>NC_133658.1:469275097-469875097 GCF_037893015.1 Macrotis lagotis | reverse complement strand
AACAGGAGAACAACCAGTAGACAACTTTGGTAGCAAGCTGATCCATATCAAACTATTGATGATCAAAAGTGCTGGGAAATTTAGGGTGCCTCCACATGCTTGTACTGAAATACCTATTCTCCCTTTATGATTAAGAGATAAGGAATTTTCAATCATTTTGGCTGCAGCCAATCCAGAGCATACTCAAATTATACCTTTAGTAAAGCATATGAGTGGGGAAATGTTCTGTATTACAATAGTGAATGCTAATGATGATGATAGCTACATAAATGAGAACCAATGCATAGCTCAGTGATGTGTTTTAACAGGATCTTTTATAAATTGGAGGGGTAAGGAACTGATAAAGGGGCCAAAACTGAGAAACAACAAAATTATGCTTACTATTACAATTTCTTCAGAAAAACCTCTTTGTGTTATCCAAGTAGAAGAAATTCCCTTCCTAGGCTTGACTGACACTAGGGCAGATCGGACTGTATTCCCCATGTAGAACTGACCACAAGCTTGGCCTAAACAAGTTGCCTATTGTAATCAAGTAGGTGGTGGTTCACAGGAAACAGACATTTCTTGTCAACTCTTGAAATGGAGAAAAGAAGGTAAAGCAGGTATTGTCATTCCTTTAATAGTTGACGGACTCCTTACCATATTATGGCGGAGAGATATATTGTGTCAATTAGGGTCAAAAATAAGCATTGGGGTTGCTGTTGAATTGGGAAGTGAAGTCTCTGAGGAGGCACTGCAAAGGGATAGAGCTTCTTCCTCAGTGGCAATATGTCACCTGAGCACCAGCACCATGAATGGGATGCAGGGGACCTGCTGGCTGCTCCTTGTGGCTGCTACTGCCTGCCTGGCTGTGCTATGTGTGCTAAGTGTGACCCAAACCCCTAAACCTATGACCAAATTCAGAGATTCTTCATCTGCGCCACCAACCCTGATGTCCATGCCCGTGCCAACAATGAATTCCAATCCCAAAGCCACAACGGATTTCACTGTTCAGTCCACCACGAAGCACACCATGACCCTTGCTCTAGAACCCACAAAGCTGTGAAGTACACACTAACTTTAATTCCTGTGTTGAGAGCAAAAAAGTCACATGCTATTGGACAGTTTGTAATGGTGCTGGCTACTGTTCAGAAAATGCAACAATTCCAAATTGCACTCTTGTTAACAACTCACATAATTTCAATTGCTCTCTCTCATTCTCTACTGCCACCACCCTCTGGGGAGGGAGTAGGTAAATCTTACTTTTTAGAACTTCAAAACACAAATCTATGTCTTAGAAGGTATGCATGCTTCATTGCAGAAAGTGCAACCCCCCAAAATAAAGCTTATTTTACACATCAAGGAACCACTATGCTTTCTTACTGGTTTGGGGAGGAGGCAGGTTTGGGTAATGACCATGTTTTCCTTAGGTTATTGATTGAGAAGCTTCATGGTCAAATAGTTAAGAAAGTGGGGAAGGACTCGTTTTTTCTAGGATTTGGTAAGTTAGATTTTATCTTTTAAGTGAAACCTGTGCCTGTGGTAAATATTTCTGTAATAGAATAGCTAATTTTGAGCTTTGTGCAGTTGCTCAAGAATGCATTCAATTTTTTTGTGATTGTCTATTTCATGATTTTAATGAATATATATGAGGTTCCTCAAGAAATTCTGTTTGATTTTAAGAGTTATTTTTTATTGACCAGTCTTAATTGGTGTGTTATTTGCGTATATGTGTATTTAATCATCAATAGGATGTTTTCACATCTCTCTACTGGCCTGGAGATCTGGGCAAATATTCCTATATTCTGAGATTTGGTACTGGCCAGGGTATCAATTTCAACTTGGTAAATGTGTTTCAATAGAGTTGTTTCTGTTGTTTGTGCCTGTGTCTGTGTGTGTGTGTGTGTGTGTGTGTGTGTGTGTGTGTGTGTGTGTGTGTTTGTCTGTGTCTGTGTGTAATTCAGAAGGAAATTATATTTGGATAAATTTTATTTCTAGGAGTTGGGGAATATTTATTCACAATTTACTGATTTCTTTTGGGAAAGAGGTATTTGTAGTAATCTGATATGTTTGATGTTAAATTGTTATAATTGACAGTTACTTATGATAAATATTATTTCTTTTGCTTTAGGTTTTGAATTTAAATGATTGTGGGGAAAATAGAAAGTGAAATTGATAATGCTTCAATATAAGATCTCTCTCCTGATTCAAGCTGAGTCTGAAAATAATCTTCCCACTTGCAGGTGACCTACAGGGAATTTGCTTGAAAAACAGAAAGGGGGGATTTGGAAGAGACTGTTGAGGGTAGTAAACTTTTTAACATTTGTTGTCTGTAAGCACAAGGGCATTGTGTGACTTGTAATTATAGATTGCCTCTGTATTGGCAGTGAAAAAGGGTATTAAAACACTTGCTTGGAGTTGAATAAATAGAGAACTTTCCATATTTGTCTCTGGCCTGTTCAATGTACCTGTGAGTAAAGGATAAGATAGCCAGAAGGAACACAACAGATTTGCATGAACCGATGTTGAGCAAGATGAGAAGAACCAGAAAAATATTGTACACCCTGACAGCAGCATGGGGGTAATGATCAACCTTGATGTAATTGCTCATTCCATCAGTGCAACAATCAGGGACAATTTTGAGGTATTTGCGATGGAGAATACCATCTGAATCCAGAAAACGAATTGTGGAGTTTAAATAAAGGCCAAAGATTATTACCTTCAATTTAGGGGGAAATGTTATCTTATTATGTAATTTTGCTATCACTCATACTTTATTTTGATTCCTTAAAAAATATGATCTCTCCTTCTGGCCAAGATGGTGGAGAGAAGACAGGCACAGTTCTAAAGTCTCCTGATCTTTCCCCATCTATGATATGAAACAAACCTCTTAACATAAATCTGATCCACAAAACCAAGAAAGAAAAGCCAGGAGAAAGAACATCTATCTCAGGATTTGTCTCTTACAGCCATGGGTGAGTCCAGGAACAGGGGGCAGATCAGCCTGATTAGGGGCTGGATTGGAGCTTGAGGTCCCTAGTGGTGGACATGCTTGATAAGCCATGGGGATAGACTCCCTGGGCTTGGGCCAAATAGAGAGTAGAGGCATTGATATTGGCCTTGTTACTCTGGAGCTTGATGAGTGGGCAGGGGTGGGAGAGTTCTGGTGCAGGAGAGATATGGACACCATCCCTGGGCTCCTCTAGTCTGAGTTATTCTGAGTCTATGCCCCCATTGTGGCTGAGGTCTCTAGCCAGAACCAATACAATAACAGAAATTCTACACCAGGCACAGGTGTGTGAGCAGAAGAACAAACTGAGCTGACAATAGGGAGAGGGATGACCTCACGCTAAGGTAAAACCCACCATTGATTGAAAGCAAAAATATTTAACAACTTCAATCACTCCCTTCTGGCTAAGGAAGTAGGGCTCAATCAAAGTCACAGACACTGCAGAGAAAGCAACCAGCAGCTCCTACCGGTCAGCTGGAGAAACTACACTCAGTGAATAAAGTCTTTGGGATCCCAAAACCAAACTTCTGTGAACCAGCCCCTCCCAAACTCAAGGTCTTAGCAAAATGAAGAAAGGTCATCCTGAAGGTAAATCCCCAGAAAAATTCTGGGAAGGAAAAGACCCTAACTCAGAGAGACCTAGAATGTCAGAGGAAAAGATGATCTGGTCTTCAGCACAGAAATACATCTTTGAATAAATAAGGAAGGAGTTTAAAAATCAATTGGAAAATTTGGGAGAGACAATTAACACCTTGCAATAAGAAAGCAAATCATCAGGAAATGCAATTGGTCAAGTACAAAATGAAACTAAATCTCTCAGATCTTCAATGGGACAAATAGAAAATGAGAGTTAATCTCTTAGATCCTCAATTGGTCACATGCAAAAAGAAAATAATTTCCTCAAAAACTCAATTAGTCAAATGGAAAGCTCTTTCAAAAGTAGAATTGACTAAGTGGAAAAGGAGTTGCAAAAGGTTAATGAAGAAAACTCCTCACTCAAAAAAGAATGGAGTCTACAGGAACCAATGACATCATGAGATAGTAAGAGCCAAAAACCAAAAAATAGAAAACAGAAAAAATAGAAGTAAATGTAAAATACCTCATCAGCAAAACAACTGACCTCAAGAGTAGGTCAAGGAGGGGCAATTATTGAATTATTGGTCTTCAGGAAAGAAGAGAAAAAAAAAGCATGGATTTAATACTATAGGATTTAGAGATGGAAAATTGCCCTGATATCATGGAACCAGAGAGCAAAGTAGTTATTGAGGGAATACATAGATCCCTTCCAGAAAGAGAACCTAAAATGAAAACACCAAGGAATGTTGTGGCCAATTTCTGGAACTATCAGATAAAAGAGAAAATCCTAGAAGCAGCCAGAAGAAAACAATTTAAATACCACAGAGTCACAGAAAGGACCTGACTGCATCAACATTAAGGGATCGAAGGGCCGGGGACAAGATATTCTGAAGAGCAAGGGAGCTTGGAATGCAGCCAAGAATCCACTATCCTACAAGGCTGAGCCTTCTTTCTTTTCAGGGAAAAATATGAACATTTAATGAAAGGGAAGAATTCCAAAAATTCCTGATGAAAAGACTAGAGCTAAATAGAAAATTTGGACATCAAACAGGAAGTTCAAGAGACACAAGAAAAGGTAAAAAGCGGGGGGGGGGGTAAAATCAAAAATTACTCCTATCCAATAAGTTGAAACTGGCTATATCTCATCATGGGGGAAAAGATTCTCATAAATCTTGAGAATTATAACTCTAACAGAGAGAATATACCTAGCCAGAAGTGATGGACATTCATCACGTATCCAAGAGTCTGCTATCCAGTGGGATGAAACTGGCTATAATCACAATTGGGAGAAAGACTCTAATAACTCTCAAGAATTTTAACTCTATTATATAGAATATACTTAGCTAGTGACAGATACTCAGAATTTTCCACGCCTCAAATGATTTTTAAAACATTACATCCTTAAAAACAGGGACAGGAAGGAGATGAGAGGAGGGAGCAGATTGAATGGGGTAAATTTCATTACAATAAGAGTTACAAAATATGTATAGTAATAGAGGGCAAGAAGGGAGGAGATGAGAAACACCTGAATCTTCTACTCATCAGACTTGGCTGAAAGTCAACTTACACAAATAAACAGGTTACTTAAAAAAACTAACCTTTCAAGTACTAAAAGGGGAAAAGGGGATGGTAGAAAATGAGGGGAGGGAAATGGGGAGCTAACAAAAGGAAGGGAAGGAAAAGGAAAAAAGGGAAAAGGGAAAGGGGAGGGGTGGATATAGGAGGGCAAACACACTGAAGGGGATGGCATTCAGAAAAAAAATACTGGGGGAATACAGATAAAATAGGGGGGAAGTGAAATTACAAACAGAGAGAAGAAAGCACGGAGGGCAATAAAGAATTAGTAATCATAACTTTGAATAAGAATGTCATGATCTCTCCCTTAAAATGTAAGTGAATAACAGACTGGATTAAAAACCAGAATCCTAAAATATGCTGCTTACAAGAAATTCATTTGAAGTAGAGAAATACATGTAGAGTAAAGGTAAAAGGTTGTAGCAAAATATATTTTGCTTCAGCTGAAGTGAAAAAAAAAAGCAGGGAAAGAAATCCTTATCTCAGACAAAACAGTAGTAAAAAATAGATAGTGTTAAAAGAGATAAGGAAGGAAAATGTATCCCACTAAAAGGTACCCATTATCACCACTACTATCCAATAACATATTTGAGATGTTAGCTTCAGCAATTAGACAAGAAAAAGTAATTGAAGGAATTAGAATTTGGAGGAGAAAAAACTCTCACTCTTTGTAGATGACATGATGGTTGACCTAGAGAATCCCAAGAAATCATCCAGAAAACTACTGGAAACTATTAGCAATTTTAGCAGGATATAAAATAAACCCTCATAGATGCTCAACTTTCCTATATATGACTAGCAAGATACAGCAGGAAGAGCTAGAAAGGGAAATCCCATTCAACATAACCTCAGACAATATAAAATACCTGGGAGGCTATTTGCCAAGGCAGACTCAGAAACTTTTTGGAAACATTATAATACACATCTCACACAAATTAAATCAGACTTAAATAGGCAAATATCAACTGCTCATGGATAGGTAGAGCTAATATAACCAAAACTAAACTAAATATTTAGTGCCCTATCTATCAAAATTCCAAAAAATTAATGAGTTAGAAAAAGTTGCAAGGAAATTCATATGTAGAAA
Source organism: Macrotis lagotis (assembly GCF_037893015.1). Lineage (NCBI taxonomy): Eukaryota > Metazoa > Chordata > Mammalia > Peramelemorphia > Peramelidae > Macrotis > Macrotis lagotis. The sequence goes on along the minus strand of NC_133658.1, from coordinate 469,868,870 downwards.
TAAAAGTCAAGAATTTCAAGGTATTTAATGAAGAAGGGTACAAAAGAAGGGGGCTTAACCTTACCTGATATAAAATAATATTATAAAGCATCAGTTGTTAATACTGTCTGGTATTGGCTGAGAAATAGAGTAGTGGACCAGTGAAATAGACTATAGTAATCTGCTGTTTGATAAACCCAGAATCCAGCTATTGGGATAAAAACTCTCTCTTTGATAAAAAAAAATTCAGGGAAAATTGGAAAGTAGTTTGGAAGAAACTTAGATCAGTCCAACACCTCACAGCTTTTGCCAAGATAGGATCTAAATGGATACAGGATTTAGACATAAAAAACAATACTATAACCAAATTAGAGGATCATGGACTAGTTTACCTGTTAGATGTAGGGAATGCATTTATGACTAAGGAAGAGATGTAGAACATCACCAAAATCAAACTAGATGATTTTGATTACATTAAATTAAAAAGCTTTTGCACAGATAAAACCACTGTAAACAAGATCAAAAGAAATGTAGTAGACTCGGAAACAATCTTTACAACTAATGATTCTGACAATGGACTCATTTCTAAAATATACAGAGACCTTAGTCATATTTTTAAAAATTCTATTCCCCAGTTGACAAAGGGTCAAAGGATATGCAAAGACAATTTACAGATGAGAAGATCAAAGCAATCTGTAGTCATATGAAAAATTGCTCTAAATCATTAATTATTAGAGAAATGTAAATTAAAGCTTCTCACCTCATACCTCTCAGACTGGCCAATATGATCAGAATGGAAAATCATCATTATTGGAGGGGTTGTGGGAAATCTGGGACACTACTACACTATTGGTGGAATTGTCAAGTCATCAAACCTTTCTGGAGAGAAATTTAGAACTACTCCCAAAGTGCAGGAAAAATGTGCATACCCTTTCATCCAGCAATGCCACTACTGGGTCTATAACTTGAAGAGATGATGAAAAAGGGTAAAAATATCACTTGTACAAAAACAGTCATAGCAGCCCTGTTTGTCATGGCAAAGAATTGGAAAGCAAGTAAATGTCTTTCAACTGGAGAATGATTTACCAAACTGTGGTCGATGTATGACATGGAACACTATTGTTCTATTAGAAAGCAGGAGTGATGAGAATTCAGGGAATCCAGGAGGGATTTGCATAAACTGATGCTGAGTGAGATGAGCAGAGCCATAAAAACACTGTACATCTTAACAGCAACATGGGAGTGATGTTCAACCTTGAAGGACTTGCTCACTCCATCAGTGCAACAATCAGGAACAATTTTGAGCTGTCTGCAATGGAGAATACCATCTATCTAGGGAAAGAATTGTGAAGTTTAAACAAAGTTCAAGGACTGTTCCCTTTAATTTAGAAAACACTGGTATCTTATTGTCTGATCTTGTTATCTCTTATACTTTTTGTTTCTTCCTTTAGGATATGATTTCTCTCTCATCACACTCAATTTGGATCAGTGTCCAACATGGAAACAATTTAAAGACTCACAAATTGCTTTCCCTGGGGTGTGGGGGAGGGAAGCAAGATGGAGGAAAAATTGTGAAACTCAAAATAAATAAAATCTTTAATAAATAAAAAAAGAATATGATCTCTCTCATCATATTCAACTTATATCAATGTATGCCATGGAAACAATGTAAAACTTAACAAACTACCTTCTTTTGGTTGTGGGAAGTGAAATAAGAATAGGGGAAAATTGTAAAATTGTCAAAGTCAAAATAAAGCATATTTTTCTTTAAAAAAATTTTTGGACATACATAACCACTGTAACTAAGATCAAAAGAAATGTGGTAAACTGGGAAATAAATTTTACAACTACAGCTTCTGACAAAGGACTCATTCCTAAGATATACAGATAACTGGGTCAAATTTAAAGAACAAACAAGATACATACTTCTTTTAATTCTAAAAGGAACAATTAATTTATTCCTTCACTTTCTAGTGTTTTTAGTAGGAATGGGTGTTGTATTTTGTCAAAAGTTTTTTTAGCATCTACTGATATAATAATATGATTTCTGATAGGTTCCTTATTGATACAATTGATAATACTAAAAGTTTTCCTCCTATCAAACTAACCCTACATTACCGGGATAAACCAATTTGTGATAATGTATTATCCAAGTGTTAACTTGTAATCGATTTGCTAAAATTTTATTAAGATTATACTGTGGAGGACGATAGGTCTATAATTTTCTTCCACTGTTTTAACTCATCTTAGTTTAGGTATCAGCACCACATTGCTGTCATAGAATGAGTTAGTCAGAACTCTGTCTTCACCTATTTTTCCAAAGAGTTTAAATATAATTGGAACCAATTGTTCCTTCAGTGTTTGATAGAATTCATTTGTGAATCCATCTGGCTCTGGAGATTTTTCTTAGGGAGTTCATTAATGGTTTATTGAATTTCATTTGCTGAGACAGGATTGTTTAGGTATTTAATTTCTTCTTCATTTAACTTGGGTAACATATTTTTTACAAATATCCATCTATTTCACTTAGATTATCAAATTTATTGGCATAGAGTTGGGTAAAATAATTCTGGATTATTACTTTTATTTCCTCCTAATTGGTGGTGAGTTCACCTTTGTTCATTTATGCTACTAGCAATTTGTTTTCTCCTTTCTTTGTTAAATCAAATTAGCCAGAGATTTATCAATTTTATTGTTTTTCATGAAACCAGCTCTTGGTTTTATTTATTATTTCAATATTTTTCTTGCTTCTGATTTTATTAATTTCTCCTTTAATTATTAGAATTTCTAATTTGGTATTTAATTGGGGATTTTTAAATTGTTCTTTCTCTAATTTTTAGTTCCATGTTTATTTCATTGATTTCTTCTTTTGCTAATTTATTTATTTAAGCATTTAAAGATGTAATGTATTCCCTGACAGCTGCCTTGGCTATATCACATAAGTTTTGGTATGATGTTTCATTATTGCCATTATGTAGAATGACATAATTAATTCTTTCTATAAATTGTTGTTTGATCCACTCCTTTTTTAAAATGAGGTTATTTTTGTTTCCAATTAATTTTGGGTCTATATCTCCCTGGTCCAATATTGCATGTCATTTTTATTGCATTATGATCAGGTAAAGATGAATTCACTGTTTCTGCCTTTCTACAATTGATTACTAGGTTGTTTTACCCTATCACTTGGTCAATTTCTGTGTAAGTGGGATGTACTGTGGGAAAAAATAAAGTATAGTCCTTTCTATCCCCATTCAATTTCATTTATAAGCTTATCATTTCTAGATTTTCTTACAGTCTATTTAGCTCCTTAACTTCTTTCTTGTTTATTTTATGGTTTGGGTTATCTAAATCTGAGAGAGGGAGGTTGAAGTCTCCCACCAGTAGTGTCTTGCTGTCTATATCTTCCTCTAACTCTTTCAATTTCTTCTTTAAAAATTTGGATGCTTTACCATTTTGTGTATACATATTTAGTATTGAAATTACTTTATTGTCTAATCTGTACCTTTTAGGAGTATATAGTTTCCTTCCTTATCTCTTTGAATGAGGTCTATTTTACAATTTCTTTTTCTGATAAGGATTGCTACCCCTCCTTTTTTCACTTCACCTGAAGCAAAATATCTTTTGCTCCAACCTTTTACCTTTAATCTGTATATATGGCTCTACTTCAAATGAGTTTCCTTTAAGTATTATATTGTAGGATTCTGGTTTTTAATCCACTAAGTTTTTTTGCTTATGTTTTAAGAGAGACTTCATCCCATTCACATTCAAAGTTATAATTACTAACTCTTTATTGCCCCCCATGCTATCTGACCTCTGTTTGTATTTTTCCCCTTTTTTCACTTTTTCCATATTCCCCAGTATTTTGTTTCTATATACCTCCACCTTCAGTGTGTTTGCCCTCCTATATTCAATGCCCTTCCCCTTTCTTTCCCCTTTCCCTTAACCATTCTTCCTTCCCTTCCATTAGTTCTCCTTTTCATTCCCCTTCCACTTTCCCCCTTTTGAAACATCAAAGGTAAGATAAGTTTCTTAACTTAACTGAGTGTGTGCATGTTAACTTTAAGACCAATCTGATAAGAGTAAGATTCAGACTGTTCTCACCTCCTCCCTTCTTTCACTCTATTGCAATAGGTCCTGTTTGCCTCTTAACGTAATGAGATTTACCCAAATCAATCTCCTCCATCTTCCTGTGTCTTTAATCTCCCTCTTTTTTAAGGAGATATTTTTTGTAAATCATTTGGTCTGAGTCACAGAAAAATCATGAGTGTCCATCACTTCTGGGTAAATATATTCTCTCTAACAGAGTTACTATTCTCAAGGGTTATGAGAGTATTTCTCACATATATGGATACAGGCAGTTTCATCTTATTGGACTGCAGCTATTTTTACCATTTAAATTTTTTTTATGTTTTCAAGACCTTTTGGGTCTCCTGTTTCAAGTCCAAATTTTCTATTAAGCTCTGGTCTTTTCATCAGGAAAAGCTGGAAGTCTCCTACTTTAATAAATTTCCAGGTTTTTTCCCTGTAAGAGAAGACTCAGTTTTCCTGGATCATAAATTCTTGCATGCATTCCAAGCTCCCTTATTTTTCAGAATATTGCATCCCAGGAACTTCAATCCCTTAATGTTAATGCACCCAATTCCCTTTGTAATCCTTACTGTGGCTCCTTGGTATCTAAATATTTTTTCTGACTGCTTGCAGGATTTTCTTCTATCTGATAATTATGGAATATGACCATGATATTACTTGGCATTTTCATTTTCCAGAGGGGACTGACATATTCTTTCTTGTTTTAAAATTATATTTATTTTATTTTTGTACAAATGATATTTATACATTATTAAAATATTCTTCTTTAAGTGTAAAAATAATAGTCCCTCCTCCCAAAAATGTAGAACCTCATGAGCAATAAAGTAAAGAGGAAAAAATTAAAATTAAAATTAAAAAAAATAATAAGAGGAGCATCTGGGTGCACAGTGAACAGCGCACCGGCCCTGGAGTCAGGAGGACCTGAGTCGAAATCCGGGCCCAGACACCTAATAATAACCCAGCTGTGCAATCCTTGGCAAACCACCCCAACCCCATTGCCCTGCAAAAATAAAAAATCAAAACAAAATAAAATAATAATAATAATAATAATAATAATAATAATAAGGGTGCTCAAGTGGTGCAATGGACAGAGCAGAGGCCCTGGAACCAGGAGCACCCAGGTTTAAATCTGGCCTTAGACATCCAACAATCACACAACTGTGTGACCCTGGGCAAGCCACCCAACCCCAACTGCCCCAACTGCCCCACAACCCCCCATATAATAATAATAATAATAATAATAATAATAATAATAATAATAATAATAATGCTTCAGTCTGTGTTCCAATACCACTAGCTCTGTCACATGTGGATTATCTTCTTTAGGATAAGTCTATCACCTAAGCTACTTCCATATTTTTCCACTGTTGAAATTGCTGATCATAACTCCATCCATTCGCACTTCCCTACTACCATACACTATATTTTCTCTCTCTCCCTTCACTATGTCCTTCTTCTTAAATGTGCTTTAGGGTAGCTAAATGGCACAGCAGACTGATCACTGACCTTGGGGCCAAGAGGACCTGAACCCACATACCACCCCTAAGGCCCAGCAAGCACCTGGCCTTACTGACCTGGATAGACCATCCAATCCAAGTCCCTTGCAAGAAGTAAAAAAGAAACTATGTTATATCTGACCCCTCTCCTCCATGGTCCACCCTCTCCTCCATCACTCACATCCCCTCCTTCCACCTGTCCTCCTTCTCTCTTTCTTACTCTAGATGTCTATACCCCATTGAATGTATATGCTGTTTTTTTCTCTGAGCTACTTCTGATGAGAGTAAAGGTTCCCTCATTTCCCCTTGACTTCCCCTTTCCATATCATTGCAATATCTCATTGTAATAAAAAAATCTTACTATATGAAATATCTTAGCCTATTCCAACTCTCCTTTCTCTTACTCCCACTACATTTTCTTTAAAGCCATTGACTCCATTTTTACAATATATTGTATCTTCAAATTCAGCTCTCTCCTGTGCTTCAACTATAAAAGCTCCTTCTACCTGCTGTATTAAATGAGAAGTTTCTTATGAGTATTATCAATATCATTTTTCTATGCAGGGATACATGTAGTTTACCCTCATTAAGTCTCTCATATTATACCCTTCTCCTCCACTCACTCTGCATCACCTGAGTCCTGTATTTGAAGATCAAACTTTCCGTTCAGTTCTGGCCATTTCAACAGGAACATTTGAAATTCCCCTGGTTCATTGAAAATCCATTTTTTCCTGGAAGAGGACATTCAGTTGTGCTGGGTAGTTGATTCTCAGTTGCATTCCAAGTTCTTTTGTCTTCCAGAATATTATATTCCAAGCCCTAAAAGCATTAAATATAGTTGCTGCTTAGTCCTGTGTGATCCTGGCTGCAGCTCCATGATACTGGAATTGTATTCTTCTGGATGCTTGTAATATGTGCTCTTTGACTTGGGAGTTCTGGAACTTGGCCACAATATTCCTGGGAGTTGTTTTTCTTTTTGGATCTCTTTCTGAGGGAGATCAGTGGATTCTCTCAATTTCTATTTTGTCCTCTGCTTCTAGGATATCTGGCAATTTTCTTGTAGGAATTCTTTCAAAATGACCTCAAGGCTCTTTTCCTGATCATGACTTTCAGATATTCCAATAATTTTGAAATTGTCTTTCCTGAATCTGTCTTCCAAATCAGTTGTTTTTTCATTGAGATGTTTCACATTTTCTTCTACTTTTTCATTCTCATTTTCATTCATTGTGTTCTGACTTCTTGTAAAGTCATCAAGTTCCATCAAATCCAATCTAGATCTGATGATTTGTGTTCCTCTGAGAGCTTTCTTATCTCCTTTTCCATCTGGTCAATTCTGCTTTTTAAAGCATTCTTCTCCTCAATAACTTTTTGAACTTTTTTATCCATTTTATCTATGCTGGTTCTTAACATGTTATTTTCTTCAGCAGTTTTTTGGATTTCCTTGACTAAGCTGCTGACTTCTTTTTAATGTTTTTCCTGCATCTCTCTCATTTCTTTTCCCAATTTTGCTTCTATCTCCCTCATTTGATTTTCAAAACCATTTTTGAGCTCTGTCATAGCCTGAACCTAATTTCCATTTTTCTTGGAGACTTTGAATTCAGGAGCTTGGACTTTGTCATCCTCAAATTCATTATTTTGATCCTTCTTGGGATCTTATGCACTGTATTTCTCAATGGTGTTCCTCTTTTCTCTCTGTTTACTCATTTCCAGGGCCTTTGTCTGGTCTTTGGGTGCTTCCTGAGTTTTTGAGTATTATTGGGAGACCCTCCCACACAGATCTCAGTGTGTGAAGCTCTGTCTTCCCTTCTTGTCTGTGAATGATCATGAGGGCAACCCTCTGCCAGAGGGTTAGGGGGGTCCTGCCATGAGCCACAGCTCCCAGATACACTGGGGCTGACTCTGCTAGGCTGAAGTTCCTTCACTCTGGTGGGCCACCCTCATAGAGAATAGCCTTTCCACTATTTTCCATGTTACTTTGGACTGGAGAATTGCCTCACTGGATCCCTCTGTGGGTTCTGTCTCTCAAACATTTAGTTAGAATCCTTATTTTACAAGTGTTGAGAGTGAGTACCTAGAGAGGCTCTTCTCCTGTCTCCATCTTGGCTCTTCCACAACATGTATACTTTCAATAACTATTTTGGCCTCTGGTTCCATGATGTCAGGGAAAGGTTCAATCATTAAATCCTGTAAAATTAACTCCAGATTCTTTTATCTTCAATATTTTCAGGAAGCCCAACATTTCTTAGTCTGTCTCTCTCTTGTTCTATTATCAAGGTCAATTGTTTTTCAGGTTAGGTGTTTTACATTTTCTTCTGTTTTACAGTGTTTTGATTTTAAGAAATTCTTGTTGTCTCATAAAGTCATTAGTTTCCACTGATTACATTTGTTTTTCAAGAAGAATTTTCTTCTTTTACTTTTTGCAAGTACTTTTCCAATTGAAATTCTATTTTTGAAAGAGTTCTACAGTTGACAAATTGAGGGTTTGAGAGAATTATTTTCTTTTTGCATTTGTCCAGTGTATTTTCCAAGGGTTTATTTTTTTGTTGCAAGGTGTTAATTTTCTCTCCTAACTTTTCCAATTGATTTTTAAATTCCTTCCTGATTTCTTCAAGGAAGCCCTTCTGTGTTGGAAAGCAAATAACATTCACCTTAGATGTTCAAGATCTCTCTGAGTTAATGTCTTTACCTTCTAGATAATTTTCTATGGAACCCCCTCTCTGGCCTTTCTTCATTTTCTTGAGATCTTATGTTGCCAGAGGGGCTGGTTCTCAGAATTTTGATTTTAAGATACCTAGGTGATTTATTCTCTGAGTTTAATAACTCCTCATGGGTTGGCCATTAGAGGGTACTCAAGGCTTTACTCACTGAGTTTAATTATTCTAAGTGGGCTGGTCAGTAGGATGAGCTGATGGCTTTCTCTGGAGTGTCTGTGACCTTGATTTGAGACCCTTTCCCTTGGCTTGGTGGGTGTGGGTAGAACTGATGCTGGATATTTTTATCCTTGAACAATGTGGGCTATGCCCTGAGGTAAGGTAATTATTCTTTCTATTCAGCTGAGGTATCTCTATTGCCCTTGCCTGAGCCTGGGGGTGGGAATGGGGGTTGTTACTGTGTTTGTTCTGGGAAGAGGTTCCAGTTGAGGTCAAAGTATGGAGTCTGAGGTCCTCTAGACAAGAGTAGTCCATGGGATCAATGTCTGCAATTCTCTACCTTAGAACTCAGCCTGCTTCAGGTCCCAGACCACCCCAGTTGTTTCTTAATCTGCAGCTCCCACAGTCAATGACTGTGGCCTGATCGTATGTCAGTCTGGGTCTCATGCTCTCATCCCATCCCTACTGGTTCTCTCTTCTCTCCACCTGGCTCACCTACTATCCCTGAAGACAAAACTTGAGCTAAATGTACTTCACTTAGCTTCTGTTTTCTGGGTTTTGTCAATTGAATTTCTCTTTAGAAATTTTTTAAAAGGTAACTTATTTTTTTAATTTTTACTTTCTCTTATATTTTTTTCCTTAAGGATATGATTTCTCTTTTTTTGAGGGGGGGTTCCAAATAGGAAATTTATTTAAACAGATCAAATAAAACTTGTGCCTCCTTGCTTCTACACTTAGAAGAATGTGTTGGGCCTCTTGGTAGTAAAGCGTGGTTTGTGCTGGCGACACAGAACTGTGTGGGGCAGAGGGAACTTAATTTTGGAGTCGTGAAACTGCTTGACTGCCAGTCGGTGGCACTTGCTGGCAGGAATTTCTTCCACTTTCATGATCTGGATGGAGTGGGCTCAGGCACAGTGACGTGCCCCCATATCTCGGTAGCACTGAGTGATGGCACCAGCAGTGGTCAGGTTTCTGTACTCTCTGTACATGTTGTGGGTTCTGCGCCTGGAATCATAACACAGCCAGATGCCAAAATTTTTCACCCTAAGAGGGGACTTTTCAAAGACCTGTCAGCAATATATGATCTCTCCAGAAGACTACTTCATCTTTTTCAGCTGGGACACAAAGTACCAGAATTGGGACTTTGCTACGACATGGTTAGGAGCAAAGATCCGCATGCGATAAAGAGGCCGCACTGGACTCTTGGGACTAGGCAGGCACGTTCCAACTACCATGTACTCTCTCAGGGTGCCCGAGGCCTTCATGGCATTGCCGCCTCACTCCCCACCAACCCACAAAAGCAATTTCTCTTTTAAGACATTCAATTTTGATCTATGTATAGCATAGAAGAAATGTAAAGACTATCAGACTGTCTTCTGTGGTGAATGGATGAAGGGAAGCAAGATTGGAGAAAAATTTAAAATTCAAAAATAATCAAAAATAATCAAAATTTAAAAGAAGAGACCCCAGGATAAATAATTCTAAGGACTATAATAGTCAAATTCCAGAATTCTGAAATAAATGAAACAATAATGCAAGCAGCACAAAGAAAGCAATTCAAATACAAAAGAAGCACAAATTCCCACAAGATCTATCAACCTTAACGTTTAATGATCAGATATACTGGAAATGCTATTTTGGAGAGCAAAGGACTTGAGATTATAATCCATAATGATCTACTCTCCAAAATTCAGCAAATACTGTCAGGGAAAAGATGGATTTCAACAAAATATAGGACTTATAGAATTTCCGAACACAAATACCAGAACTGAAGAGTAAATTCTATAACCAAACAAAAGACTCAAGCATTGTCTAAAAAAGATAAATGAAAAGGAGATAAAAAACAAGACAAAACAAAACAAAGCAAATGTTGGCCAAGACCATCAAATTGTATATAATTCTAAAAGTGAATATATAACCCTTCTAATTCTTTAGTCCTTTACTTTTCTGAGAATAATGAAAGGGTAGAATATAATTGAAAAGAAGGAAACTAGGGAATATGGGTATAATTGCATCTTATCTCTCCACTGAAGAGGTCTAAGTTGAGATCACTATATTTGAGACAAAAATACCCTGAAGAAAAGTGGGGTGTTAAACTTTAACCTTGAATATCTCATTACTTTGACCCATTTTACTTCTATTGTGCTTAGTACCTTCTCTAATGACCCCTTCATAAATGATGGTCCTGAGTCAGGGTCTCTATAACTTATAATCATTTGCAAAGCTCTCAGGTGAGACCTCCAAAGTCTCCCAGTATTTAGAGATAATTAAGATTCTTGCAGTTAATTAGATCATGGTATAACTTTATCTGTGCTTCACTTAACACGATGCTAAGTACCATGGGTGGGGAGGGGAGCAGTAAAGTAGTTAAAGAAAATAGGCCTAGCTTTACTTAACAAGAGGAAAAGTATAGTGGTTGGGAGTTGGGGGGAGGATAAAGTGAGAAAGAAAATAGACCATGCTTCACTTAGCAATGGCTGAAGTAACCTGACCCTGGGTGGAGGGGTGAAAGGGGTACAAAGTGTGAAAGAAAATAGTCCTGAGGTTTGGGACACAAATAGTTCAAGATATGATAGGGCTTTGGATGATATTTTGACTCATGAGGAGAATTGTGTTTACATGAAAGATACGTGAAAAGAGGGTGAAGTAAAAATGATTATAATAAAAATCTGATGCAATTTCAGTCAATGCTGCTTATCAAGCAATCAAACAAACAATATGTAATGATACACTGAAAACAACATTAGCTTATCAAGCAATCAAATTATCAAATTTTGATTGATGATATCTGTTTAATAGTATTAGATAAGTAACATCAAGAGTAAAGATCATGAAAAAGGGTGAAAACATTACTTGAATAAAATATTCATAGCAGCTCTGTGGTAATAAAGAATTGGAAATGGAATGAATGTTCATCAACTGGGGAATGGCTGAGCAAATTATATCATATGTATGTTGTGGAACACTATTATTCTATTAGAAAACAGGAGGAATGGAAATTTAGAGAAGCCTGGAAGAACATTTTACACCAAAAAAGCAATATCAGTATGATGCTCAATGTTAATGGAGCTGTTCATTTCATCAGTGCAATAATCAGAGACAATTTTAGGGTATCTGAAATGGAAAATACAAAGAAAGAATTGTAGAGTTTAAACAAAAATCAAATATTACCTTTGCTTTTTTAAAGAGTTATCTGATGTTCCTATGTAACTTTATTACTTTCATATTTTATTTGTTCCTCAAGGATATGAGTTTTTGCTTAACATTCAATTTTGATCAATGTATAACATGGAAACAATGTAAAGTTTATTAAATTGCTTTATATGTGCAGTGGGGGGAAGGAAGGGAGGTTTTAGGAAAATTGTAAAGTTCGAAACATTACAAAAATGATAGGTATAAACTACTATTCCATATAATTGGAAAACAAATAAAATATTTTATTAATAAAAAAGGAATTGAAGAAAACATCAATAAACCCCCTAAGAAAACGTCATCAAGTCCACATGGATTTACAAGTGAATTCTACCAAATGTTTATGGGACAATTATTTCCTATTCTACACAAACTATTAATAAAAAACAGAAAAGGATGTTCTGCCAAATTTCTTTTATAACACCAACATGGTGCTGATAACTAAAATAGGAAGAACCAAAACAGACAAAAAAAACTTATAGATTAATATCTCAAATGAATATTGATGCAAAAATCATAAATGAAATTTTAACAAGGAGACTATAGCAAGTTATTACTGGGATAAAATACTAGGATTAGATAGGATTTATACCAGGCAGTCAGGAAGGGTTCAAAATGAGGAAAACACTCAACATAATTAAGCATATAAATAGAAAAATAAAGAGAAATCATATTATCATCTCAGTAGATAAACCTTGATAAAATACAATATCCATTCCAATTAAAAACCAATAGAAAGTTTAAGAAAAATGGGATTTTCCTTAAAATAGTAAATTTAATCTATTAAAACCATCAAGAAATATCTGTAATGGGAACATTTCCATTAAATGGGGACATTTCCATTAAATCAGGGTTGAAACAAGGATAACCATTATCATCATTCTTATTCAATATGGTATTATAAACACTAGTTGTGGCAATAACAGAAGAAAAAGAAATTGAAGTAATCATGATTGGGAATGATTAAGCAAAACTTTTCATCTTTGCAGATATGATGATATACTTAGAAAACCTGAGAAAAACATCTAAAAAATTCCTTGATACAATTAACAAATTAAGCAAAATAGCACAATATAAAATAAAGACACATAAATCATCAACATTTCTATATATATGAACTACAAAGCCCAAGCATAAGAGATGGAAAGAGAAATTCCATTGAAAATAACTGTAGACAGCATCAAATACTTTAGAATCTCCCTCCCAAGGCTAACCCAGAAACTGTATGAACACAATTATGAAACACTTCTCACCCCACTAAAGTCAGATCCAAATAATAGGAAAAATGATAAATGTTCACAGAAAGTTTGAGCTACTATAATAAAAAAGACAACTCTATACAATTTAAATTTCTCATTCAGTGACATACCAATCAAACTACCATATAACTGCCTTACTGAGCTAGAAAAAATAGTAACAAAATTCATCTGGAGAAAAAAAAATGGCAAGGATAGCAAAGGAAATGATGGAAAAAAAAATGAAAAGGAATTTGCCCACATCTACCAGTTATAAAACTGTACTATTAAGCCGCAGTCATCAAAACTACCAGGTACTGGTTAATAAATATTATAATGAATTAGTGAATTAGTTTAGATTCAAAAGAAGTTGCAGTAAATGGCTACAACAATCTCCTTTTTGGTAAATCCAAAGACGTCATCTTCTGCTATAAGAACTCATTATTTGACAAAAATCGTTGGGAAAGCTGGAAAATAGTATGGCAAAAATTATGTTTAGATCAACATCTCACACCCTATACCAAAGTAAAGTCAAAATGGGTCCAGTAATTAGACATAAAGAACAGCACCACAGATAAATCAATAGATCAAAAATACTGTATCTATCAGGTCTATGGAAAGTGGATAAATTTAAGACCAAACAAGAATAAGAGCATATTATAAACTGCAAAATGAATGATTGGGGCTAGATAAAGTTTAAAAGTTTTTGCACTAATAAAATCAATGCTTCCAAAATTAGTAGTAAAGCAGAAAACTGGGAAACAATCTTCATAGCTAGGAGTTCTGTTAAAGGCCTCATTTCTAAAAATACATAGAGAATTGTATCAAATATATATGATCATAAGTCATTCCCCAATTGATCAATGGTCAAATGATATGAACAGACAGTTTTCACATGAAGAAATTAAGGATATATGTAACCATATAAAAGCTCCAAATCATTATTGATTAGAGAAATGCAAATGAAATCAACAATGAGGTATTATCTCACACATATCAGATTGGCCAGGATGGAAAAGATGGAAGATGATAAATGTTGCAAAGTTTTTGGGAGTGTTGGGATATTGATGTATTGCTGGTAGAGTTGTGAATGGATCCAGTCTTTCTGCGGAGCAAACTGGAACTTTGCCGAAAGAGCAATAAAACTTTTCATTCCCCTTGACACATCAATTCAAATATTATGTTGATATTCAGAAAAAAAATTACAAAATATGGACAGAGTCCTACTTGTTCCATAACATTCATGTTTGTAGTGGCAAAGAATTGGAAATTGATGGGAAGCCCATCAATTGGGGAATGACTAAACAAATAAGGATCTATGAATTTTATGGAATACTATTGATCTATAAGAAACCATAAATGATCAGACTCTAGAGAAGTATGGAATGACTTACAAGATGTGATGCTGAGTGAAAGGAGTAGAACCAAGAGATCAATGTACACATCAACATCAACATTTGGAAATGAATAACCTTGATGTTCCTATCTGTTCAGAGAGGTAAGACAATTGCATTAGACCAGAGATGATCTATGTTATCCTCATCCAGAAGAAGAAAAAGAAAACAAAACAAAATACCTTCAAGAATAAAAACAACACTTCAGAATCTGATGAACACTTTATAAAAAAATTATAGGTTATGCATCTCTTTTTCTTAATCCTAATTCTTCATACTGAATATAATTCATCTGTAAGAATGTTTATCAAAATGTGTCTGTACAATGCGAACTTGACTGTTTGCCATGGGGCAGAAAGGAGGATGGAAGGAAATTTTGTAATTAAAAAAAATGCATGTGCATATGAATAAAAAAATAAAAATAAATTAAAAATTTCTGGGAAAAAATTTTGTCCCAGGACAGTTTTCTTTTATGCTTCAATTTATTTCATCTAAAATAAACTTATAATTTTTGCCTACTATAACTATTTCAGTGACAGACTGCTATATTCTTGTTTTCTTATTCTAGTTTGATGTAGCAATCTCTTCAGTGTCTGCAATACTGGAAGACCCTTGATGAACAAGAAATAGATTTATCAGCCTCAGCAAAAAAAAAAAAAAAAAAAGAACTTGGATCTATACTCCTTATACCACAGGAGCAGTCAAAACAAGAAAGATGAGCAAAATAGCTAAAAGAGTGCTAACTATAGAAAACTAGTTTCTAGACAAAGATAACAATGTTATGTCTGAAGAAGAAATCATCAAAAAATCAATCAAAGAGGACATCTCAAAACAGTGTATGAATTGGACTAAAACTCAAAAAATTATTGAATAACTTATAAAAAGAATTTAAAAATCAAAAAAGAGAGGAAGAAGAAAAAGAGAAAAAAGAAATTACAGTCATGCAGGAAAATTATGAAAAATTGACCAGAGAATTCAACACCTTTAAAAATGAAGCAAAAGAGGCAGCTAGGTGGCACAGTAGATAGAGCACCAGCCCTGGAGTCAGGAGTCCCTAAGTTCAAATCTGGCCTCAGACACTTACTAATTACCTAACTGTGTGGCCTTAGGCAAGTGACTGGACCCCATTGCCTTGCAAAAACTAAAAAAAATGAAGCACAAAAGATAATTGTAGAAAATTTTAAAAATTATAATTGAACATCTAGAAGCCAATGAATGTACAGAATTATAGATTCCATAAAATAAAATAAAAAGGCTGAAAAACTGAAGAAAAAGAAAGTACTTTTTAGGGAAAACCAATAACCTGGAAAATAGATCCAGGAGAGTCAATCTATGAATCATCAGACTATTGGAAAGCCTAGACTAAAAAAACAACCTGCAACACATGCAAGAAATTATTAGAGGAAACTGTCCAAATCTGCTAGAACAAGAAAACCATAAAACCATTAAAAGAATACACAGAACCCCTACATGAAAGAATCTCCAGAATAAAAACTCCATGGGTTGTTAAAGTCCAATTCCAGAGTTCTCAAATAAAGGCAAGAATATTGCAAACAGTAAAAAAATGATGCAAATACAAAGTAAACACAATCAGACTCATGTAGGACCCATCAACCTCAACACTGAAGGATGGGAAGACAAGGAATACCATATTTCAGAGGACAAAGGACATGGAATTAAAAAACCAGAATTTACTATCCTGCAAAATTCAGCATATTTAGTCAGAGAAAAAGATGGATGTTCAAATAGGTAGACTTCCAGAAATTCCTGAAACAAATATGACAGCCAAACAGTGAATTAAATCATCAAATACACATCAAGAACTGAATAAAAAGGCAAATGAAAGGAGGAAAGAAAAAACAAAACAAAATAAATGTTGATCAAGACTATCTGATTGTATACAATCCTAAAAGAGAACATACAGAACTTCTAGTTGTTGAGAACTTTACTTTTCTCAGTGTAATTAAAGGGTCGAAAATAATTGGAGAGATTGGACTTAAAGGGTATAGGTATAGATTGGTTTTTCTGTCCTTTGAAGAAATCCAAGCTGACTTCACTATGTTTGAGACAAAAAGCCCTGATGAAAAGCAGGAGTATTAAATTTAAGTTTCTCATTATCCATTGACCCACTTTAACTTTGGTTTGCTGACAAAGCTTAGTTCTTTCTCTGATGAGAACCTCATAAGCTGGGTGGTCCTGAGTCAGTGTTTCTCTAACTTATAATCATCTGTAAATTTCTCAAGTGTGACCTCTAGAGCTTCCCAGTATGTACAGCCCTTTAAGACTCTTTTAGTTGATTATATCAGGGTTTGAGTTAATCCTTGCTTCATTTAACAAGGATTTGAGTGCCCTGGGAGGGGAAGAGAGTAAATAGTGAGTGAAAATAGGCCTTTGGGAAGGGCCCAAATATTTCAAGAAGTGATCTGATTTTGGATGATACTTCAATTCATGAGGAAGATTGTGTGTGTTTGGAGGGTGCTTGGAAAGATAGTGAGTTAAAAATGATTATAAATGCATGTGATATAATTTGAGACAATGCTGCCTATCAAGCAATCAATTTGTGATGATACTTTGATAACATTATTAGATTATCAAAGAATAATATATTCAAACTATGATTGTTGAAACCTGATTAATAAGAGTTGAGAGACAAATGAAACATGGTGAATAGGCACAAAGATTTATAATTTTAGAGTAAATTCTATTCAATAGATATGGTTTAAAGAGGGAATAAGACACATTCACAATTAGAATTAAAAAATCTATCCTAATCTACAGGGAAGGGGGGCACTAGACAAAGGGAAAGGGAAGGGAAGAAGGCACTGATAAAATGGAAGGTGAAGGTATGAGTGAAAATAAATTGAAAGTTAATATTTTAAAAGAAAGATAAAGGGAAAGGGAAGTGAAGTTTTGGTTAGGAGGAATGAGCATAAAGGAAAGAGAAAAATAAAACTGGAAAAAAGAAAATTATTAGTATTCTTACCTATAAATGTGAATAAAATGGAAGTGGATAACAGAATGGATTAAAAACCGGAATCCTACATTATGTTGTTTACAAGGAACTCATTTGAAGTAGATTTATATAAGAGTAAAAGACAAAAGTTGGAGAAAAATACATTTTTCTTTAGCAGAAGTTAAAAAAGCAGGGGTAGCAATCCCTATCTTAGATTAAGCAGCTTCAAAAATAGATCTTACTATAAGAGATAAAGAAGGAATCCATATCTTGGGGCAGCTAGGTGGCGCAGTGGATTCAGTACCAGCCCTGGAGTCAGGACTACCTGAGTTCAAATCTAGCCTCAGACACTTAATAATTACCTGGCTGTGTGGCCTTGGGCAAGCCACTTAACCCCATTTGCCTTGAAAAATCCTAAAAAAAAAAAAAAAAAGAAGAAGGAATCCATATCTTGCTAAAATGTACCATAGACAATGAAGCAAATTCAATACGAAATATGTCTGCACCAAGTGGTACAGCATCAAAATTCTTAGAGAAGTTGAAGGAGTTACAGGAAGACATAGAAAGCAAAACTCTACTGGGCGGAGAATAGAGAAGGCATTCTCCCATTCTCAGATTTAGATAAAGTTAACCATAAAATAAACAAGAAGTAATTAAGGAGGCAAATAGATTATTTGAAAACCTAGAAACAATAGACCACTGGAGGAAAATGAATGAGGACAGAAAGGAATATACTATTTTTTTTCTGCAATACATTGCACTTACACAAAAACTGACCATGTTCTAGGGCATAAAAAAACCTTAAAACCAAATGCAGAAAGGCAGAAATAGTGAATACATCCTTCTTAGATCATAATGCAATAAAAATCACATGCAATCATGGACCATGGAGAGAGAGAGAACTAAATCTAATTGGAAACTAAATAACCTCATTTTAAAGAATGAGTGGATCAAACAACAAACTATAGAAAGAATGTATGATTTCATTCTAGATAATGAGAATAACAAGACAACATACAAACTTATGGGATACACACACAATGCAGTTATCAGAGGATATATCTTTAAATGCTTACTTGAATAAATTAGAAAAAGAGGAAATCAATGAAATAAATATGCAACTAAAAATTAAAAAAATTAAAAATTAAAAAACCCCAATTAAATACCAAATTAGAAATTCTTAAAAATGAAAGGATACATTAATAAAACTGAATGCAGAAAAACTATTGAACTAATAAAATAAAACCAAGAGTTCATTTTATGAAAAAAATATAATTTATAAACCTCTGGTTAATTTGATTTAAAAAAATGAAAACCAAATTGCTAATATCATAAATGAAAAAAAGTGAACTCACCACCAATGAGGAGGAAATTAAAGTAATAATTCAGAAATATTTTGCCCAACTGTCTGCCAATAAATTTGCTAATCTAAGTGAAATGGATGAATATTTACAAAAACATAAATTGTCCAGGTTAAATGTAGAGGAAATTAAATATCTTAATAAACCTAGTTCAGAAAAATAAATTCAACAAGACATTATGGAATTCCCTAAGGAATAATCTTCATGGCCAGAGGGCTATACAAGTGAATTCTGTCAACCATTTATAGAGCAATTGGTTACAATTCTATATAAACTCTTATGATAAATAGGTCAAGACAGAACTCTACCTAATCTTTCTAGGACACCAAAATGATGTTAATACCTAAACAAGTAAAATCCAAAGAGAGAAAGGAAAATTATAGTTATCTCTCTAATGAACATAGATTTAAAAATCTTAAATAAAATCTTAGAAAAGCGATTACAGCAAGATATCACTGAGATAATACACTACAACCAAGTATGATTTATCCCAGGAAGGCAGGATTGGTTCAATATTAGGAAAACTGTTATTATATTTAGCAATGTTAATAATAAACATATCAGAAATCATAGGATTACCTCAATAGATACTGAAAACCATTTGATGTAAAACAGCACCCATTTCTACTGAAAATATAGAGAACATAGGAATAAATGAATTACTACTTAGAATGATTAGCAGTATCTATCTGAAACCATCAACATGCATTATATGCAATGAGGATAAGACAGAGGGATTCCCAATAAGAACAGAGGTGAAACAGGGATGGCTATTATCACCACTTGTATTCAATATGGTATTAGAAATTTTAGCTTCAGTAAAAAGAGAAGAAAAATAAATTGAAGGAAATAGAATGTGGAAGGTACTGAAAAAACTCTCACACTTTGCAGAAGACTTGATGGTATACCTACAGAATCCTAAAGAATCATCTAAAATCCTATTAGAAACAATTTGCTACTTTAGCAAAGTCACATGATATAAAATAAACCCTCATAAATCCTCAACATTTCAGTATATTGCTAGCAAGATACTGCAGCATGAGAAAGAGAAATCCCATTCAAATCACCTTTAGACACTATAAAATAATTGGGAATCTACTTACTTAGACAGTCTCAGAGAATCTATGAAAGCAACTACAAAACAATTCTCATACAAATAAAATCGGATTTAAATTACTGGGCAAATATCAATTGCCATATGCTGAACTAATATAACAAAAATTGCAATTCTTCCTAAATTAAACTACTTAATTAGTCCCCTAGCAATGAAAATTCCAAAAAAATTACTTTAATGTGCTACAAAAAATGGTAAGTAAATTCATATGGAGAAATAAAATGTCAAGACTTTCCAGGGATTTAATGAAAAAAAAGTTCAAAAGAAGGTGGTTTAGCACTACAAGATCTAAAATTATATCATATACCATCGACCATCTATAATTTCTGGTATTAGCTAGAAATAGAGTGCTGGATCAGGGGAATAGACTAGGTGCAAAAGAGGTAGCAGGAAATGATCGTAGCAATGTATTTTTTTTACACAGCAAAATAACCCTATAACCAAGATTAAAAGAAATGTAGTAAACTGGGAAACAATTTTTGCAAGTAGTATTTCTGACGAAGGATTCATTTCTAAAATATAGAGAGAACTGAGTCAAATTAATAAAAAAAAACCAAGCCATTCCCCAATTGACAAAAGATAAAAGGCTATGCAGAGTAAATTTACAGATGAGTAAATCAAAGCAAACCATAGTTATATGAAAAATTGCTCTAAATCATTACTTATTAGAGAAATGCAAATTAAAACATCTCTGAGTTACCACCTCACACTTCCTAGACTGGCTAATATGACTGGAAATGACATTGATCAGTGTTGGGAAGGATGTGAAAAATTTGGAACACTAATACATTGTTGGCAGAGCTGTGAAACACCCAAACTTTCTGGAGAGCAATTTGGTATTATGCCCAAAGGGCAATAAACATATGCATACTCTTTGATCCAGCAATACTGCTGCTGGGTCTATACCCTGAAGAAATCATGAAAAATATAACATGTACAAAAAGTATTCATACATCCCTATTTTTGGTGGCAATGATTTTGAAATTGAGTGAATGTCAATCAGTTGGTTATTGGCTGAACAAATTATTGTATATGTACATTATGGAACACTATTGTTCTATTAGAAATCAGGAGGGACGGGAATTCAGAGAAGAAGGAAGGATTAACAGCAATTGATGTTGAGCAAGATGATCAGAACAATAAAAATATTGTACATCCTAATAGTAAGATGGGGCATGATGATCAATCTTAATGGACTTATTCCATCAGTACAACAATCAGGGATAATTTTCGGGTATCAGCGATGGAGAATGTCATCTGTATCCAAAGAAAGAATTGTGTTGTTTAAATAAAGAGTATCACTATTAGCTTTAATTTTTTTTAAAAAAAGGTATCTTATATCTTTTTGCTATCTCTTAAATTTTATTTTTTCCTTTAGGATATGAATTTTCTCTCAATGCATTCAATTTTGATTAATGTAAAGCATGGAAGCAGTGTAAAGACCATCAAACTGGTAAATGTTTGGAGTCGAGCCAAGATGGTAGCAGGAGAAGAGCCTCTCTTTAAGTGCTCTCTCTAGGAACAGCCTCAGGGGGCATAGGAGTGCTGGGTCCAGGTAGAAGAAGCATTTTCCTGACCTATACCTCAGCAAGCACCAAGCACAACTTGGAAGGGCTCAGCCAGGAGGCCTTTGCCTGAACAAGCATGAAGCTGAGGCCCTCAGTGTCCATGGCAGCCTATATTCCAGGAATGGAAGCAGGCTTGTGTAACTGCCCACTAGAAGATGGTTGGCAGTTGCTCCCTGAGCACTCAGCCCACAGAAGGTAAGGGAGTGGAGGGAGACTGCCATGGTCTATCTTCTGTCCTGGAACAGGACTCAGGGGCAATGACTACCATCAAAACCTGGTCATAGTCTAGGCCCCCATAGAGCAGGCTAATCCCCCTCCCCCACAGCCCCAGGGCAGGGGATGGTGCTTTTGGTCATTCACAGACTAGTAGAGCAGTCAGACCCTAACAAACTGAGGTACTTTTGGGGGAGTAGTCCCAATAATACTCAAAACATCAGGAAGCACTTCAATACCAGGCACAGGCTGGGGAAATGAGTAAACAGAAAAAAAAGGAACCTGACCATAGATTATTATTTTGGTCCCATGGAGGAACAAGCCACATAATCTGAAGATGAAGAAGTCCAAACTTCTACATTTAAAGACTTCAAGAAATATAGAAGTTGGGCTCAGGTTATGGCAGAGCTCAAAAAAGAATTTGGAAATCCAGTAAGGGAGATAGAAGAAAAATTGGGAAAAGAAATGAGAGAGATCCAGGAGAAACCTGAAAATGATTTCAGGAACTTAGTCAAGGAGATTCAAAAAAAATTGCTGAAGAAAATTACATGTTCAAAAACAAACTTAGGTCAAATGGATAAAAGAGTTCAAAATGTTATGGAGGAGAAGAATGCTTTAAAATCAGAACCAGATGGAAAAGGAGATAAGTAAGTTCTCTGAGGAAAACAAATCCTTCAGATTTAGAATGGAGTTAAGGAAGCTGATGACTTTGCAAGAAACCAAGACAATAGTTCAACACCAAAAGAAAGAAAAATTAGAAGAAAATGTGGAATATCTCATTGAAAAACAACTGATCTGGAAAACAGATACAGAAAAGATCATTTAAAAATTATTGGGCTACCTGAAAGTCATGATCAGGAAAACAGCCTTGACCTCATTTTTAAAGAACATCTACAGGAAGATTGCCCTGATGTCTTAGAAGCAGAGGGTACAATAGAAATTGAGAGAATCCACCAATCTCTCTTGGAAAGCAAATCAAAAAAAAAAACAAGCCCCATAAATATTATTGTCAAGTTCCAGAATTTCCAAGTCAGCAACAAAATATGACAAGCAGCCAGATGGACACAATTCAAATATTGTGGAGCTGAAGTCAGGATCATCCAGGACTTAGTAATTACTATATTAAGAGCTCTTAAGGCTTGGAATGTTATGTTCCAAAAGGCAAAAGACCTTGGAATGCAAACAAGAATCAACTACCCAACAAAACTGAACATCCTCTTCCAGGGGAAAAATATGGACTTTCAATGAAACAGGGGAATTTCAAATGTTCCTGTTGAAATGACCAGAGCTGACCAGAATGTTTGGCCCTCAAATACAGTTGAAGCATAGAGTGGGTGGACATGAAGGGTAAATTCTGAGGGATAATGATGATGAACTGCCTGTATTCCTGCATGGAAAGATCATACTGATAATACTCATATGTAGGAGCTTTTATAGATGAGGCACAGGAGAGAAATAAATTTGAAGACATAAGATATTATAAAAATGTAGTCAATGGGTGAAAGCAAAATGTACTAGAAGTAAGCAAAAAGAGAGATAGAATAGGCTAAAGCATTTTATATAAAAGATATTTCATGTAGTTTTTGCAATGGTATGGAAGGGGGAAAGGTGCTGGATAATGAGGGAACCTTCATTCTCATTGGAAATGGTTCAGAGAGGAAATAGTATACACACTTATATATACTCTACATATCTACATATCAGATATATGGAAAGGGGCCAAATGCATGACCAAAGAAGGGTTAGAGCACATTATAAACTGCAAAATGAATGATTTTGACTATATTACATTTTTAAAAATTGCAGTTAACAAAATCAATGCTGACAAAATCAAAAGAAAATCAGAAAACTGGGAAACATTCCTTATAACTAGCAGTAGCAGTAAAGGAAATTATAGAGAATTGCATCAGATTTGTAAGTTTACAAGTCATTCCTCAATTGATAAATAGTCAAAAGTTATGGAATAGATAGTTTTAAAGTGAAGAAATTAATTCTATATTTAATCATATGAAACAATGCTCCAAATCCTTACTGATTAGAGAAATGCAAATTAAAACAATTATGAGGAATCCCCTCAAACCTACCAGACTGGCATATGAGAAGAATAGGGGGAAATAATCAATGTTGGAGAGGATGTGGGAGGATTGTGACATTGATGCCTTGGTGGTGAAGTTGTGAACAGATCCAACCATTCTGGAAAGTAATATGGAATGATGCCAGAAGAGCTATAAAATTGTTTATTCCCTTTGATCCAGGAATTACAATTCTACCTATAACCAGAAGAAATCTTAAAAAAATGGTAACAGTCTCACATGTTAAAAAATATTCATAGTAGCTCTTTTTTAGTGGCATAAAATGGGAACTTGAGGTGATGATCATCACTTGGGGAATGGCTAAATAAGTTTTGGTATATAAATACTATGGAATTGTTCTATAAGTACCTATAAATGGTCAGACTCTGGAAAAGCATAGAATGAGTTACAGGTTCTGATGCAGAGTGAAAGGAACAGAACCAGGAGAACAAAGTCCACTTTAACAACAACCTTGTGATCTTATAAACCTTGATGGAAACAGCTCCTCTCAGCAGTTCTAAGAGATAGAAAAAACATATTAGACTGGCTATAGATAAAGTTATCCCTGTCCAGAGGAAGCAAAAGAGAGGAAGACAAAAACAAAAACAAAAAAGCCCTTCAGTATCTGTTGAACACTTTATAAAAATTATCTCTTATGTATCTCTTTTCTTCAATCCTAATCTTTCATATCAAAAATGACCATTCTGTATGCATGTTGCTCAAAAATATGTATGTGTAATCGGAACTTGACTGTTTTCCTATGAAGGGAGGAGCTAGGAAGGGAGCGTGGAAGGAAATTTTGTTGTTTATAAATATAGGTATGCACATTGATGAATATTCAAAAAATAGATGAACTTTTGGGGGGAAAAAGAAAGATAAAATAAAACTCCAGGAAATGGAAGCAGAGTTTTGCCTCATGACTATGATGCTGTATCTTAGAGAAGGAAGGAAGGAAAGAAGGTAAAGAGGAAGGGAAGGAGAGAGAGAGGGAGCTCCAGAGGGAGGGAGGAACAAAGTAGTGAAGAAAAGATAGAAGAAAAGGGGGAGGAAAGAAGGGAAAGAGGTAATTTTTAATATGATTCATGTGTTTATTTTAGTGACCAATGTGCATTTTTAGGGGAATATGGAAAAAGGAGAATTTATGACAAATAATTTGTACTATGGTTGCATGAGTAATCTCTTTTCTCTTATTATTTCAAATCACCTATCACTCTTTTACTCCAATCTCTCATAAGAAAAAATGTTTTTCCTTGATTTTTCTGGATAACAACTATGTTACCTTGATGTATTCTCTGCCAAGTTGTCTCTCCGTTACTCATCTCTTTAGTACTTTATATTCTATTAGAACCTTCCTTACATAATTAAAAATATGCCAAGTTCTTGCTTATCCTTAAGAAAAAATTAAAAAAAATAAAAATTAAAAAAAATATTCTAAAGTGTCCATGCAAGCTATTGCTCTATGAAATTTGATGCCAACCTTAACAATTTGATCTAATTTCTCCAGTTTCCTTATTTGCAAAAGATAGTTTTCTTTTCCAATTTATTCATTTATTTTTACCAGTCTTCCACATTTAAAAATATAGAACATCTTTCTTTCTTGAAAGTTCTCTGCTTGGAAATTTTTTTAATTTAAAAGTTTTTCTTTCTTTCAAGTTTTACAATTGTTCCCCTAAGATTACTTCCCTCCCCCAGCCCCCACAGGAGGCAACTGGCCACTCTTTACATTGTTTCCATGGTATATGTTGATCCAAATTGAATGTGATAAGAGAGAAATCATATCCTTAAGGAAGAAACATAAAATATAAGAGATAGCAAGCACAGACAATAAGATATGTTCTTTATTCTAAATTAAAGTTAATAGTCCTTGGTCTTTGTTCCAATTGCATGTTTCTTTCTCTGGAGATATATATGTTATTCTCCATTGCAGACAGCCCCAAATTGTCACTGATTGTTGCACTAATGGAATGAGCAAGTCCATCAAGGTTGATCACTGCCCACATGTTGCTGTTAGGGTAGACAGTGTTTTTCTGCTTCTGCTCATCTCACTCAGCATCAGTTCATGCAAATCTCTCCAGGCTTCCCAAAATTCCCATCACTCCTGGTTTCTTATAGAACAATAAGTGTTCCATGACATACATATACCACAGTTTGCAAAATCATTCCCCAATTGAAGGACATTTACTTGATTTCTAATTATTTTCCACCACAAACAGGGCTGCTATGAATATTTTTGTACATATGATGTTTTTGAAGCTATTCATCATCTCTTCAGGGTGTAGACCAAGGAGTGGTATTACTGGATCAAATGGTATGGACATTTTTGTTGCCCTTTGGGCATAGGTCCAAATTGATCTCCAGAAGCATTGGATGAGTTCAGAGCTGCACCAACAATGTAATAGTGTCCAAGAAACCCAACAATCCTCCCAACAATGATTATTATCCTTTCTGGTCATATTGGCCAGTCTGAGAAATGTGCAGTGGAACCTCAAAGAAGCTTTAATTTGCATTTCTCTAATAAATAATGATTTAGAGCAATTTTTCATATGACAATGGATTGCTTTGATCTCCTCATCTGTAAATTGCCTTTGCATATGCTTTGATCATTTGACAAATGGGGAATGGCTTTTTTAAATTTGACTCACTTCATTGTATGTTTTAGAAATTAGTCATTTTTCAGAAATATTAGTTGTAAAGATTGCTTCCCAGTTTACTACATTTCTTTTGATCTTGGTGACTGTGGTTTGGTCTGTGCAAAAGCTTTTTAATTTAATGTAATCGAAGTCATCTAGTTTGTTTTTAGTGATATTCTCCATCTCTTCCTTAGTCATAACCTACTTTCCTTTCCATAGATCTGACAGTCCTTGATATTCTAGTTTGCTTATAGTATTGTTTTTTAAATTCTAAATCCTGTATTCATTTGGCTCTTATTTTGTTATAGAGTGTGAGGTGTTGGTCTATCTAAGTTTCTTCCATACTAACTTCCAATTTTCCCAGCAGTATTTATCGAAGAGAGAGTTTTTATCCCTATCACTGGACTCTTTAGATTTATCCAAAAACAGAGTACTATAATTGCTTCCTGCTATTGCACCTAGTCTATTCCACTGGTCCTCCACTCCATTTCCTAGGCAGTGCCAGACAGTTTTGCTTTAAAATATAATTTAAGATCAGGTAGGTAGGGTTAAGCCACCTTCTTTTGCACTTTTTTCATTAAATCCCTGGAAATTCTTCACGTTTTATTTCTGCATATGAATTTACTTACAACTTTTTCTAACTCATTTAAGTAATTTTTTGAAATTTGATTGGTAAGACACTAAAGAGGTAGAGTTTAATTGTGGTAGAATTGTCATTTTTATTATATTATATTATATTTATTATATTATATTATTATATATTATATTATATTAGCTCGATCTAAGTAGTTGATGTTTGCCCAATTACTTACATATGATTTGATTTGTATGAGAATTATTTTGTAATTGTCTGCAAAATTTTTTTTAATTTGCCTTGGTTAATAGACTCCCAGGTATTTTATACTATCTGTCTTTGCATGGCCTTTTGCTTTCTAACACTTTGTGCTGTATCTTGCTAGTCATATTTAGAAAAGTTGAGGATTTATGAGGGTTTATTTTATACCATGCAATTTTGCTAAATTGCTACTTGTTTCCAGTAGATTTTTGAATGATTTCTTTGGATTCTCTAGGTATATCATCATATCATCTGTGAAGAGTAAGAGTTTTGTCTGTTCTTTCAGAGTTCTAAAACCTTCAATTTCTTTTTCTTCTCTAATTGTTACAGTTAGCATTTCTAATACACTATTGAATAGTAGTAGGGGTAATAGGCATACTTGTTTTTATACCTGATCTTATTGGGAATGCCTCTAGCCTTTCACAATCGAATATAATGCTTGCTGATGGTTTCAGATAGATAGTGCTTATGATTCTTAAGGAATGGTCCATTTATTCCTACACAATCTAGTGTGTTTAGGAGGAATGGGTGCTGTATTTTATCAAAAGCTTTTACAACATCTATTGATATAATCCTATAAATTCTGATAGGTTTGATGTGTATATAATTAATCATACTAACACTTTTCCTAATATTGAAACAACCCTGCATTTCTGGGATAAATCCTACTTTGTCAAAATGTATTATCCTAGTGATAACTTGTAATCATGTTGCTAAGATTTAATTTAAGTTTTTTCATCTATATTTAACAGGGAGGTAGGTATATAGTTTTCTTTCTCCGTTTAAACTCTTCCTGGTTTAGGTATCAGCACCATATTGGTGTCATAGAGTTAGGCAAAGCTCAGTCTTCCCCTATTTTTCCAAAGAGTTTATATAGAACTGGAACCAATTGCTCCTTAAATGTATGGTAGAATTCACTTGTGAATCCACCAAGCCCTGGAGATTTTTTCATAGGGAGTTCAATGATGTTTTGTTGAATTTCTTTTTTTTCTGAGATAGGGTAATTTAGAGATTTTATCTCTTCTTCATTTAACCTAGGCAACTTATATTTTTGTAAATATACATCCATTTCACTTAGATTGTCAATTTCCTCCTCATAGGTGTTGAGTCTACCTTTTCATGTATGATATTTGGTTTTCTTCATTCATTTTTTTAAATTAAATTGACCAGAGGTTTATCAATTTTGCTGTGTTTTTCATAAAACCAACTCTTGGTTTCATTTATTAATTCAATAGTTTTTTGCTTTCAATTTTATTAATTTCTACTTTAATTTTTAGAATTTCTAATTTGTTATTTAATTGGGGAGTTTTTAATTTGTTTTCTTGCAAATATTTTTAGCTGCAAATGTAGTTCATTGATTTACTCTTTCTCCAAATTATTTTTGTAAGCATTTAAAGATATATAATTTGTCCCTTGACAGCTGCTTTGAGTGAATCCCCTAGGTTTTTTGCTATGTTGTTTCATTGTTCTCATTATGTAGGATAAAATAATTAATTCTTTTTACAATTTGTTTCTTGATCCACTCATTCTTTAAAATGAGTTTATTCAGTTTCCAATTAGCTCTGGGTTTATATCTCCCTGGCCCAATACTGCATATGATTTTTATTGAATTGTCATCTGAGAAAGATGTATTCATTATTTCTGCCTTTCTGCAGTTGATCATTAGATTTTATGCCATAGTACATGTTCAATTTTTGCATAAGTGACATGTACTAGAGAGAAAAAGATATATGCCTTTCTATCCCAATTCAATTTTCTCCAAAGTCTATCATATCTAGTTTTTCTAACAATCTATTTACCTCCTTAACTTCTTTCTTGTTTATTTTATGACTCGATTTATCTAAATCTGAGAGTGAGTGGTTGAGGTCTCCCACTTGTAGAATTTTGCTGTCCTTGTCTTCCAGTAGTTCTTTCAGCTTCTCCTCTAAGAATCTGGATTTTATCCCTTTGATTGCATACATATTCAGTATTGAAATCACTTTATTGTCTATGGTACCTTTTAAGAGGATATAGTTTCCTTTCTTATCTCTTTTAACAGTATCTATTTTATAGCTGCTTTGTCTAAGATAAGGATTGCTACCCCTGCTTTTTTCACTTCAGGTGAAAGAAAATATATTTTGCTACAACATTTGGCCTTTACTCTATATGAATCTCTCTGCTTCAAATGATTATCTCCTATGCCACATATTGTAGGATTCTGGTTTTTAATCCACTCTGCTATTCGCTTATGAAGAAAGAGTTCATCTCATTCACATTTAAAGTAAAATTTACTGATTCCTTATTGCCCTTCATGCTATCTTCCCTATGTATTTCCCTTTTCCCTCCTTTATCCCTATTCCCCAGTATTTTGTTTCTGAATATCACATCCCCTTCAGTGTGTTTGCCCACCTATATCCACCCCTTCCCCTTTCTTTCCCCTTTCCTTTTTTCCCTTTTCCCTTAACTTCTTTCTGTTAGTTCCCCTTTGTCTCCCCCCCCCCCCCCCGTCTCCATCCCCCTCTACCCTTTTCCACTTTTAATATGTGACACTTAAGGTGTTTTTTAAGTTAACTGAGTATGTGTGTAAATTAACTTCATGCCAAGTCTGGTGAGAGGAAGATTCAGGTGTTTCTCATCTCCTCCCTTCTTCCCCTCTATGAGAGTAGGTCTTTTGTACCACTTTATGTAACGAGATTTACCCCATTCAATACTCTTTGTCCTCTGATCTCCTTCCTGTCCCCTTTTTTAAGGAGGAAATGTTTTTAAATAATTCTGAGTCAGTGAAAATCCTAAGTATCCATCACTTTTTGCTAAGTATAGTCTATCTAATAGAGTTACAATTCTTGAGATTTATTGGAGTCTTTCTCCCAAGTAGGGTTATAGCCAGTTTTAGCCCATTGAATAGCAGTCTCATGGATAAGTCATGAGTGTCCATCAATTCTGGCTAAGTATATACTCCCTGTTAGAGTTACAATTCTCAAGAGTTATGAGAATCTTTTTCCCATGGTGTAATATAACCAGTTTCATCTTATTGGCTAGCAGTTTTTTTTTTTTCTTTACAACTTTTTTTTTACCTTTTCATATGTCTCTGGAACCTCCTGTTTGATGTCCAAATTTTACATTTATCTCTGGTCTTTTCATCAGGAATTTTTGGAATTCTTCCATTTTGTTAAATGTCCACCTTTACCCCTTAAAAAGAAGGCTCAGCTTTGCTGGGTAGTGGATTCTTGATTGCATACCAAACTCCCTTGCTCTTTGGAAGATTTCATTTCAGGTCCTTCAATCCATTAATGTTGCTGTGGCCAGATCCTGTGTAATCCTTATTGTGGCTCCTTGGTATTTAAATTGTTTCCTTTTGGCTGCTTGCAGGATTTTCTCATTTATCTGATAGTACTGGAATTTAGCCACAACATTCCTTGGTATTTTCATTTTAGGATCTCTTTACAGAGGGGATCTTTGTATTCTTTCAATAACTATTTTGTCCACTGGTTCCATGACATCAAGGCAATTTTCCATCTCTAGATCCTGGAATATTAAGTCCACACATGTTTTTCTCTTCAATGTTTTCAGGAAGATGAATAATTCTTAGGTTGTCCCTTCATTTTTTTTAGAATTTTTTTTTGCAAGGCAAAAGGGGTTAAGTGGCTTGCCCAAGGCCACACAGCTAGGTAATTATTAAGTTTTGAGACAGCATTTGAACCCAGGTACTCCTGACTCCAGGGCCGGTGCTTTATCCACTACGCCACCTAGCTGCCTCTTACACCACCTAGCTGCCCCCTGTCCCTTCTTGATCTATTCTCAAAGTCAGTGGTTTTTCTCATGAGGTATTTTACATATTCTTCTATTTTTTCTGATTTTTTTAACAGGCACTTGCTGCCTCATGAAGTCATTAGTTTCCACAGACTCCATTCATGTTTTTAGGAAGTAGTTTCCTTCATTTACCTTTTGCAACTCCTTTTCCAATTGGTCAATTCTATTTTTGAAAGAGCTTTCCATTTGACCAATTGCAGTTTTGAGAGAAAGTTTTCTTTTTGCATTTGCCCAAATGAGGATCTGAGAGAATTATTCTCTTTTTGTATTTGTCTAATTTTATTTTTCAGTGATTTGTTTTTTTGTTGTTGTTGTTGGTGATGGTGCAAGGTGCTAATCTTCTCTTGGGTTTCTTTTCCTAAATTTTCCAATTGATTTTTAAACTCCTTTCTTTTTTCTTTAAGTCTTTCTGTGCTGGAAATCAGATCATATTCTCCTCAGAGGTTCTACATCTCTCTGGGTTAGGGTCTTTTCCTTAGCAGAAGTTCTCTAAGGATCCCCCTTTCCACTCACCTTTCTTCATTTTCCTAAGATCTTGAGTTGTGAAGGGGTTGGTTCACAGAAGTTTGATGTTGGGATCCTTAGAGGATTTGCTCACTGAGTCTAATTTCTCCAGCTGTCCAGTAGGGGATGCTGGTTGCTTTCTTTAGAGTGTTTGTGACCTTGATTGAGGTTCTCTCCTTTGGCCTGGAGGGATTGATTGAAGCTGTTAAATCCTTTTGTCTTCAATCAATGGTGAGGTCATAACTCTCCCTCTTGTCAGCTGAGGTGCTTCTTCTGCTCACACACCTGTTCCTGGGGCAGAAGTTCCTTAATTGTTTTTGTTCTGCTAAGAGTCTTCAGCCAAATATGGAGGCATGGACTCAGAGATCTTTAGGACCAGAGGAGCCCAGGGATGATGACCAAAGTTCTCTTGCACTGGAACTCTTCACCCCAGCCCCCATCGGCAAGTTCCAGATGGTCCGTGTCACCACCAATGTTTCTGCTTGCTAGTTGACCCAAGCCCCCCATGGTTAACCATGCTGTAGCTCTGCTCCTGATCAAGCTTGTCCAGTTCTCTTTCCCTCAACCTCCTGGGCTCCAGCCCTGCAGCTGATCAGGCTGATTGGTGGCTGATTGTCCTTCTGCACTGGGACTCACCCAGGATCACAGAAGACAAATTCTGAGGTAGATGTTCTTTCTCCTGGCTTTTCTTTCTGTTTTTTTTTTTTATTGGATTTCTGTTAAGAGGTTTGTTTCATGTCATATATGGGCAAAGATCAGGAGATTTTAGAAATGTAACTATCTTCTCTCTGCCATCTTGGTTGAAAGTATGTTTGGCAATTTTTAACAATGACAATTTCCTTTTTCTTCTCCTGCCTCTCTGATCACTTCTCAGTGTCATTTGATGTTTCATATCCATATGCCATATACTAATTGTAAGGTTATGCTAAAACTCTATTTTTGACCTTCTTCTCTTCTCTAGACTCCTGTTCATAACTTTATCAGCTCCTATGAATTCAATTGGTTTCTTTATACCAAGTCATATGTGTATGTATTTTTATCTACAAATCCATATAGCTATATATCCACAAGTTTAAGTAAACTGCTTATTTTACACCAAAGTATACTCAAGGCTAGAAAGCCATTGTGCTGTATAAAGATTTGGAACCTTGGTGAATAAGAGGATATATACATGTGTGTCCCAGTAAATAAAGATGACAATGGTTCTAGCATCAGCAATTTTTAAGCATAACACAAAGAGATTTAAAATTCAACATGTTTGAATGAGGACTCAATTTTAAAGCTCAGTTCTATCCCATTCTACACATCAAATTTCCACTGAGGGCACTGCCATCCTCCTATTGCCAGATTTACAAACTCAGAGTCCTCTACAATTTTTCTCCCCCACTCACTCCTGAAATATAATAAGCAGTTTCTTGAATGTGTATTTCTATGACATTATGACCACATTTAGTGTGCTAGACTTGGAGAGTCAATGATGTATGATAATTTAGTAATTTTCATAAAATTTTATGGAAACAGGATTAAGTTATAATCTGTCTGAAACTCAGTTTCTTCTTTTGTAAAATGAGAATCATATTTTCCCTATGAACCTCATAGAGATGCTATTACTAGAGTTTTATAACCTTCAAAGTGCCATAAACATGATCTAGTGTAAATAACAAGGAAAGTAGTACTGATAAAAACATGAAATTACAGTTAATTTGCAGATGATAGAAGAAAGGCATAGAATTATATGACTGCAAATCAAAAATTCATAACTATGAGCCCTAAAATATAGATAAATATTCTTTATTATCCTCTCTTAAAGAGTCACTAGTCAATAATTATACACATATTAAAATTAATATTTAGCAATAAACATGAAAGTAAAACATTTATTTAATTATATAATACAGCAATAAAATAAATAATTATAATTAAATACATGTAAATTCTGACATGGATGATGATGTTGTCCTTCCTTCACAAATAAGGGCATGACATCTGGTGAGGTGAAGCCATGACAATCACCTGAATTGGATTTGAGTGAGGGGGTGGTGGTGCTGTGTTAAGTCACCTGTCTTACCTTCTCCAGGAATGCCCTCCTGACTCTATTTACTGAGCCACCTAGCTGTCCAAAAAGACATTTTTATTACATTCAAATATGAATAATCCTATAAATATTTCGAATATATAATTTCCATTTGTAAGCATATAATCATAAAATTATATAATACAATAAATAAATACATATTGGTTCTTGAGTGTATAAAATGGAGATATATATTCATGCATATATATTATAAATAAATGTTGCTTTGCACAATGCATATATTATTTATATAGCTAAATAATCATTTATTTAATATTTTATAAGAGAATCATTATGTTATAAACATCTTGAGAAATTATTCTAAGATTAAATATTATAAAAAATATATAACATGACACTACTATATCTTTGCATTGGATAATGTTTATTATTAGTAAGAAGATGAGAAATATATAATTTCATTTTTTGTATAGATTAGATATCGTTCAAAAACAGTCATAAGTTTTTCTTTTACAATGATACAAAAGAATTCTGGTTTTCTTTAAATTCCAGAGGAACATTAGAAAGATTTTTGTTTCATGAAATGCATTTGTATTCCTCATTCAAGGAATAGTTTCCAATATGTTTTGTATTAATAAACTATTCATTATATTTAGTTAATATCAAAGAAATAAAATTTATACTGACTTGAAATTTTATTAGACATATAATTAGGGGAGGAAATAGAATTTCTGATGGACGAACTCCTATATTTTCTCTAGGCAGTAGTTTTCACTACCTTATCTCTCAAGGCCTATTCTGTGATTCTATGATCTCAAAGAATATAAAAGATATATACTTTCTTGTAATATATGCAGCCACAAAACATCTTTGCAATTAACTTAAAGATCATGAATGGTAAATTACTATATAGAGGAAAACTGAAATGATAAATATCATAAAATGATAAAAGATTAATAAGTGAAATGGAAACAGATTTATTTGGAAGACTGAAAAAGGAAAGAAAATCCTAATAAGATGTTTCTAAATTAAATATTTACTTTCCTTAGTTTATTTTATTTTTCTCGTTATGCTGCTAAACATAATTTTCTAAGGAAATTTCCAACAAAAAGTGTTCACACAGTGAACTTTCAGAAACATATTAGTTATTCACAAATCTCAGTATGCACATACTAAGAGGAGCAAGAAATGGAAGCAATTACCTGCAAAAATCTAGATTAATAGTTTAAGTTCCCACCTCCTGTAATCATTTGCTTAAATAACATACTTATACATTTTGAAAATATTTAAGAAAAAAATACAATTGGACTTACTTATCACTCTTTATAAAATATCTATTTTATTTTCACATAATCAGTCTCTCCATCATTGTGCATTGATACTCTTTCTATACTTTCTAGTCCTGTGTAACTCATGTTAACAATTAGCTATAAATGTTTCACTCAGTTTACTGTGAGCCACTATATAGGATCCTAAGCACAGTTTCTCAAACTCCTCTCCTATCCCACATCTATGTTGTTTTTACAAGTTTTATTTTCATACCTAAGCATATCTTGTATATACTCCACTCTTCACATAGCCACCATTTTAAATCAGGCTCTGACTACTTCCAGCTGTGACAATTGTAATTACTTTCTAAGTGTATTCATGCCAAAAGTCTCATTCCCCAGCCCCCCAATACCTCTTTCTCTAGCCCTCACTCACTCTTGTTCTTGTCCTCTTGTCCTCTGGCTCTCTATCCGTTTCTTTTTTTATGCTCTATTTTATTTTTTTCCTCTATCGTCAATTAAATTTCTGAAGCTTTATGTCTAATGAATGAAACAATCTGAAACTGTTGTTAGAAACAGGATGAAAACCACTCAAATACTAATAAATAATGACTCATCAAATTTTAGAGTGGCAGAACCCATAAAATGTCTATGTGACTGTCCTGGGTGGAGAAATGATGGCAGCATGAAGCTAACATTAACCCAGAAAATTTTCCGACCAAAGATAATTGGAGGTTCTACTCTGACATTCAAACTACAGATCCAACCAAGAAAAAGAGAACATAAAAACAAAAAACGCATTTTCAGCTATAGACATCATGGAGGATGTTCAGTGAAGGTTTGTTTCTTTGGGGGGAAAGGGAAGTAAAGCCCAAGAAGCTGGAGAGCCAGAAAGTTAACAGGAGGCTTTCAGCCACAGAGCAATCCAGGTCCAGATAGACAATAGCAGAGGTCCTGGAAGCTAGATAACAAGCCAGCAGGTAGGATCCCAACCCCAAACAAAGTCTGAACCCTGGGAACACCTGGGCAAAAGATAGCACAAGTCCTGAACAAAGCACTGCAAAGTCAGAACTTGGATATAAAGGAGGAAAAAAACTCTGAAAAATTAAAGCCTGGACTGCATAAGCAACCTCTTGGCCAATGACAAGTCAGGTAGAAATAGAAATAGAAAACTACCTTACAATGACAAGGCCATGTCTGAAGAAGAAAACAATGAAAAATCACAAAGTAGACTATAAATTGGATTTAAATTCAAAGGCTCATCAAAGACTTTAAACAAACATAGAAGAGAGGAGGAAGAAAATGGAAAAAAAGAAAAGAGAGTCACGCAAGAAAATTACAAAAACCTGACCAAAGAAATCAACTGTATCAAAAATAAAAATAACCAACTGGAAAAGGAAACACAAAAGCTAACTGAAGAAAATATACCCCCCATTGGAATTGAACAAGTAGAAAACAATGAATCTACAAGACAATAAGATTCCATCAAACAAAATAAAAAGGCTGAAAAATTGAAGAAAAATATAAAGTATCTTTTAGTGAAAAATGAATGACCTTGAAAATATATATAGGAGAGATAATCTACAAATAATCAGATTATTAGAAGGTCTAGTTCAAAAAAAAAAGAACCTACATCAGACAGGGAATTATAAGGGAAAACTGGTAAATATACTAGAACAAGATAACAATATAACCATTGAAAGAATCCACAGAACCCCTCCAGAAAGAGATCCCTGGTTAAAAACTCTAAGGGCTGTTTTAACCAAATTCTTAGAACTCTCAAATATTAGAGAATATATTGCAAACGGCAAAAAGAAAACAATTCAAATAAAAAGGAAGCCCAATTAGACTCACACAGACTCAACTCCACACAGGAGAGTCATATAGACTTTTTATGGACTCCTACCTCTGTAAAATCTGATAAGTCATTATTTAATAGTATTTGAGTGGTTTATATGTGTGGAATATATATATATATATATATATATATATATATATATATATATATATATATACAGAGAGACAGATATAGATAAATGAAGACAGATATATATATATATATATATATGGTCTCCATTTAGCTATATGTCTCCATTTATTGGAGAGCAAAGGAGACTTGGGATAACACTCTAGAATGTACTTCTCTGAAAAATACAGCTAGACTGTCAGGGAAAAAGATGAATGTTCAACAAAATAGAGAACTTCCACAATTTTCTGACTCAAAGACTAAAACGAAAGAGAAAATTCATTCACCAAATACAAGACTCAAGAGTTGCATGAGAAGGTAAATGAAAACAAGAAGGAAACAAAACAAAACAAATGTTGGTCAAGCTCATCAAACTGTAGACAACCCTCAAAGGGAAGATATAACACTTCTAATTCTTTAGAACTTTAAATATCTTATGATAATTAAAGGGTTGAATATAATTGTTGAGAATGAACTAAAATTATATGGGTATTGTTGAGTCTTATCTGTCCATTTTAGAGATCCAAGATGATATCACTATGAGACAAAAAGTCCTGAGGAAAAAGGAAGGTGTTAATTTTAAACTTAACTGTCTCATTATCCTTTTTTTAGGTTTTTGCAAAGGAAATAGGGTTAAATGGTTTGCCCAAGGCCACACAAGTATATAATTATTAAGTGTCTGAGGCTGGATTTGAATTTAGGTACTTCTGACTCCAGGGCTGGTGCTCTATCCACAGTGTTACCTAGTTACCCCTGTCTCATTACCCTTTGACTCACTTTAATTCTACTCTGCAGAACACTTTGTCTAATGAGCAAATCATAAACCACTGCATCCTGAGTCAATATCTCCTGTAACTTACAATCATTTTGAAAGTTCTCAGCAGAGAAACTCTGAAATTCCCAGTACTCAGAGATCTTTAAGATTCTTGAAGTCAATTAGACCAGGGTTTGAGGTAATCTGTGCATCCTTAAACAAGGTTTAGAAAAGGATGAACTGTCCCATAAAATGGAATTGGATAGTAGAATGGATAAAAAAGCCAAAATTTTACAATATGTTGTTTACAAGAAACAAATTTGAAGAAGATACACACGGTGAAGGTAAAATGGTGGAGCAAAATATATTATGGCTCAGCTGAAATAAAAAAATCTGGGGTAGTGAACCTAGTCTCAGATAAAGTAAAAATAAAAATCAATCTCATTAAAAGGGATATGGAAGGAAGGAAATTACATCTTCTTAAAAGACTTAATTGGTAATTAATCTATATCATTACTAAACATGAATAGACCTAGTGATATGTCATCCAAATTGTTAGAGAAAAAGCTGACAACTTACAAGGAGACATAGACCTCAATATCCCTCTCTCAGAACTGGACAAATCTAACAACAAAATAAACAAGAAGGAATTTAAGAAGGTTAATGAAATCTTAGAAAACATAGATATGATTGAACTCTTGAGAAAATATAATGAGAATAGAAAGAATATACCTTTTTCTCAGTAGTTCATGGCACCTATGCCAAAACTGACCATGTACTAGGGCATTAAAAAACCTTATAATCAAATGCAGAAAGGGAGAAATGATAAATACACATTTCTCAGCCATTATGAAATAAAAAATTAGCTGTAATAAAGGGACATGGAAAGACAAAGCAAGAACTAATTTGAAATAAAATAACTTTATCTTACACAATGAGTGGATCAAACAGCAAATAATAGAAATAAATAAATCCAAGAAAATGATATCACATCATACTATAAAAGTTATGGGATGCAGACATTTAAAGTACTCTTCTGGGGCGACAAGAAGGGAGTCTTAGGAGCTCTCTGATAAAACTTGAAACTAAGGACTCTAACTAAACTTTCGAGAGACAGAACCCACAAAGGGACACAGTGAGGCAGTTCTCCTACTCAAGGTAACCTGGAAAAGAGCAGAAAGGCTCTACTCCCCGGGGTCGGAGAGATGGCTCACCAGAGCGAAAGAACTTCAGCCTCCCAGAGTCAGCCCCAGGGTGCTGGGAGTCACAGCTCACAGCAGCGGGGGAGTCTCCTGAGCTGCACCCTTAGGAGCACTGGGCACAAAGTGGGGAAACAGTGGGGGACCTCTGCCAGAGCAAGCACATGGAGCCCAGCCCTGGGGGCACAGAGCAAGCAGCTTGGTCTTTCACCCAGACCAGGAAACAGAAGCAGGCAGGGCTGGTAAGCAGGAGCCCCCAGGGCATGAGCCCATTGAGCTGAGGGAGTGGAGTGAAGAGAGACTGCAGAGCTCTGTCCTCTGCCTCTGGAAGAGGACTTTTGGGCTCTGACCACATTCAGATACTAATGTAGTCTAGGCCCCCCCATAAAACAGCAGTGGCACCCCCACCTCAGCCCCGTGGCAGAGGGGGGTGCTTATGGTCATTCACAGACCAGGAGGGAGGACAGAGCCTCCCACATTGAGACCCTTGTGGGAGTGCCCCAAAAGCTCAGGAAGCACCCCCAAACCAGGATCAGGCTGGGAAAATGAGCAAGTAGAGAAACAAAAGGAAGACTATTGAGAAATATTTTGCAAATGAACCCAAGAAGGATCAAAATACTCAGTCTGAAGTTGAGGAAGCACAAGCTCCTGCATCTAAAGACTCCAAGAAAAACAGAAATTGGGCTCAGGCTATGACAGAGCTCAAAAAAGCCTTTGAAAGTCAAATGAGGGAGTTGGAAGAAAAACTGGGAAAAGAAAGGAGAGAGAGATGCAGGAAAAACATGAAAATGAAGTCAGCAGCCTAGTCAAGGAAATTCAAAAAATTGCTGAAGAAAATAGCATGCTAAAAAACAGCTTAGGTCAAATGGATACAACAGTTCAAAAAGTTATTGAGCAGAAGAATGCCTTAAAAAGCAAAATTGGCCATATGGAAAAAGAAATAAGAAAACTCTTTGTCCTTCAGACAAAGAATAGAATTCAGGGAGATTGATGAATTTACCAGAAATCAGGAATCAATACTTCAAAAGCAAAAAAATGAAAAATTAAAAGAAAATGTGAAATATCTCATTGAAAAAACAACTGATATGGAAAACAGACTTAGCAAAGATAATCTAAAAAATTATTGGACTACCTGAAAGTCATGATCAGGAAAAGAGCCTTGACATCATTTTCAAAGTATTACTACAGGAAAATTGCCCTGATATTCTAGAAGCAGAGGGCAAAATAGAAATGGAGAGAATCCCTTGATCCCCCTGAGAAAGAAATCCCAAAAAACCAACCCCTAGGAATATTATAGCCAAGTTCCAGAACTCCCAAGTCAAAGAGAAAATATTACAAGCAGCCAGAAGGACACAGTTCAAATATCATGGAGCTGTAGTCAGGATCACACAGGACTTAGCAGCAACTACATTAGAAGCTCAGGGCTTGGAATTTAATATACTGGAAGGCAAAAGAGCTTAGAATGCAGCCAATAATGAACTCCCCAGCAAGGCTGAATGTCCTCTTCCAGGGAAAAAAGATGGACTTTCAATGAACCAGGGGAATTTCAAATGTTCCTTTTGGAATGGCCAGAGCTGAACAGAAGGTTTGATCTTCAGATACAGGATTCAGGTGAAGCATGGAGATTGGAGGAGAGGGGGAAAATATGAGGGACTTAATGATGATGAACTGCATGTATTCCTGCATAGAAAAATGACACTGATAATACTCATATGAACCTTCTCATTTAATAGAGCAGGTAGAGGGAGCTTTTATAGTTGAAGCACAGGAGAAACCTGAATTCGAAGATAAAATATGGGGTAAAAATGGACTCAATAGAAAAAAAGGGAAATGTAATGGGAGAAAGAAAAAGGAGAAGGGAAATAGGCCAAAATATTTCATATAATAAGTTTTTTTCTTTATTACAATGAGCTATTGCAATGATATGGAGGAGGGGAGACAATGGGGAATGAGGGAACCTTTGCTATCATCAGAGGTGGCAAGGAGAGGAAACGGCATATATACTCAATGGGGTATAGACATCTGGAGTAAGAAGAAGGGGGGGAGGAGAGGATGGACCATGCGGGAGAGTGGTCAAATATAATACGTTTTCTTTTTTTACTTCTTGCAAGCAGCTGGGATTGGAAGGCCTGTCCAGGACCATGGGGCCAGGTGGATACTGGGCCTAAGGGGTGGTATGGAGGCTCAGGACTTCTAGGCCCCAGGACCAGAGATCTGACTGCTGCCCCACTCAGCTACCCTACAACAGAGTCAGAGTGAAAGGAGAGAGAAAATATAGCACATGCTAGTGGAGAAATAAGAAAGGAGGGAGTTGCGATCAGCAATGGCAACATTGGAAAAATGTGGAAGCAACTTTTGCGATGGACTTACCATAAAGAATGTGATCCACCCATGACAGAGTTGTTGGTGTTGGAACAAAGACTGAAGCACATTTTTTATTATTATTTGGGGAAGGGTGCAGGGCAAATGGGGCTGGGTGGCCTGCTTGCGGCCGCATAGCAGGGTGATCTTTGGGTGTCTGCGGCCGGATTTGGACCTGGCTGCTCCTGGCTCAAGGGCCAATGCTCTGTCTGCCACCCAGCCACCCCTACTATGATTACTATTTTATTTTATTTTGGGTCCTTTTATTTTCTTCTTTTTGGTTTTTGCAGGGCAATGGGGATCAAGTGGCTTGCATGTCACATGGCTGGGTGATTGTTGGGTCTATACGGCTGGACGTGGGCTTGGGTGCTCGCGGCTCCAGGGCTGGTGCTTTGTCCATTGTGCCACCTGGCCATACCTACAATTATTACTATTATTTTTTTTAATTTTAATTTTTTTCTCTCCCCTTTACTTTATCGCCCAAACAAGTCTATATTCATGGGGGGGGTATTTTGCTTACTCTTAAAGAAGAATATTTTATTAATGTAAAAAAAAAGATTTGTACAAAATGAAAATTAAAAAATAAAATAAAATAAAACAAAAAAAAAGAAAAAAGTTATGGGATGCATGCAAGACAGTTTTTAGGAGTAACTTTATACCTCTAAATTGCTATATGAATAAAATGGAGAAAGAAGAGATCAATACAACTAAAAAAAAAACCAAGAAGAGGAACAAATTAAAGATCCACAATTAAATATCAAATTAGTAATTCTGAAAATCAAGATATTAATAATATTGAAAGCAATTGAACTACTGAACTCATTAATAAAACTAACAATTGATTTTATGAAAAAACTGATAAAATAGACAAACTATTGGTTAATCTGAATAAAAAAAGAAAGAATACATAAATTACCAATACCAAAGATGATAAGAGTGAACTAATCACCAATGAGCAGGAAAATAAGAGATAAATTGGAGTTACTCTGCAGAATTTTATGACAACAAATTAGATCTGAGTGAAATGGATTAATATTTACAGTGAAATATGAACTAGTCTTCTGGCCAAGATGGCAGAGAGAGACACCAGGTATTGTCCTAAGATCTCCTGGATTTCCTTCAGAACTGATATAGATCAAGCCTTTTAACAGAATTTAGATCCACAAAGCCCAGAAAAAGAGGCTAGAGGAAGAACATCTACCAAAATGTCTGTTTGCTGATCCCAGGCAAAGAGCAGAGAGCCAACAGAAGAGGGGAATAACCTTAGAACAGCTGTGGAAGCTATGGCTGTGAAAGTGAATGGAAGGAGAGTTTCAGCAGTGAGCAGGATCCAGAGGGGATCTAGACATGAATCTGGTCAGCTCCACTGGTCTGGAAGATCAAGGCCATAAGCCCTGGATATTCAATGGAGTCACCGTATTTCGAGTTGAGTCTCCCCCCAACCCTGTGGGAGATTGTGACTCTTCCCAGAGCAAGCACAGTAATAATCCCCCCATTCCCTCCAAACACACGTGTGGGCAGCAGATCTCTCCCAGTACTAAATGAAGAATAAGAAGAGTAAACATAATTCTCAAGGGCTCAACCCACATTGTTGGAGTTTAACCAGTATCCTGCTGCAGCCCCCACCCCAACCCACCCCCCAGGTCTAGGGAGTGGGCCACAAATCAAGGTCACAGAAACTCCAGAGAAAACAATGTGTACCCCTTACTGGCTGACTCACTTGAATTACTAAACCCACTCAGCAAAGACTCTAGCGATTTCAACATTAAACACTTGTGAACCAGCTCCTCTCCCAACACAAGCTCCTAGGAAAATGAAGAACAGTCAGTGGAAACGGGGGCCAACTGAAAGCTAATTTGAAGCAAAGATCATAACTCAGAGAGACCTAGAATTTCTAGGGAGAATATAAATTGGTCTTCAGCCAAGAAATACTTCTTAGAAGGTATCAAAAGCAGTTTAAAAATCATTTGCAAAAACACCATGCTGGAGAAAATTAACATCTTGCAACAAGAAAACAAATCTTTCAGAATTGCAACTGAACAAATGCAAAAAGAAAATGTTTCTCTCAAAACAACAATTGGACAAATGGAAAACTCCTTTCAAAAATAGAATTGACCAATTGGAAAAGGAGCTTCTGAAATTTAAAAATTCTACTCTAAAAATGGTATCTGTGGAAATTGACTTCATGTGACGAAATGAATCTGTTAGCCAAAGCCAAAAAATTGAAAAAAAAAATAGAGGTATAAAATACCTAATCAGCAAAACCACTTACCTTCAGACTAGAACAAATGGAGACAACTTAAGAATCACTGGGCTTCCTGAAAGTATTGAAGAGAAAAAAAAAAAGCATGGACTTAATATTACAGGATTTAATGATGGAAAATTGTCCAGACATCATGGAACCTGAGGCCAAAATAGTTATTTAAAGAATTCATTGGGTGTAGACCCGCGTGTGGCGCAGGCTGGGACCCCAATATAAACAGCCGCCGCCACGCCGCGGGCCGTCCCCGACATCTGAGAAGATCTAAATGCAGCAATGAGCAGCAACGAGTGTTTCAAGTGTGGACGCTCTGGCCATTGGGCCCGAGAATGCCCTACTGGAGGAGGCCGTGGCCGAGGAATGAGGAGCCGTGGAAGAGGCTTCCAGTTTGTTTCTTCATCTCTTCCAGACATCTGTTACCGTTGTGGTGAGTCTGGTCATCTTGCCAAGCATTGTGATCTTCAGGAGGATGCCTGCTATATCTGCGGTAG
This sequence comes from Macrotis lagotis, assembly GCF_037893015.1. NCBI lineage: Eukaryota > Metazoa > Chordata > Mammalia > Peramelemorphia > Peramelidae > Macrotis > Macrotis lagotis. Next base: position 469,825,242 of record NC_133658.1, on the reverse strand, counting down.
AGGTGGCCACATTGCCAAGGACTGCAAGGAGCCTAAACGAGAGAGAGAGAGAGAAGTGCTGCTACAACTGTGGCAACCCCGGCCACTTGGCTCGAGACTGCGACCATGCAGATGAGCAGAAGTGCTATTCATGTGGAGAGTTTGGGCACATACAGAAAGATTGCACCAAAGGGAAATGCTATAGGTGGTAGGTCAAGAGCTTCAGTCCCATCCCAAAGAATTAATGTGACCTTCAGCAAGGAAAGGCTTCGGTGATGGAATTAACTTACTGACTGATGCATTGGTTACAACTAAGGCAAATAATGCACCAAGGACTCATGATAGGTTTGTCCTTTCAGGAATCCAACTCAGCATTAAAAAAATGACTTGTTCTCTGGATCAACAGAGTACTTCAATTTGGAATTTTTCAAAACATATTCAATTTAAAGTTTAAGTAATAGGGGTTTGGATCAGTTAATTTTTTGGAAATTTGCTTGGAGGAATCTCTTAATTACAGGTGTGCTGGCAATCATTTACAATATTACAAACATATTACAAAAGGCATTTTGATTTGAAACTTAATGGGATGCCAAAAGAACTCTTAATTCATATTTGTATCTCCCTCTTCTCCCTGTTTGGGGAAGGTATGGAGTATATCTACTCCTTTGATTTCCCAGCTGCTTGTAACTATCCCTTAAACCATCTACTTTTATTAATTTACTGGGCTGGTTCTATCTGGTAGAGTTCCCTTAGCTGAGTGGTTTGAAAATTGTCCATCCCTGTTATTGTTTAGGGCACCCTAGCAGTTTTTCACATTACTTTAAGAATGAGACTGCTCTGAACATACATCATTCTAAGATGAAATTTAAAAAAGTGGTACACTTTGTGTTCAGAAAACTAAATTATCCAAAGACATTGAGAAGTCCAAAGACAAGATTAATAGGTTTTAAAAATGTGGAGTAACTTATAAAGGCAAATGTTAAGCTTTCTGATTGTGAAAGTTCATGTATAGAAATCAAATTTAAACTTAGAATTGGAAATTTTTAACACTCAATATCTTGAGTGTTTTGGGCATATACTGAAGTGCCCTTATATAGACCAAAGCCTGACAAGAGGCAGTTAAGTTTCATATGAACATTAAATTCCAAAAACCTCTTTCAAAAGTATTTCTCTTCCCATACACGTATAAAAATAGTCTTGGTAAAATGGAAAATCCTGTTCAGACTTTTACAATACAAAGAAATGGTCTATTAATACATTGGTTTAAAAATATGATTGAAAAAGTAATGCCGCTATAAAGTTTTAGAAAATTTTATTTTTAAAATATTTAAATACTATGAGGATCATGTAAACTTTGTGTTAACTTGGATTAAATAGGTTATATTCACTTCCTAGTCTAGATAGATCAGGCCATTCGTATTTTGTTGCTACAGGACATTTCTTGGAAAGGTGGTTGTAATATCCTAATTTCCCAAGGAGAGTCAGTATTATAATTAAGTAATGATGTCCTGAAGAACTTGGCAGCAAATAGAGATAACCATATATCCTTAAAACGAACCTACAGTCATACTCATCTGCTCTAACCATGTAACTGCTACATTCTGAAAAAAAAAAGATTTAGAAGACAATTTTAAGATTTTGTAAAAAACAGATAATAATGCTCCAGTGCCTAAAAATGGAAATAAACATGGTTCACATTGATTATCCAGGGAACCTAAATAGAAATTTAAGTATACATCAGTACTTCAATTGCTATTGCTAACCTTAATATGTTAGTGCTAATAAATGATTAATATTAAGCTTTTTCCTAGCTTTGTAAATTGGAAGTCCTTTTGAAAGTTATTTGCATGACTCTGGAAATTTAAGTGATGCTTTTCACTCTGTGGGTGGCCTTTTTATAGAATCATTGGAAATCACTCCATTGAGTAAAGTTCATTTCAAATTGATTGTTAAATATTTGTTGATAATATTCCATAATTATTTTAAAGGGCTAATTCAGAACTTTGTTAGCCAAAATCAAAATCAGTGCCATCAGTAAAGGAGGTGATCTTATCTTACATGTTCTCATACTATTCTACAACTGTCTCTCATTTTTAGAGGAAGTCTGTAGAAAAATATTTTGGTTTAAACAATTTTGTATTCTGTAAAGATGTTAATCTTTTTCCTGTCCCCTTTTTGCCCCAACTTAATCCATCCTAAAACTTGTCCAAACTGATTAATTACTTGAATGGGAAATAATCCCAGAATGGTTCACTGATTTATTTGCTCATCATCTTTGGTGTGTTCGAGCATTCTATCATTGATTTACATTCTGTTCCTTTATATATTTACAAGTGAGAAAACTAGGTAATTTAAGATTGAATTTTGTCAAATTCTTGGAGATAAGCAAATTAATTGATTTTTAAGAAAGTTATTTCAGGTCTACAAACAAAAGGAGATAACCAAATATTTCCTGCAGTTATGACCTGTTCATTTTAAAGGAATTTTAAAAAGAATTGGATCATGAACATCAGTATACCTGGGACAAAGAGCAAACACATATCTCAGAACTTCACTCTTGTAGTAATTCATGTGTTGGGATTATTGACTTGAGATCATTCCAGAGAGCTGAAAGCATGTGTATTTATTATGCCAGGGCCCTGTTAAGTATGGTGAAAGTGTTCAGTGTATTTTTTTGCTTTTTGTTCTTTTCAACACCTAACAAACTTGGGCCCCTGAAAGAAACATTATTTGAATATTACATTAGATGGGACTTATTTGTCTCAATAATTAGCAACTTAACTGAAATAAAAATTTTTTGGTTAAAAAAGTTTCCAGAGCAAAAGGACTCCTTCCCCACTCTCCCACCCCTACCCTGAAAAAGAAAATCTTTGTGATGATGGTTCCAGTATTCTTAATTGAGAAAATAATTCTGACACTAGGAATACCTCAGTGAGTCTATGAAATTTGATGATGTACTTGAGCGATTCAAATTTTAACCTATTAATACTTTGTCATCTTGTGTCCATGCCTTTCAGTCCTCCACAAGAGGTCCACCTATATTCTGGAGTTTTTGGACAGATGGGCCTCATTACGACATGTTAATTGTTCTTATGACTGACCCATTTTTTTTCCTGGTCATCTGTGTATGTACAATGTGTCCTTGGCCACATACTGCAGCCTGTTCAGGAAAGGCCACCAAGCAGTTCTCCTGCCCTTTCAGTGACCAGTATTTGATTCCTCAGGGATTGTAGTATTACATCCAATTAATTTCACTAGAAGAAAGAATATTCATGTTTATTTTTTTAAAGGGCCAACAAGTGCCTCTTTGTCTTCAGTTCTGAGCTTATCTCATTGTCCATCTACAGTTTTGTCAGTGGAGCAAGCTTTGGGCCATCCATCTAATTACATGTCAGAGATAGATGTCTTCTACATAGTTTGTCTGGCATGGGAAGTTCGACCAAATCTGAGGGTAAAACTCATTGAGCAAAATGCAGATGTTATCTGCAAAGCACATTACTTGTTGAGGGATTGGCAGAATTGATAATTTCCCTGTTTTATTCCTAACTGGTTGATAATCAGAAGAGCAAAATAATTATCCTTAGAAACAGTCTTGTTTGATCTTAGCAGATAACATGTTGGATATTTTGGTAGATGCTCTAAGATGGCAGTTCTACCTAATAAATGCCTCTGTCTTTGCCACCTCAGTGATTGTATGACAGCATGGCTTATGACTTTTTTTCATCAAGAGTACCTTGGATGTGGGCACAGATTTTCTCAAAAGATTTTTTAGAGACAAGAAAGGCTTATGTATCAGTATCTTTGTCCCCTGATTGTTCAAGTTGCCTTCCTTCAGCACAGACATCCTCTGTGTAAATTGACTTTTGAATGTCATCCCTTAAATGTGAATGGGATGGTTCAGCTTAGTCAAACTTTGTCAAACTTTCTATAAGCCAATTTTTCCTCTGCTGCCTCTCCCTGGTCATGAGATGATCCTCTTCACCACCCTTCAACATAAGATTTTGTAGATGGGTTTGTACTTAAAAACTGATGGTGGCACTTGGAAAGGAGAGACAGGTATTTGCTGAGTGAGGCAGTTTCTAAATTCATCAACTGTAAGTTGCTTGTTCCACTTCTATAGAACATGGTGCTGGTTTATGTTGCTATATATTCTTTTATTACCTATTTTCCAGCATCATTAGCTTATTTAGATTGGGTTATAGTTCTTTTATTTGTATATCTATCTTCATTTTTCTAATTTGCTACATTTTTTGATAATTTTTTATAGCTTCTAATAGTTTTGCATTGAAATCAAGTATACATTTGTTTACTTTGGAGTGTCTTCATATAATTTCTCTACCATCTCTTAAACAAATGTTTTTGTATACATTGCTTTTTCCTCATTTGTCATGAATTCTGCCAAGTGAGATGACCCAATATCCAAGGAAATCATTACTTGTTTTGGGATGCATTACAAAACTTTTCTGCAATTTTTTTATAATCTTCTAGTTTTAGCTCCTAGCGTTATTTATAACAAGAATGTCATTATTGATGTAATCTTTAATTTTTCACAAAATGTGTTCATTCGCTAATTGGAACAATGACCCACTTTTAAGAAACTCAACAGTAAAATAAATGTTTTATTAGATAGTCTTTGTGATTTCCTTTCCTACCACTCTTGTCCATGCCAGTGAAGGAGCATTAGTGTTCACATTTGAACTCAGATTTCCCTCAGGGTGTTGTGAAGCATCACAGGAGGACTTCAGTGCAGAAAATACATGATCATAAGCAGTTTCTATGAATCCAGTAGCACTTTAAAATTGATTTGCATTTTATCATTCAATAACATTTATGTAAGTTTGATAAATAATAACTCATTGTAAAAGATCATATGTTCATTACATGGAAGATTGTGTTTGCTGCTTAAACTGGTCACCCACATATTTTGTTGGAAATAAAGATGAAAATGACAAAAAAAAGAATAAATTGATCCTCTCTGGAAAGGGATCCCAAAATGAAAACTCCAAGGAATGTTGAGGTCAAATTCCAGAGCTATCAGATAAAAAAGAAAATCCTGCAAGCAGCCAGAAAGAAGCAATTTAGATACCAAGGAACCCACAGTAGGGAATAAACAGGACTTGGCTGCACCAACATTAAGAAATAGAAGGGCCTGGAATGAGATATTCCAAAGAACAATGTGGTGTGGAATGCAACCAAGAATCCACTTCCAAGCAAAGCTGAGCCTTCTCTTACAGGGGAAAAGATGTCCTTTTAACAAAATGGTAGACTTCCAACATTTCCTGATGAAAAGACGAGAACTTAATAGAAAATTTGGACATCAAACAGGAGACTCAAAACACTTGAAAAGGTTAAAACAAGGGGAAAGAATAAAACAGCTCTCCAATAAGAGGAAGCTGGCTATATCCTTGGGAGAGAGATTCTCAGAATTCTTGAGAATTGTAACTTTATGAGAAAGAATATACTTAGCCAAATGTGATGGACACTCATGATTTTTCTGTGACTCATATAGAATGATTTAAAAACAATACCTCCTTCAAAAGGGGGACAGTAAAAATACTGGACATTGGAGGAGACTGCATGGGGCAAATCTTACATTAAGAGGTAAAAAAAGACATATTGTAATAGAGGAGAAGAAGAGAGGAGCTGAAAACCACCTGAATCTTCCTCTCATCAGACTTGACTTAAAGTTAAATTAGTTAAGTTAAGTAACTTATCTTACCTTTAAATTATTAAAAGGGGAAAAAGGGAGGAGGGCTGGGAGGGGGAGAAAAAGATGAATTAACAAAATGAAGGGAAGGAAAAAGGGAAAAGGGAAAGGGGATAAAAGGGGAGGGAGTTGATATAGGAGGAATAACACACTGAAGGTGGCGGTATTCAGATTCAAAATACTAGGGAATAAGGTTAAAGGTAAAAAAAGGGGAAAAATACAAACATAGGGAAAATACCATGGAGGGGAATAAAGAGCTATGAATTATAGCTTTGAATGTGAATGGGATGAACTCTCCCTTACAACACAAGCAAGCATCAGAGTGAGTTAAAATCCATTATCCTAGATGCTGCTTACAATAAAAATATTTGAAGCAGAAAGATACATACAAAGTAAAGGTAAAAGGTTGGAGCAAAATATATTTTCTTCGGCTGTAGTAAAAAAAGAAGGCGTAGCGATTCTCAGACAAAGCAGCTACAAAAATAAATAGCATTAAAAGAGATAAGGAAGGAAAGTATATCCTCCTAAAAGATATCATAGTCAATAAAGTAATTTTAATACCAAATGTGCATGCACCCAAAGGCATAGGATCCAAATTCTTAGAGGAGAAGTTGAAAGAGCTACAGGAAGATACAGACAGCAAAACTCTACTAGCAGGACACCTCAATCTCCCACTCCCAGTTTTTGATAAATCTAAACATAAAATAAAGAAGGAAGTAAAGGAGATAAAAAGATTGTTAGAAAACATAGATATGATAGACTTATGGAGGAAACTCAATGGGGATAGGAAGGAAAATACCTTTTGTTCTGTAGTACATGACACTTACAGAAAAACTGACCATGTACTAGGGCATAAAAGCCTAATGATAAATTTCAGAAAGGCAGAAATTCTCAGATCATAATGCAATAGAAATCATATACACTATTGCACCAAGGAGATATAGACCCAAAACTAATTGGAAACAAAATATCCTCATTTTTAAAAAAATAAGTGTATCAAACAACAAATTAGAGAAAGAATTATTTCACCCTAGATAATGATAATAATGAAACAACATGCCAAAACTTATGGGATTCACTGAAGGGGCAAGTCAGTGGAAATATTATATCTTTAAAAGCTTACCTGAATAAATTAGAGAAAGAGGAAATCAATGAATGAAATCTGAAACTAAAAATATTAGAGAAAGAACGAATTAAAAACCCCCAGTTATATACCAAATTAGAAACTCTAAAAATTAAAGGAGAAATTCATAAAATCAAAAGCAAGAAAGCTATTGAATTAATAAATAAAACCAAGATTTGGTTTCATGAAAAAAATAATAAAATTGATAAACCTTTGATTTAAAAAAAGTAAGAAGAAAATCAGATTGTAAGTATCATAAATGAAAATTGCGAACTCACCACCAAGGAGGAGGAAATCAAAGTAATAATTCTAGTTTGGAATGCAGGCAAGAATTGACTATCCACCAAAGCTGAGCCTTCTTTTTCAGGGGAAAAGAGGCACAATTACGAAATGGAATAATTCTTGTCTGAAAAGAGCAAAGCTAAATAGAAAATTTGGACAACACACAGGAAGTTCAAGAGATACATGAAAAGGTTAGGAAGGGGGTGGGGTAAAGAAAGAAAAACTGCTATCCAATAAGATGAACCTAGCTATATCCCAGGATGAGAAAAAGATACTCATAACTTTTGAGAATTGTAAATCTAAAAGAGAATATACCTCACTAAGTGATGAACACTCATGACTTATCCATGAGACTGATCTCCAATGGAATGAAACAGCCTATAACCCTAGTTGGAAGAAGGTCTCTAATAACTCTCAAGAACTGTAATGCTATGAGAGAATATACTTAGCCAGAAGTAATGGATACTCAGAATTTTCTCTGATTCAGATGGAATGATTTAAAAACATTTATTCCTTAAAAAGGGGGACAGGAAGGAGATGGAAGAAGAGAGAACACTGAATGGGGTAAATCTCATTATGATAAGAGCTACAAAAGACCTGTGGTAATAGAGGGTAAGAAGTGAGGGGATGAGAAACACCTGAATCTTTCTCTCATCAGACTTGTCTAAAGTTAACTTAAAAAGACACTCAGTTAAGTTAATAAACTTATTTTACTTTTCAAGTATTAAAAATGGAAAAGGGGAGTGAAGGGACAGGGTTGGGTAGAAAAGGGGGAACTAAGAGAAGGAAGGGAGGGAACAAGGGGAAATATGGAAAGCAGAAAGAAGAGGGAGGAGTGGATATATAGGTGGATAAACTCACTGAAGGGGGTGGTATTCAGAAACAAAATACTGGGTAATATAGATAAAGGTAAGAAAAGGAGAAAAATACAGAGGAAAGATAACATGGAGCATAATAAAGAGTTAGTAATTATACCTTTGAATGTGAATGGAATGAGCTCTGCCTTAAAACATAAACAAATAGCAGAGTGGATTAAAAACCAGAATACTACAAAATGCTGTTTACAAGAAACTCATCTGAAACAGATATGTATATATATATATATATATATATATGTGTGTGTGTGTGTGTGTGTGTGTGTGTGTGTGTGTGTGTGTGGAGAGTTGGAGCAAAATGTATTTTACTTCAGCTAAAGTGAAACAAGCAGGTGTAGCAATCCTTATCTCAGACAAATCAGCTGGAAAAATGGATTACATTAAAACAGATAAGGAAAGAAACTGTTTGCTCCTAAAAGGTACCACAGAAAATACAGTGATTTCAATACTGAACATGTATGCACCCAATGGGATGGAATCCAAAGCTGAAAGAACTACAGGAAGACATTGACAGCAAAACTCTACTAGTGGAAAACCTTAACCTCCCACTCTCAGATTTAAATAAATTGAATCATAAAATAAATAAGAAAGAAATTAAGGATGTAAATAGATTGTTAGAAAGTCTAAATATGATAGATTTATAGAGGAAATTGAATGGGGATATACAGGTATATACCTTTTTTCTCCACAGAACATGGCATTTATAAAAAAAATGACCACTTACTAGGGCATAAAAACCTAATGATCAACTGCAGAAAGGTAGAAATAGGGAATACATCATTCTCGGATCACAATGCAAAAAAAAAAAAAAATCATGTGCAATATTGCACCAGGAAGATAAAGACCCAGAACTTATTAGAAACTGAATAACATCATTTTAAAGAATATGTGGATCAAACAACAAATTATAAAAAAAGAATTAATTATTTTATTTTAGATAATGACAATAATGAAACAACATACCAAAACCTATGGGATTCACTTAAAGTGTCTGTCAGGAGATGTATTATATCTTTAAATGGTTATGTACATAAATTAAAGAAGGACAAAATCAACTAAATATGTGGCTAAAAAATTAGCAAGAGAACAAATTAAAAATCCCCAATTAAAAAACAAAGTAGAAATTCTAAAAATTAAAGGAGAAATTAATATGAAAAGTAAAATTTATTGAATTAATAAATAAAACCAAGATTTGATTTTCTGAAAAAAATAAAATTGATAAACTACTCAATTTGATTTAAAAAAGAAAGGAAAAAAGAAGTTGCTAGTATCATAAATGAAAAAGGTGAACTCACCACCAATGTGGAGGAAATTAAGCTAAAAATTCCAAATTATTTTACCCAACTCAATGGCAATAAATTTTGCAATCTAAGCAAAATGGAAGAATATTTAGAAAAAAAGTAAGTTGCCCAGGTTAAATAAAGAAGAGATTAAATACCTACACAAACCTGTCTCATAAGAAGTAATTCACCAAGCCATCATTGAACTTCCTTAGGAAAAATTTCCAGGGTCTGATGGATTTACAAGAGAATTCGACCAAACATTTAAGAAATAATTATTTCCAATTATATATAAACACTTTGGAGAAATAGGGGAAGATGGAACTCTGTCTAACTCTTTCTATGACACCATTATGTTGCTGATACCTTATCCAGGAAAAAGGTAAAACAGAGAAAGAAAATTGTAGAGCTATCTCCTTGATGACTATAGATGCAAAAATCATAAATAAAATCTTAGCAAAATGATTACAAGTTATCACTAGAATAATGCATTTTGATCAAGTAGGATTTATCCCAGGAATACAAGGTTGGTTCAGTATTAAGAAAACTGTTGGTATAATTAATTATGACAAATACAAACCTATCAGTAATTATATGATCATATCAATAGATACTGAAAAGGCTTTTAATAAATTACAGCACCCATTCTTGCTAAAAACACTAGTGAATGTAGGAATAAAAGCACTGTTCCTTAGATTAATAAACAGTATCTATCTGAGACCATCAACAAGCATTATATTCAATGGGGAGAGGGGGCAACTAGGTGGCGCAGTCGATAGAACACTGGTCCTGGATTCAGGAGTACCTGAGTTCAAATTTGGCCTCAGACACAATAATTACCTAGCTGTGTGGCCTTGGGCAAGCCACTTAACCACACTATATTCAATGGGGAAGGGATAGAGGCATTTTCAATAAGATCAGGGGATGAAACATCACTACTATTCAATATCATATTAGCAATGTTAGTTTCAGCAATTAGAGAAGAAAAATAAATTGAAGGTATTAGAATTGGGAAGGAAGAGACAAAACTCTCACTCTTTTCAGATGTCATGATGGCATACCTAGAGAATCTGAAGAAATCATCCAAAAAACTACTGGACACAATTAAGAATTTTAACAAAGTTGCAGGATTTAAGATAAGCCCCCTAAATCCACAACTTTCATATATATATATATATATATATATATTTATATATATATATATATATATATATATATATATAATTAAATAAGATACAGCAGGAAGAGCTAGAATGGGAAATCCCATGCAAAGTATCCTCAGACAATATAAAATACTAAAATACCTGGGAATCTATTTTTCCAAGGTGGATTCAGTAACTTTTTGCAAACAATTACAAAACACTTTTCACACAAATTAAATCAGATTTAAATAACTGGGCAAACATCAACTGTTCCTATATAGACTGAGCTAAGATAATAAAAGTGACAGTTCTACCAAAACTAAATTATGTGTTTAGTGCCCTACCAATCAAAATTCCAAAAAATTACTTTTACGAGTGAGAAAAATTTGCAAGTAAATTTATATGGAGAAATAAAAATTCAAGAATTTCCAGGAATTCAATAAAAAAAGTGCAAAAGGAAGTGGCTTAATCCTACCTGATCTGAAGTTATATTATAAAGCATCAGTCCTGGTATTGCCTAAGAAACAGAGTCTTGGATCAGTGGAATAGACTAGTTGCAATAGCTGGAAATGATTTCAGCAATCTCCTTTTTTATAAACTAAATGAGTCCAGTTGGGATAAAAACTTTTTCTTCAATAAATCTGCTGGGAAAATTGGAAGTTAGTATGGAAGAAACTTAGGTAGACCAACACCTCACATCCTACAACAAGAGAAAATCCAAATATATACAGGCTTTAGACATAAAAACAATACTATAAGCAAACAAGAAGATCAAAGAGTAGTTTACCTGTCAGATCTATGGAAGGTGAAGCAGTATATGACTAACGAAAAGATGAAGAACATGACTAAAAACAAACTAGATGATTTTCATTGCATTAAATCCAAAAACCTTTGCACATACAAAGCCACTGTAATCAAGATGAAAAGAAATGTAGCAAACTGGGAAACGATCTTTACAACTAATGTTTCTGACAAACGAGTCATTTCTAAAACATACAGAGAACTGATTGAAAATTTTTTTTTATAGCAAATCCATTCCCCAAGTGATAAATGGTCAAAAAATAAGCAAAGGCAATTTACAGATGAGGAGATCAAAGCAATTTTACTCATATGAAAAGTTGCTCTAAACCATTACTTATTAGAAAAATGCAAATCAAAGCTTCTCTGACGTACAATCTCACACCTCTCAGACTGACCAATATGACCAGAAATGATAATGATCATTGTTAGGAGGGTTGTTGGGATTCTGGGACACTATTACATTGTTGGTGGAGCTGTGAACTCATCCAATGTTTTTGGAGAGCAATTTGGAATTATGTCAAAAGGGTGTACTGGGGCTATACCCTGAAGAGATGATGAAAAGTGGTAAAAACTTAACATACAGAAAATATTCATAGCAACCTTGTTTGTGCTGGAAAAGAATTGGAAATCAAGTAAATGTCCTTCAATTTGATTATGGCCTAGCAAACTCTGCTATATTTTTGTCATGGAACACTATTGTTTTATTAGAAACGAGGAGGGATGGATATTCTGGGAAGGCTGGATGCACCTGCATGACCTGATGCTGAGTGAGATGAGCAGAATCAGACAAACACTGTACACCCTTATAGCAACATGGGGACGATGATCAACCTGGATGGACTTGCTCATTCCATCAGTACAACAATCAGGGACAATTTGGGACTGTTTGCAATGGAGAATACCATTTGTATCCAGAGAAAGAACTGTGGAGTTTGAACAAAGACGAAGGAGTATTGAATTAAATTTAGGGAAAAAAAACTGATATCTTAATTGTCTGATCTTGCTATCTCTTATACTTTATGTTCTTTCCTTAAGGATTCAAACATTCAATTTGGATCAATGTATACCATGGAAACAATGGAAAGACTGGCAAATTGCCTTCTGTGGGAGGGAAGTAAGATTAGGTGAACAATTGTAAAACTCAAAGTAAATAAAAATAATAATAAATTTAAGAGGCAGGAAATGTGCAACTTAATATATATTCAGAGGAAAGAACATTAAATTCAGAAAATGTTTTTGTAGTGGGACTCATTGGAAACAGTTTTCTGAACTGGATCATTAATGTACTGTTGGTGAATTTGTGAACTGATGCAACAATTTTGGAGAGCAATTTGGAATTGTAAAACCATTAATAGGCCTATATCACAAAGAGGTGATTTAAAAAAACGCAAATATATATATATATATATATACATGTATATATATGTCTATCTCTACATCTATCTATATATACATACATATATATATATGGAGAGAGAGAGAGAGAGAGAGAGAGAGAGAGAGAGAGAGAGAGAGAGAAACATTTTTATTAGCTCCTTTTGTTGTGGCAGAAAAATTGGAAAATGAGGGGATATTCATAAAGCAGGGAATGGCTGAACAAGTTATGTTATTTCAAAGCTATGGAATACTACTCTTCTACAAGAAATGATTAACAGATTACAGAAAAACCTGAAAACACTAAGTAAAGGGGGCAGTACCAGGAGAATAATGTATACATTAACAGCAACATTATATGATGATCAGTTATGACTCTTCTCAATAATACAGTGATCAAGGTCAGTTCTGAAAGAATTAGGATGGAAAATGTCATCTACATCCAGAGCAAAAAATTATGGGGTCTGAATGAAGATGAAAGCATGATATTTTAAGTTTCTTAATTTTCTTCTTTTTCTATCTTTTATTTTCCTCCCTTTGTTCTGATTCTTCTTTCAAAGCATGACTAATATGGAAATATTTCTAATATGTTTCTGCATATATAACTTATTTCAGATTTCCTGTTATTTTGTGGTTTGGGAAAGAAAGAGTGAAAGAGAGAAAAACTAGAATAATAAACTTGAAAACTATCTTTATATATTTTTGGAAAAGTAAATAAATTCATAAAAATATATTATGACATGAAAGAAAAAGAAGGTAGTTTCCGGGTCTCATGATCACTCATCCTTATATTGAAAAAATGAAAAGTAATCATCAAAATTGTAATTTGTGCAAGTGATACTCCCCTCATGTGCTCCTTGTGACAAGCTCATTAGTAGGATTTTTTCTCCAGTGCAATGTTCCTTAGAAAATTCTTTAAATTATGAATCCACTGAAGCCTCTCTTTAATGTCATTATTTTTATTCATGTTATCATGGGTCAAGAGAGCTAGGATAATCTTACAATGTGATTAATAAACTAAAAGTTACTGTAGAAACATTTAGTGATCTATATCTCAGTGAAAAATAATAGAACCTATGCAAAACTAGCACATGATTTAGATTTGAAGAACTCTGAAAAGAGTGGTAGATCTGGACTTATTCACAAATTTCCATTTTTTTGCTTTTTTTAAAAAAAAGAATAAATACATTATTGTTTATTCATTAAATAATTATGTCTTGTGAAAAAAAAGTGTTTTTATTTGAGCTGCAAATTATCTCTTTCCCTCTCTCCTCTAATCCTGCTTTGAGAAGGCAAACAATTTCATCCATATGAAGCCATGGAAAACATGTTTACATATTTACCATGTTCCAAAGGAAAACAGACAATGCAAAAAGGTAAACCAAAAATATTCTTGAATATATTTTTGTAATTCATTACTTCTCTCTCTGAAGGTGGATAGCATTTTTTTATCATGATTCTGTTGGAATTGTCTTAAATTACTGCTTTGATCAGGGCAGTTCAGTCTTTGTTAAATGTTTATTGTGACAGTATTGCTGTTACCATATACAATGTTATATTACTTCTGCTCTCTTCAAATTTTTGAGTTCAAATAAATTGCCTAGTTTTATTATGAAAACATGCAATTCATTTTTTCTTGTAACAAATAGTATTCCATCATGATCTATTATTACAACTTGTCCAATCATTCCTCAATTAATAGGCATCCCTTCGACTTTCAAATTTTTACCACCATAATAGCAGAGCTGCCACATAAATTTTGTATAAATGGCTTATATCCTTTTTGTCGGGGGAACTCTTTATTTAGTGTATCAAAGGATATGCATAGTTGAAACTTTTGGGCATGGTAACACATTAATTTTAAAAATGACTGCTCTAGTTCATAATTCCACATGTGTTCTAATTTTTCCATATTTTTCCAAGCATTTGCATTTTCCTTCTGTCATTTGAAGCAATGTCTTAGATTTGAGCTCAGAACTCAGAGTTGTTTTAATGTGCATTACCCTAAACATTAATTTCTGTCTTTAATTGTGACTAGAACTTGAGTAAAGGAAAATCAAGAGTCCTGTCACATTGCTTGCAAAGTGACCCTAGTAGTGTGTATCTCTCTGCTTCAAATTTGTTTGTTTTAATTGACATATTATAGGATACTATTTTCTTTTTGTTTTACGAGAGTTCATCCCATTCACACTCACAGATATGATTACTAACTCTTTATTTCCCTCTATCCTATTTCCCCATTTACTTTTACACTATCCTTGCTACTATTTGCTTTTGATCATCATCACCCTCAATCTATCTTTCCTTCTATTAGTCCATTTTATTAGTCCCTTTCTTTCTCATTTTCCCTTCTTTGTAGGGTAAAATAAATTTCTAAATCTAATTGAGAGTATATGTTATTCCCCTTTTGAGTCAAATCTGTTGAGAGGAAGATGAACTCAATGCTCTTACCCTCCCTCCTTTCCCTCTACTAAAATATGTCCTTTGGGATTGTTCCTGTGATGTGATTTACCCTCTTCTGCCTCCCCTTCTTGTCCAAGTAGTATCTTTTTTATGTCTTGTTTTTCTTTTTTATCTTTTTTCTCTTTTTTCTTTATTTTTTTACAAGGCAGGGGTTAAGTGACTTGGTGAAGGTCACATAGGTAGGTAATTATTATGTGTCTGAGAATGCATTTGAACTCAGGTCTTTCTGACTCCAGGCCCAGTGCTTTCTCCACGGCATCACTTTACTGCCCATCTTGTTTTTATACCATCATCTCCCAATCAATGCATACCTATAACCTGTGTATAAGTGTACTGCATTCAGATAGATGGAGAAAATCAGTGCTTAAGAGTTCTTAGAATTGTTTTCCTATGTAAAGATGTAAAGAGTTTAGTCTTGTGGACTAACTTTTTTTTCATTTCATTTACCATTTTACATATTATTTGAGTGTTGCAATTTTCTTTTCCATTCTGGTCTTTTTTAATTAGGGAAATTTCAAAGTCCTCTGTTTCATTGATCGTTCATCTTTTCTAGGAAAAAGATGATATTTTTATGTAGAAACGCCTAAATTCTAAATAATTCTGATATTGATTTCTTGGTATTTGAATTATTCCTTTTCAACTACTTGTCATAATTTTTCCTTAACTGAAGATTTTAAAACATGACTATAAAATTCCATGGAGATTTTATTATGTAATTAGTAAGAAAACCAAGGAGTTAGTTTTATAAAAAATAGATTTTAAGGTAATTAGATTTAAAAATAGAAAGAGGAAAATTAAATTATTGTAATCAAAAATGGAAATTTCTTTTCACAATCAATGCAGAGAGGAAATTAAATCAATAATTCTGAGATATTTTGTCCAATTCTATACCAATTAATCTCATATTCTCAGTGAAATGAAAGAATACATATGAAAATAAAAATTGTCCAGAGAGGCTGAAGAAAAAATATCATACATAAATAATTCCAGAAAAAGAAATTGCGCAAACTGCCAAGAAATATCCTAAGAGCAAAATCTACAAGACCAGATGGATTCACCAGTGAATTTTTCCAAAAAAGTAAAGAAAATTAATTATGGTTTCATTAAAAAATTTTGAAAATTGTGTGAAGAAGGAATACTACCAAATTACTGTTATGAAACAAAAATGGGTTTATAACTAAACCAGAAAAATCCAAAACAAAAATAATTAAAAACCAATGTGTTTTTTGAAAATTGTTGCAAAAATTTTAATTAAAATTTATTAAAGGGAATACAGGATAATACATTATTACTAAGTAAAATTTATGCCAGGAATGCAGCATTGGTTCAATATTAGAAAAAACTATCAATGTAATCAACCATTTCAGAAATAAAGCTATCAGAAGTCTTAAGATTATCTAATTGTTTTTGTTTTCCATGGATTTGGCTTAAGTGGCTTGCCTAAGGCCACACAGCTAGGTAATTATTAAGTGTCTGAGGCCAAATCTGAACTCAGGTACTCCTGACTCCAGGGCCAATGCTCTATCCATTTTAACACCTAACTACCCCCGATTATCTAATGGGTAAAAAAATCCTTTGACAAAATATTATTTTTAAAAATGTTAGCGAACATAGAATTTTTCCTTAAAATTATAAGTATAATGGCAATAAACTACAAGCTTTCACAATAAGATTGTGATTAAAGCAAAGATGCTCATATCCCCACTAATACTGAATATTTTGCTAAAATATTATTTCAAGCACTTTTCGTTTTTCATTATTTTCATTATTTCAAATTTTTCCCCATTTAATTTATTTATTTTGAATTTTACAATATTCCCCCAATCTCATTTCACTCCTTCAACCCCCCACAGAAGACAACCTACTAATCTTTACATTATTTCCTTGGCATAATAAATTGATCTGTATTGAATGTTGTGAGAGAGAAATCATATCCTTAAGAAATAACCCTGATTTTTTCACATCAACTGAAACAAAATATACTTTGCTCCAACCTTTTACCTTTATTCTTTATGTATCTCTCTACTTCAAATGAGTTTCTTGTAAGCAACATATTGAAGGGTTAATCCACTCTGCTATTTGTCTATGTTTTAAGGGAGAGTTCATGCCATTTACATTCAAAGTTATTATTACTAATTCTTTATTGCCCTCCATGCTATCTTCCCTCTGTTTGCATTTTCCTCACATTCCGCCCCTTTATCCATATTCCCCTGTTTTTTGTTTCTGAATACCACCCCTTCAGTGTTTTTGCCCACCTTTATTCACCCCACTCCCTTTTCTTTCCCCTATCCCGTTTTCCCTTTTTCCTTCTCTTCCCTCTCTTAGTTCCCCTTTTTCTCCCCCTCTCTGTCTTCATGCCCCCTCCCCTTTTCCCCTTTTAATGCTTGAAAGGTAATATGTTTTCAAAGTTCACTGAGTATGAGAGAAAGATTCAGGTGTTTCTCATCTCCTCCCTTCTTTCCCTCTATTACCATAAGTGTACCTCTTAATGTAATGAGAATTAGCCCATTCAATCCCCTACCTCCTCCCATCTCCTTCCTGTCCCCATTCTTTAGGAGGAATTTTTTTTAAAAATCATTCTATCTGAATTTTATAAAATTCTGAGTTTCCATGACTTCAAGCTAAATATATTCTAATAGAGTTATAGTTCTTGAGAGTTATTAGAATCTTTCTCCCAAGTAGGGTTATAAGGAGTTTCATCTCTTTGGATAGCAGTTTCATAGATAAGTCATGAGTCCATCACTTCTGGCTAGGTATATTCTCTCTGTTAGAATTACAATTCTCAGGAGTTATGAGAGTCTTTTTCCCATGTTGTGATATAACTACTTTTCATCTTTTTTTCTTTACTCCTTTTTTTAAAGCTTTTCATGTGTCTCTTGTACTTCCTGATTGATGTCCAAATTTTCTATGTGTCTCTGCTGTTTTCAACAGGCATTTTTTTGAATTCTTCTATTTTGTTAAGTGTCCATCCTTTCCCCTGAAAAAGAAGGCTCAGGGGGCGGCTAGGTGGCACAGTGAATTGAGCACCAGCCTTGGAATCAGGAGTACCTGGGTTCAAATCCGAGCTCAGACACTTAATAATTACATAGTCGTGTGGCCTTGGGCAAGCCACTTAACTCCATTGCCTTGAAAAATCTAAAAAAAAAAAGAAAGCTCAGCTTGGCTGGATAGTGGATTCTTGGCTGCATTCCAAGCCCCCTTGTTCTTTAGAATATCTCATTCCCGGCCCTTCAATCCCTTATTGGTGTTGCAGTCAAATCTGGCATAATCCTTAGTGTGGCTCCTTGGTATCTAAATTATTTCTTTCTCACTACTTGCAGAATTTCCTCTTTTACTAGATAATTCTGGAATTTGGCAACAGCATTCCTTGTTGTTTGTATTTTAAAATCTCTTTCTAGAGGAGATTGATGTATTCTTTCCTTAACTATTTTGCCTTCTGGTTCCATGACATCAGGGCAATTTTCCATCACTAGATCTTGTAATATTAAGTCCAGACTTTTTCTCTTCAATGTTTTTAGGAAGAATAATAATTCTCAGGTTGCCCCTCCTCGACCTATTCTTGAGTTCAGTGGTTTTGCTGATGAGATATTTTATATTTTCTTCTATTTTTTCCTTATTTTTTGGTTTTGTTTAACAGGTTCTTGCTGTCTCATGTAGTCATTTGTTTCCACAGATTCAGTTCTTTATTTTTGAGAGGAGTTTTCTTCATTTACCTTTTGTAACTCCTTTTCCAATTGGTCAATTCTATTTTTGAATGAGCTTTGCTTTTGACCATTTGAGGTTCTGTGAGAATCATCTTCATTTTACATTTACCCAATTGAAGATCTGAGATAATTATTCTCATTTTGTATTTGTCCAATTGTATTTTCCAATGATATTTTTGTTGTTATTGTTTCAAGGTATTAATCTTCTCTTGAGTTTCTTTTTTCAAATTTTCCAAACGAATTTATTTTTAGGTTTTTGCAAGGCAAATGGGGTCAAGTCACTTTCCCAAGGCCACACAGCTAGGTAATTATTAAGTGTCTGAGGCTGGATTTGATCTCAGGTACTCCTGACTCCAGGGCTGGTGCTCTATCCACTGTGCCACCTAGCTGCCCTCAATTGATTTTTAAACTCCTTCCTCATTTCTTCAAGTAAGTCTTTCTGAGCTGGAGACCAGATTATATTCTCCTCAGATGTTCTTTGTGTCTCCAATTTAGGGTCTTTTCCTTCCAGGAATTTTTGTATGGATACACCTTTCCGCTGACCTTTCTTCATTTTGCTAAGACCTTGAGTTGAGGAGGGGCTAGTTCACAGAAGTTTGGTGTTGTGATCCCTATAGCCTTTACTCACTGAGTGTAATATTCCCATTTTGCCAGTAGCGGGCCTAGAAGATTTCCTAACTGAGTGTAATTTTCCCAATTGACCAGTAGGGGATGCTACTTGCTTTCTCTCTAGTGTCTGACTATGATTCAGGCCCTCTCCCTTGGCCTGGAGGGAGTGATTGAAGTTGTTAAATACTTTTGTCTTTAATCAATGGTGGGCTATAAGGTGGGGTAAGGTCATCACTCTCCCTGTTTTTAGCTGGGGTGATTGGTAATCTGCTGCTTACACACCTGTACCTGGGGCAGAAGGTCTAAATTTGTTTGTTCTGGGAAAAGGCTTCAGTGGAAAATGGAGGTCTGGACTCAGAGTTCTTTCTGACCATAGGAGTCCAGGGATGATGTCCACAGCTCTCTTGTACCAGAACTATGCCCCCCCACTCCAGCCCTGTTGGCAAGCTTCAGATGATCAGTGCCACCAACAATGCCTCTGCTCCCTAGTTGACTGAAGCGCTGTGGTTGACCATGCTCTAGCACTTCTGCTGATCAAGCAGGTCCAGTTTTTGGGCCCTCAGTGTCCCTGGCTCTAACCCTGTCTCTAATCAGGATGATACATGGCTAATCTGCCTTACCCACCAGCACTTACTCAGGATTGCAGAAGACTAATCCTGAGGTAGATATTCTTTCTCCTGGCTTTTCTTTCTGGGTTTTGTTGATTGGATTTCTGTTAAGAGATTTGTTTCATATCATATATGGGGAAAAATCAGGAGATTATAGAACTGTGCCTTCTTCACTCCACCATCTTGGCCAGAAGACAAGGTATTGCTTTTAAATCATTCTATCTGAGTCACAGAAAAGTTATGAGTGTCCAACACTTCTAGGTAAGTTTATTCTGTCTAATAGAGTTACTGTTCTTGAGAGTTCTTAGAATCTTTCTTCCAAGGAGGGATATAGCCAGTTTCATCTTAGTGGATAAGAGGTTTTTTTTTTTTACCCTTTTTTTTAACCTTTTCATATGTCTCTTTAGTCTCCTGATTGAAGTCCAACTTCTTTTAAGCTCTGGACTTTCCATCAGGAAAAGTTGTTATTCTCCTATTTCTTTAAATGTCTATCTTTTTCCCTGGAAGTGAAGACTCAGTTTTGCTGGGTAGTAAATTCTTGACTACATTCAAAGCTCCCTTGCCTTTCAGAATATCACATTCCAGGCCCTTTGATCCCTTCATGATGATTCAGTCAAGTACTGTGTAATCCTCACTGTGAATCTTTGGTATATAAATTCTTTCTTCTGGCTACTTGTAGTATTTTCTCTTTTATCTAATAGTTCTGGAATTTGGCCATAATATTCCTTCATATTTTCTTTTCAGGATCCCTTTCTCAGAGTGGATCGATGTAGTCTTTCAATGACAATTTTGCCATCTGGTTCCTGATGTTATGGCAGTTTTCCCTGGCCATATCCTTAAATATTATGTCAAGGCTTTTTTCTCCTCAATATTTTCAATGAGCTCAGTTATTCTCTAGTTGTCATTCCTCTTTCTATTCTCAGGAGCAATGATTTTGCAAAAGAGGTAGTTTACATTTTATTCTATTTTTTTCAATTTATTTTGGTTTTGTTTAAAAGATTCTTGCTATCTCATGAAGTCATCAGTTTCCACAGACTCCATTCTTTTTTAGAGATGAATTTTCTTTGTTTATCTTTTGCAGCTCCTTTGCCAAATGGTCAATTATAATTTGAGAGAGAGAGAGAGAGAGAGAGAGAGAGAGAGAGAGAGAGAGAGAGATTGTACTTTCCTCAATAGTACTTTTCTCAGGTCAGATAAAAATAATATATATTGGGGGATGTAAGTATGAGAGAGGTTAAAACAATAAAAACATAAAAACAAGAATTATGCTAGAAGTGTAGGCATTAGTGGATAAATAACATCAGGGGAAGAGTAACAGAGACCTATTATTATGGGGGAGAAGGGAGAATTTGAACAATAAGTAAATCTTACTCAATAGATTTTACCCCAAGATGGAAGAAAATACATTTTCAACTGTGTTTAAAAATGTATTCTAACCTACAGGGAAGTGGTGAGGGAGGAGGGTGGGAGAGAAAGAAATGGAAAAAAGGGACTGACAAAAGGGAAGGTGAAGTTATAAATGAAAGAAAACTTAAAGTTAAAATTTAAAAGAAAAATTAAAGGGGAAAGGGAGCAAAAATTGATAAGAAAGAATAAGAGGAAAGGAAAGAGAAAAAGCACAAATGGTGAGAGGTAACATGGAGAGAAGACTTAGTAATTTTAACTATAAATGTGAATGGGATGAAATCTTCCACAAAACAGAAGCAAATAGCAGAAAAGATTAAAAAGGAGAATCTTATAATATGCTGATGACAAGAAACACATTTGAAGCAGAGAGATACACAGAGTGTAAAGGTAAAAGGATGGAATGAAATATATTATGCTTCAACAGAAGTGATAAAATCGGGGTAGCATCCTGATCTCCGACAAAGCAGAAGCAAAAATCAGTCTGATTAGTATAATAAAATTAAAAAATTGATTTCATTAAAAAGGATAAGAAGGGGGCGTCTAGGTGGCTCAGTGGGTAAAGCACCGGCCCTGGAGTCAGGAGTATCTGGGTTCAAATCTGGTCTCAGACACTTAATAATTACCTAGCTGTGTGGCTTTGGGCAAGCCACTTAACCCCATTTGCCTTGCAAAAACCTAAAAAAGAAAGAAAGAGAGAGAGAGAGAGAGAGAGAGAGAGAGAGAGAGAGAGAGAGAGAGAGAGAGAGAGGAAAGGAAGGAAGGAAGGAAGGAAGGAAGGAAGGAAGGAAGGAAGGAAGGAAGGAAGGAAGGAAGGAAGGAAGAAAAAAAGGAAAACAATTGGGGAATGACTGAACAAGTTTTTGTATATGGAGTATTATTGTTTGTTAACTTAATTAATTTATTTATTCTCATCAATATGTACATACATATTTCCAAGTTAAAAAAATTTCCCTCCACTCTCTGCTCAGTTGGAAACACCCAGGTTTGCATTTTTACATACCTATTTTGATAAATATATTTACAAATTAGTAATTTTCAGCAAGAGGAATAAAGATTAAGGGAAAAACATATAGAAGAGACAATTTTTGTAAAGTGTACATAATATTCAGAAGGGTTCTTTTGGCTTTTCTGTGTGTGTTTATTTTATTTTTTGGTTTTCTTCATCTGGATAGGGATAATATAGTTTATACCTAGTCAAAAGCAATTGTTTTAGCTCTCTGGACTGCCAAGAGGAATTGCTTCCATAAAGGTTATTCATCTCATAATGTTTTTGTTGCTGTTCTCTTGATTCTACTCCCTTCATTCAGCATCAGACTCTGTAAGTGATTCCATGCTTCTCTAGAGTCTGACCTTGTATGATTTCTTATAGAACAAAAATATACCATGATATTCATATGCCTTAACTTGTTTAGACATTTCCCAGTTTATGGACATCCCCTCAATTTCCAATTCTATGCCACTACAAATAGGACAACTATGAATATTTTGGAATATGTAGGATTTTCCCCATTTTTAATATTTACCTTCTCCAAATAGACCTAGAATTAGAATTGCTCAAAGGGTATGAACAGTATTCTTGTTCTTTGGGCATAGTTCCATTTTGCTCTCCAGAAAAACTGCATCAATTCACAACCCCAAGAACAGTGTGTCAATGTCCCAATCCTCCCACAGCCTCTCCAACTTAGATCATCTTCCCTTTTTCTCATCATGACTAATCTAATATATGTGGGATAATACCTCATTGTTTTAATTTGCATTTCCCTACTCAACAATGATGTTGAGCATTTGAAAACTGTCTGTTCATATGCTTTGACTATTTATCAGTTGGCAAATGACTTGTGATCTTAAAGATTTGATGCAATTCTCTATATATTTTAGAAATGAGACCTTTATTAGGACCCCTAGTTGTGAAGATAGTTTCCCAGTTTTCTGCTTTCCTTCTAATTTTGGTAGATTGATTTTATTAGTTCAAAACCTTTTTTAATTTATATGAGTCAAAATCATTCATTTTGCAATTTGTAATGTGCTCTAATTTTTGTTTGGTCATAAATGCATTCCTTTTCCATAGATCATATAAATAGAATATTTTGGTCTATTAATTTATCTGTGGTATCCCTCTTTATCTCTAAATCCTGTACCAATTTTGACCTTATTTTGATATGGGGTGTGAGATGTGAATCTATACATAATTGTTGCCATACTGTTTTCCAGTTATGCCAACAATATTTGTCAAATAGTGAATTCTTATCCCAGGAGCTGATGTCTTTGGGTTTATCAAATAGTAGATAGCTATAGTCATTATCTGTAGTTTCTTTTGAACCTATCCTAATCCACTGATCCATTTCTCTATTTATTAAAAGGTAGTAACGGGCAGTTTCGATGACTGCTGCTTTATGATATAGCTTTAGTTCTCGTAGAGCTACGCCACCTTCTTTTGTATTTTTTCATTAGTTCCCTTGCTATTCTTTCCGATTTGTTGCTCTAGATGAATTTTGCCACTATTTTTTCTAGCACAATAAAGGAATTATTGGTATTTTTTTTTGCAATGGTACTGAATAAGTAATTAAAATTGAGTAGAATTTTTATTACATTAGCTCAACCTAACCAGGAATATTTGACATTTTTCCAATTAATTAGATCTGACTTTATTTGGGTGAGGAGAGTTTTATAATCATTACCATACAGTTTCTGGTTGTGTTTTGGGAGGTAGATTCCCAAGTATTTAATATTGTCTACATTTATTTTAAAAGGAATTTCTATTTTTATGTCTTGCTCTTGAACTTTGTTGTTCATATGTAGAAATGCTGATGATTTATGTGTGTTTATTTTATATCTTGCTCCTTTGCTGAATTTCTCAATTGTTTCAAGGAATTTTTTTTTCAGTGATTTTCTAGGAATATGTAAGTATGCCATCATATAATCTGCAATGAGTGAAAGTTCTGTTTCTTCATTGCCAACTCTGATTCCTTCAATTTCTTTTTTTTTCTCTTATTGCTATTGTTAGCATTTCTAATGCTATATTGGATAGTAATGGTGATTATAGGCATCCTAGTTTCACCCCTGATTTTGGCTCTACCATGAATGGTTAGACTCTAGAGAAAATGGAATGAATTACAGGTACTGATGCTGAGGGAAGGAGGAAAACCAAGAGAACACTGTGCACATTAATAGCAATATTCTGAGTTGATCAAATTTGATGGATGTAGCTCCTCTCAGCAGTTCAGAAAACTAGGGTAACCCTGGTACATCTATTATGGACAATGCTATCTACATTCACAGCAAGAAAATAAACAAAAGAAAGCAAAACAAAAAACCTACAGAATATGAAAGAACACTATCCTTATTTTTGAAAACTTCTCTGTTTTTCCTTCCTATCCCATGTTTTTCTTTCTTTTTTCCATAGTCCTAATGCTCAAATAGAAAATGTTTTATCTGTAATCATGATATGTATATGTAAATTAATCTCCATACTGTTCACCCCTGAGGGAAGGGGAGTAGAAGGAATAAATTGAAGGAAATTATGTGACTTCTTAGTATACATGCAGATGAATTTGTAAAAATATTCATGAAATGTAATTGGAAAAAATAAAATATCAATTTAAAAAAGAAAATAAAGATAAAAAGTTACAAGAGGATCAGATTTTTAATTACTTTTAGCAAATATTGACAAACAGTATACATATGCATATGTAAATTCATATACATGTATGCATACTTACATATTTATGCATATATGAAAACTATTCATGCATGTATATATATATATATATATATATATATATATATATATATATTTTTTTTTTATGTAGGTATACCAGCAAGTGAGGAATCTGTATGATATACACAAACATTCCAATCTCTCTCTCCCTCTCTCTCTCTCTCTCTCTCTCTCTCTCTCTCTCTCTCTCTCTCTTTCTCTCTCTCTCTCTTCCCCCACAGAAACACACACACACACACAAACCCAGACACATAGACCTGTACAGATTACTTAAATATAAATCCTAAATTGATTTTTTAACTCATTAATTTTGAAATGCCCAAATCTTCGGTAAAGATTTTTACCCATTGTTTATTATTCATCAACAAGTTCCACCTCCAAATTTAACACATGGAATTCATACAAAGGAATGGAAGGTCTGTTATCTTTATCCATTCTCCTTGGATATGTTTTATAATAATTATAAATGATTGATTCTGTCAACATATAAGGAAGATTTGCTGTCATCATTAAGTTACTTAGACAAAAAAATCAAGAAAAATATTCTTTTATAAATAAAGGTTTTCTTTGTTTAAATTTACATCTCTTGTATTAAGTCCTGGCCTTAGGTAGGACAATGTACTCTGCTCTTTTTTTTTAACTAGAGATAAAGCATTCCAAGGGATCAATTTATCAAACACAAATACTGAACCAGACAAAGAATAAATCATTCTTTACCTTGTAACAGTAAGAGAGTTGAACAGGATAGTCATGTATCTACATAAATCTTACTTTTTCTGCCAAAGGGAATAACAATATAAAGTCAAATCATTTATCACTACAAAGGGATATGTCCAATTTTATATCAATAAACTTGCTAACATATCTTTTAATTATACAGAGACAACGACTTAGTTGTTGCTGGCAAGTAACTGTCTCCCTGCAAACCAATATGTTGATTAACTATGTTGACATTGCTGTTTCTAAGAAACTGAAAAACAAAATGTACTGGTGTAGTTTCAATATATAGAGTCCAGCAAAAAATAGGTCTTATATCTGAGTATTCTTTCCTTATTATTATTAAATTTTGAAACAACATTCTATAGCTTAAAATCAGAATGGATAAATATATTTCATTAATCTTGATTGTTCACTAATATAGTTTATTAAACATCTATTTGTAATAATCAATTTATCTGAACTCAATGACCCATACAATTAAAAATGAAACAAAAGAATTTATAATTTAAAATTTATAAAATTCATAATAGCTAGATCATATTGGAAATACACTCTATAGGGGTAACTAGGTGGCACAGTGGATAGAGCAGTTCTGGAGCCAGGACTATAGGAGTTCAAATCTGGTCTCAGACACTTAATAATTACCTGGCTATGTGACCTTGGGAAAGTCACTTAACCCTCTTGTCTTGCCCCAAAGTAAATAAATATATTTTTAAAAGAAAGACACTATCACTTTATCCATCAAACAATACTGATCATAATCTGCATGTAAATTATATTGAGTTAAAAAAATGAACAAGATGAAGAGCTGGTGCTGTATGACATTAGAGTAGTTTTTCTGTGACTTTTATAGCTTCCAAAACTTTCCTTTTACTCACCATTTTTTTCTACTTTTGAGACTATGTTACCTAATCATGGGTCACTATGATCTAAGAAATATTAAAATAATAGATATCGCAAAAAGTAATATAACGATTCAAGTGTAGGAATGCAATTATATGCTAACTACATGATCTGTACAACATAAAGTTTGTGAAATGCCACAATAACATATGTGACCAGGAAGATTGTCTGATTATCAAGTGAACGTGAGGAGGTATACATCAAATGCCACACTAGTATTCATTAAAATTTTGAGATGAAAGTCTCTAGAAAGGTATTGCTGTCATTGTATGAAGAACCTTTAAATGAACTCAAAATTTTAGAGGTTAAGAAATGAGTATTTTACAATTTTACAAATAGTTTTTACTTCCATTAAAAATTATAAATACATTCCTTGAAAATTTGTAATATAGTTTTAATCTGCCTTTCCAGTCTTCTTTTATATTAGTATTCTTTCTATTTTGAACTTTGTGTGTGTGTGTGTGTGTGTGTGTGTGTGTGTGTGTGTGTGTGTGTGTGTATGTATATGTGAAAAGATATGGTGTGTAGGTAGGCCAGGGGATACTGGCTCATTTCCCATCTAAATTAAGTGGGCCTATGGTGATGACTTTCTGTCTTGCAGCTCCACACATTTCCACAGGCTCTATTGACGCATTACTGGAAATATACTTCTGCCTGTACTTTAATTTTTCATATTCTTTTCTTCACAGTTTATATATAGATTACTATAGCCAAACCTTGGTAACTATAGCCATACCTATGGAGAAAGCTCTAAAAATCATCATCTCTCTCTCTTTCTCTCTCTCTCTCTCTCTGTCTGTCTAAATATATATGTGTGTGTGTGTGTGTGTGTGTGTGTGTGTGTATATGTATGTATACATATATATATATTTCCTTAAACAATCTTTATTTTTCCTTGACTCTATCTCAATATGACTATCTACATCTGTAGTTATATTTAAATTATATCTACCTATATCAACATCAAACACATCTATTTATATCACCTTTATTTGCATTTATATCTGTCTATAGATATATGTGTGTATATATATATATATATACTTCTATAAACATATCGTATTTGTACTTATGTATCTACCCAAAGCAATAGAAATATATAAACATAGAGATATGGATATGGATAGAATATATATTCATGTATACATATATTTAAAATATGTATATATGTTATATATGTAAATGTATTTATATAATAGAGATATAATCATAGATTTGTGAATATTGAGAGACAACTAGTTACAGTCATGGATATCTATAAATAAACTTTTTTATGCATATACACACATATACAAATTACATAGACACATGCCTTTACATATATTTGTAATGAAATTATACATATATGAACATGCATATGTGTATACTTAAATATTGATGATTATGCACATACAAATATTTTTCTATTAATGGATGCAGGTTTCATGGGAAGATACTGGAAAGATATAATCCACACAACAAAAAGATATATCAATTGAAAGGATTATTAGTTTTGATATGGTCTATGGATTCATATAGGAACCTTAGTACTCTTCTTCACATAAATATACACATACACAAACTCACACAAACGTACAGAATTTCAAATTGAAAACCAAAATGATTTGGCCAATTCACTCAACCAATATAAATGAATTTCTGCATCTTCTTTTGCCTTAATGTCTCCAAAACTGACTTTTCCCAAGATTTTCAATTTAATATGATTGAGGTAATACCTGAAAGACATTCACAACTATTGTAAATATCATTTATAGACTTGCTAAAGATAGAGAAAATAACTATACAAATATACATGTCACTAATACAACTACATTGTAGCATTATTTTCTAATGAACAATAAATTAAATTTCTCAAAGTTTGTCCAAATAACATGACAAAATAGGTAAGGACTTAGTTCCATAGAAGCTTATAAACCTGAGATTGTCAATAAATAGGCAATTTACTGCAGCAGTTAGCCATGAAACAGTAGTAGGTTGAGAAGTAGTAGTAGTAGTAGTAGTAGTAGTAGTAGTAGTAGTAGTAGTAGTAGTAGTAGTAGTAGTAGTAGAAGTAGTTGTTGTTGCCAGAACTGGAAAAAAAAAAAACTTCTCGAAGAGGAAAAAAAGATATGTTAATTTGAACAGTGAGACCATGATGAGGACTATGGGGTGAACTTAAATGCCAAATTTGTTGATTTAATGTTTTCCTCTATCTGAGATTTTATGGAAAATTCACTGACTTTTATCAAACATACCAAACTGTATCTAGTGGTAGGTCAAATTTAAATGATACATGGAGAAGAATCTAGAAATCCTCTCTATGGATTATGATATACTGATCAGAATCCTAAAGGACTTTGAAATTAGAGGAATTATTTTCATAACCTCTTTAAATTATGATTATTAGTTTTAGGGAAGAAATAATGACATTTGATTGAGCACATCTATTTATGTGATATCCACATAGAAAATTTTAAAAATAGCTATATGTATTTTGTTTGTCATGTTTAATCATGTGGGAAGACATTGTTAGAAAAAATTTGGAAAGTTTTTTGACTAAACATAAGGTTTTTGAATTGAAAAGGAAAATACAAACTAGGTCTTCAAATAAAACTGTATATATTGTGTGAAATATAAAAGATATGATATAAAAGAAGATTAATAATGGAAGAGGTCATTCCCAGAAGGAAATAGATGAAATATCTGCATAGCAATGGAAAAAATATGCTGGAATCTGAATATCATAGAAGCATAGACTATTAAACCTGCAATGTACTTGAACAAATAAGAAATGCAGAAGGAATCATTTTCATCCCAAAGATGATTAAAAAAGAAAGAAATATAAGCAACTATTTCATCTCATTAATCACATTTACAAACTTTTTTTCAGGTATGAATTCTCTGATGATGAATGAGCAATAATTGCTGAAGACACAGGTGAACTCCTTTATCAGTTCTGCTCTCAGACTCTCATGTAATTATATAAAAGGTCAAAACCAAGCTCAAACTGTAATAATGAATAAAGATGAAAACAGTCACAATGATAAGAACTCCCAGATTAAACTTTTCAAAGTATTGAGAATACATCCATCTGCATATATTGACTGATTATGACAAGTTCTACATAAATTTAAGTGATATAAAACAACCATCAAGAGAAAAAAAAAACCCAAACCAAGAGAACGCTTTCATGCAGCAAAAAATGTGAAGTCAATAATTATGGCAGTTAAGGGCAATACAAATTAAGGACATAAATTTATATATATATATATACATATATATATATATATACATATAAAATATTTAAGAAAATGAAGGAAAACATTGAGGAAAGTATTCTTTCAGAAAACAATAGAACAGTGGCAGTAAAAAAAGAATATGAGATCTAAGTATCCAGCTGATCCTAATAATTTGTAGAGCTATAGTAATATGGAAATTCTTAAATAGCTGAATGGGAGTGTAGATATACCAGAATCTCTCTTACATTTTTAATATTATTTACATTATAAACATATTTAGATATAATACCTTGTACTTGATTGCTATGTCATAAATTATAGATAAGAAAATGTAGTTGGGAAAGGTGTCTGTATCATAGGGCATTCTGAGAGGATGTATCAATGTGGCAGGTGATAATTTCATATGAATTAATAAAAATTATTCAAGATTACTTAAGGAAGTGAAAAAAATTACTATAAAATAAAAGATGCTATTATAATTCATTAAATGTCAGTATGACAAACAATGAAATAGCAAGATTTTGAAAAAATTCTGTATCAAATAATTGTAGCACATAATTTAAAGAATATTAGAGAAATTGAATTCAAGTCATACTATTTGTCTTGTTGAATACTCAACGCCAACATAAAATATAACAATGAAAAATGTGCCCATAAGTGGTTTCTTCCAGACAACCTATTCAACTATTATTTTATTATTTTATTACCTACAGCAAGCGATCTCTATGCACACATTCAAAAAATAAGTATTCTTTGATAGATGAAAGATAAACATCTTGTTTTGTTGTTCAGTTGTTTTCAGTCATATTGACTCTTCATCACCCTATTTGGATTTTCCTTTGCAAATTTATTGCAGTGAATGGAAAGTTAATAATGGGAAAATTTTAGCTCAGTATAAGGAACAATTGCCTAAGAACCTGTCCAAAAAAGCAATAGATTAACTTGTGAAGAAGTAAGGAATTTATATCTAAAGGTCATAAGAAAGACTTGAAAGGATAGTTAATTAAATTTTGTAAATGAGCTTTATGTCTTAGCAGAGAATTTCTTCCAATTCAGATTTTGTGATAAGTGATTTGATCATTTCTTTTACTGCTATTTTCAGCTAATACCTACTATATGATGACAATAATCAAGCAACCAGAGAATCATAGGATATTACCTTTCCAACTTGAGGAGGAATTTTGTTTTCAGCTTCCCTAATAGATGATCATCTAGGAAATTCTTGAAGTGAAACATTGACTCAGAATAGATTTTTGGCAATTTATAGCTAGCAGAATTATGAAAAGCATTCATTTCAACCCTCTTAATGCACAGATGAAAAAACTTTATCTTAGGTATATGCCAATTTTCTTTTTTTTTTTCAGCTTGTACAGTTTCATATTTCATGTAAATGGTCAGTCCTCAGTAAGGGCTACCGAATTTTGAGATCCACATCTTGGGAGTTGTACCTGTGATAGTATCTTGGGCAGGGATGCAACTGGCCAAAAGTGGGCCCTACAAAAGCCCAGAAAAATAGAGAAGTTTAACCACAGTTTCTGCAGCTTCCACATTTGCTTTTGTGTGTCAGTTAAAAGTGAACTGTGAGAATTAAATACTCATGTTTACATTATACACAAGTTATGCTGTGAAAGCATATTGACTTACAAACTTATAGAAATACTTGTTAACTAGTTTAATAAGAAAATAATGTATAAAAGTATATAGCATAAACATTAATCATCTCTGACCCTGGAATGATAAATTCCATTTTTTTATATTACATCAAAACAAAAACAACTACAGTTTGTTTTCTTGAACTCCTTATCCAGAAATGCTCAAAAAGGAAGATAGACACAAATGATTGTTTGACGTCCCCTTCCCCCTCAAATAAATGGCTGAGAAAGATCCCTAAGAACTGAAATGCTTGCATCCAGAGTGAGCCCAGGTATTTGGCCACAGAGAATACCACCATCATCAGGCTTACAGCACAAAAATGGCAGCAGTAGTAAGATACCTATAGCTGTTCTGGACACATAAAAAAAAATACAGTAGATGGTTGAATGCTTCTGGACACTGGAAACCAGAAGATACAGTGATCTAAGAGGCCTAAAACACCTCATTTTGCTAATTCATTTCAGTGGGTTTAAGGCTAACTGAAGTTGAAATCAAATTTTATTCTCTTGGGCAAAAAAGCTAATTCACATTTTCTCCCAAAACAAAACAAAAACCCACAACAAAAACTCCCTAGGTTTTGATTTAGGATGACAGTAGGCAATATCATTTCAGAAGTTAAAAATTAATCATTTTGCATACAATGATTTCAGTTTGGAAAACAACTGGGGACTCAAGGGTGATTCATCCCCACTATGAGTGTAAGGCCTTAAAGAGTTGTGTTAATTGTGTGTATGTGTGTCTATGTGTATACACACATATAGATATCTAGCTTAAAAAGAGTAATTGTATGGTCTTAGAGAAGCAGCCTTAGTGTTTTCATTAAGTCTGTCCTGACATGATCAAAAAATCAGCATCATCACCATCACCACCAGCTCCAGGCCAGGATTCTTGAATTAAGGCTAACATGGTGGCCATTTCAAGGACATGCTTGTATAAGGCTAAAGAGGTACCCAACAGGATGTAAACTGGAGGGAAGAAAGGAGATGAGGGCTTTTTTCTGGCAGTC
Source organism: Macrotis lagotis (assembly GCF_037893015.1). Taxonomy (NCBI): domain Eukaryota; kingdom Metazoa; phylum Chordata; class Mammalia; order Peramelemorphia; family Peramelidae; genus Macrotis; species Macrotis lagotis. The sequence continues at coordinate 469,792,670 of NC_133658.1, read as the reverse complement.
GGCAGCTAAAATTCAGGGGATTCTTAAAAAAAATGACACAACGGCAGCCTTTCTTGTCTTTCTGTTTCCTTGCTGGTTCTGGGGAAGGAGGACATTCTTGCTCTTGAAATTTCCTGATAACCCGGACAAGTTCATGGAAAGCTTGGTCTACATTCATTCTAATTTTTGCAGATGCCTCCATGTATGTCACCTTGAGTTGTCGTGCAAGTTGCTGCCCTTCTTCTTGTGTTACTTGTCTTTTATGGTCAAGATCTGCTTTATTACCAACTAAAATCATTGGAAACTCATCTCGGTCCTTTACTCTGAGAATCTGTCTTTGAAATTTATAAATTTCTTCAAAGCTTCCTTTATCAGTGACTGAAAAGACCAGCAAAAAGGCCTCTCCAGTCCTCATATATTGTTCTCTCATTGCCCCAAATTCTTCTTAACCTGCAGTATCCAGAATATCAAGTCGCGCTGCTCTATCATCTATCACACATTGTTTAGTATACGAATCTTCAATTGTCGGATCATAATCTGACAAACTAGAACTGGATGAACTGGATGGTGAGCGCCGACTTGCCCACGCCGCCGCCTCCCACCACCACGAGCCGGTCCTTCTCCGGCCCGGAGCCGTCCCGCCAGCCCGCCGCGGCCATGGGGGCGCCCGGCCCCGCCTAGGCCCCGCTCCGCTCCCCTCCGCACCCCTCCGTGGCCGAGCGCGGCCGGGGGGCGCCGCGGCGGGGGCCTCGGGGGCGGGCCGGGGGCCGCGGGCCGCGGGGCCAGGGGCCGCGGGCGGCGAGGCCGGAGCGCGGGCGGCGAGGCCGGGGCGCGGGCGGGCGGCGAGGCGGGGGCGCGGGCGAGCGGCCGGGCCCGGCCCAGGCCACGGTGCGGGTCGGCGCTCCTCAGCCTCCTCCGCGGCGGCCCGGTATATGCCAATTTTCAAACAGATTTAGGTAATTACTTCTACATGAATTATGTTTTAAGTATTATAACTTGATTATAAATTGATAAATGTTATTAATTTTTATTTTCATTGAAAAGCATTTTGATATATTTTTAAATAGTGTTTCATAAAGATGAACTTTTGTATTTTATTTTGACTTGAAATAAAGGTTAAAGACGTAATGTATGATCTGATTATAGAGAAAAGTGTGTTGACTCACATGAATACTGAATCGATATACTTAGCTACAGTAGCATACAACTAAGCAAATAAAAAAATAGGTTCATCATCAAACTAAAGCAACTTTTGGCCAACTTGCTGAGTTAAAAATAAAGGAAGAAATACCAATTGTAGATACATGAATCAGTAAAAATGCTATCCCTCTTCCTAACCTAACTATGGTTTTGAAACTGTGCTGTCATAGATTATGTGATAGTAATTTAATTGAAATAGGAAAAAAATGCTTTTAAACTTTTTGCTCCATAAATTAATCGAAAATATAAAAATTTGTTTTTTAAATATACTGTAGATGAACTATACAATCAAACTCTGTAATTCTACTATGTCATACAATGATACAAATTAACTAAAGAAGAAATTTTAGATGGAATAAAAGGACTATGAAATGTCTGATGAAAACTGCAGGTAGACTTTCCTTCATTTCTTTATTCAATGAGAATTTCTGACGAGTTATTTTTTCTCTTATCCAAAATCACTATGATTTGTCAGACAGTCCTTTCTCATGCTTATATGAAATTCAGCATTTTTAATTTTGAGTAATATGCAACACTCCCAATAATAAAAGTAATTTAAAATAACCGCAGATCAATACTAAACATATTAAGGTATGGTATTATAGCAATCTAAGGTATTAACTCACATTTCTCAATTCTAGGTAAAAAGTGGTACAGTAGAGAAAAGTAGTAGGATTATAATAGAAGACAGCTTTAGAATTAGGAAACCATGATTTCAAGTAATCCTTCTGAGAAGCTGCTGTTTGTCCTTCATTCTCAAAGACCATGACATCAAGGAGATGGTTCCAAGATAAGTACATGAACTGGATTTGAGTGAGGAGCGTTGTGCTGCCATCAACCTCACTTTCTCCTCCAGAGCCATCTGAGTCCAGTGGCAGATATAAATCAGGGCAACTTGAGATGGCCCTGGATGGCAGGAAATCAGGGTTAAGTAATTTACCCAAGGTCACACAGAAAGTAAGTGGCAGGTGTGTGAGCCTGTATTCAAAAACTGGTTCTCCTGACTTCAAGGCTGGTGCTACACCTACTGCACCAACTAGCTGTCCTCCAATAAATCATTTAAATTCTCAGTGTTGTACCAAGCAGACTATAAATTAAAAAGAAGCTGCTGAAATAAATCAATGGAGCGATTTGCCACATAATGATCTCTATTCGGATTCAAATACTAAGATTCCAACTCCCCCCAAAAAGTAACTATCTGATATTACAAATTTTATTATTTAAATTTTGTGAGATGTGTCAGTCACTACAAAGAATCTCACTTTTTCATTTATAACATATATACCTGCATGTATTTATGAATATACACATATATTTACTTAAATGCATGTATTCTAATATTCTTTGACAGTAAGATACTTTAGCTTCCTTTTTCTTGAATTATAAATGTGAAATTCTCTTTCCAAAGCTCTATATGTATATGAATCTTGTTTCTTAATTTTTTTCTTTAGGATTCTTCTATTTCCACAAATTCTAACTCTTACCTTCTATCAAACCTTTAGTTCAAATTAGAAATCATTCATATTCTTTCCTCTGTTTTGTCAAATAATTGGTATATTTATCCATTTTATCTATATTAATTATGATTTGAAAATACTAACTTTAAAACTGTAGATAAAAATCGCATCATGAATTTAATAAGCCATTACATTTGAATTCTCATTTGTGAATTTAATATATTTCCCTATACTATTTAGTCATTCAGTTGTTCATATGTGTGTGTGTGTGTGTGTGTGTGTGTGTGTGTGTGTGTGTGTGTGTGTGTGTGTGTATGGATCTTTGTGATCCCATGGCCCATACCATGCTAGTCCTTTCTGTCTTCCACTATCTTCTGAAGTTTGTCCAAGGTCATGCATGTGGCAGTCTGTACATCTTATGATCTGCAGTTCCCTTCTCCTTTTGTCTTCAATTTTTTCCTCAATATTAGGGGTTTTCTAATGAGTTATATCTTTTCATTTTCTTGCCAATGTATTTAAATTTCAACTTCAGTATTAATCCTTCTATTGAATGTTGTTACTTATTTTTAGTATTAAACATTTTATTGCAATAATATGTATTTATCCATCTTTTGGTCAAGGTTTTGAGTTTTATATTTTTATCCCTCCCCTTCATTTCCCCCCATCCTCCCCATGACAGAAGGCAATATGATGTGGCCTCTGCATATAGAACCATGCTAAACATGGATCCATATTGTGAAAGCTGTGTGAGAGGAAGCAAAGTGAAATTGAAGAAAGAAAAACATTAGAGAAAAAATTTATATAAACATTTAATAATTGAAGATAATAAGCTTTTATCTTCATTTAAACACCACCGTTTTTTTCTCTGGATAAGGATGGTATTTCTCATCACCAGTCTCTGAAAAATTGTCTTTGATTATTGTGAAATGAACAAGTCCATTATAGCTTATCATCACCCTGTGTTGTTGTGAGTATAATGCTCTTGTAGTTCTGTTCTTCACTCAACATCATGCAAGTCTTTCCAGGCTAGTCTATAGAACAATAGTATTACATCTTTTAAATAAATCACAGTTTGTTCAGTTATTCCCCAATGGCTGAACATCCCTTCAATTACTAATTTCTTGCCCTTACAAAAAGAAATATTATAAATATTTTTGTACATGTGAGATTTTTACCCTTTCTTGATATTGCAAGGATATGCATACTTTTGTTGCTTTTGAAACATAATTCCAAATTGCTATTCAGAAAGGGTGAATTAATTCGAAACTCATTGAATAATGTAGTAGTGTCTCAGTTTTACCACATCTCCTCCAATGTTGATGATTTTCCTTTCTAGACATATTGACCAATCTGATAGCATGAGGTGGTACCTCATAAATCTTTTAATTTGCATTTCTCTGATCAATAATGATATAGAGCAATATTCATAAGAGTATAGATAGCCCTGATCTCTTTGTCTGAGCACTGCTTTTCCATAGCCTTTGACCATTTACCAATTGGGTAATGGCTAAATTTTTTAATCTTAAATAAATTTAACTCTGTTCTTTAAAAATTTTAGAAATGGAATTTTAATCAGAAGCAACAGTTGCAAAAATTGTTTTCCAATCTACTATCTTGCTTGCACTGGTTTTGCTTGTGGAAATAGTTTTATAATTTAATGTAATAAAATTATCCAGTTTGATTTTTATAATATTATTTATCTCTCGTAAAGTACTCCTCTTTCAAGAGAACTGGCAGTTAAACTATATTTTATTCTAATAATTAGCAAAAATATTATTTTTATGTCTAAATTATCTACCTAATTTGATTTTATCTTAGTACTGGTTTTGACAGGTTTATGTTTGCCTAATTTCTGCCATACCATCTTCCAGTTTTCCCAGCAGTTTTTAATTGAAGAGTGAGTTTTTTTAATCCCAGAACCTGGAATTTTTGGATTTATCAGGAAATAGATTACTATAGTCATTTATTACTGCTTTGTTTGCACCTTATTTATTCACTTATCCACTACTGAGTGTCTTACCCATTACTAAATAGTTATAATGACAGATGCTTTATAATACAATTTTAGATCTGGTAAAGTATGTCACATTCTTTTGTATATTTTCAATAATTCCTTTGATACACTTGACCTTTTGCTCCTTCATGTGAATTAAGTTGCTATTTCTTCTAGCACACTAAAATAAACTATAAAGGTTTTATAGGTATATGACTAAATAAGAAATTTAATTTAGATAGAATTTATTTTTTTATTATATTAACTCAGTCCACTCATGAGTAATTGATACTTATCCAGTTATTTATATCTAGATTTATTTGTATGAATTTTTTTATGGCTGTTTTCATAAAATTCTTGAATCTTCTTTAAGGTACACTCCCAAGAATTTTATAACTGTCTGCAGTTATTTAATTTAATTTTTATTTTTTTATTAAAGATATTATTTGAGTTTCACAATTTTCTCCAAATCTTGCTTCCCTCCCCCCAACCCCACCCCACAGAGAGCAGTCTTTACTTTCTTTCCATGTTGTACCTTGATCCAAATTGGGTGTGATGAGAGAGAAATCATATCCTTAAAGAGAACAGAATTCTCAGAGGTAACCAAATCAGAAATTAATATATCTGTTTTTTTTTCCAAATTAAAGGCAATAGTCCTTGTACTTTGTTCAAACTCCACAGCTCCTTATCTGGATACAGATGGTACTCTCCTTTGCAGACAACCCAAAATTGTTCCCAATTGTTGCACTGATGGAATGAGCAAGTCCTTCAAGGTTGAACATCACTCCCATTTTGCTGTTAGGGTGTACAGTGTTTATCTGGTTCTGCTCATCTCACTCAGCATCAGTTCATGCAAATCCCTCCAGGTTTCCCTGAAATCCTGTCCCTCCTGGTTTCTAACAGAACAATAGTATTCCATGACATACATATACCAGAGTTTGCTAAGCCATTCCCCGATTGAAGGACATTTACTGGATTTCCAATTATTTGCCACCACAAACAGGACTGCTATAAATATTTTTGTACAAGTAATGTTTTTACGCTTTTTCCTCATCTCTTCAGGGTATAGATACAGTAGTGGTATTGCTGGCTGAAAGGGTATGCACATTTTTGTTGCCCTTTGGGCATAGTTCCAAATAGCTCTCCAGAAGGGTTGGATGAGTTCACAGTTCCATCAACAATGTAATAGTGTCCCAGATTTCCCACATCCCTTCCAACAATGATCATTATCCTTCCTGGTCATACTGGCCAATCTGAGAGGTGTGAGGTGGAACCTCAGAGAAGCTTTAATTTGCATTTCTCTAATAATTAATGATTTAGAACATTTTATCATATGGCTATAGATTGCTTTGATCTCCCCATCTGTGAATTGCCTTTTCATATCCTTTGACCATTTGTCAATTCGGGAATGGCTTTTTGTTTGAAAATTTTACTCAGTTCTCTGTATATTTTAGAAATGATTCCTTTGTCAGAATCATTAATTGTAAAGATTGTTTCCCAATTTACTACTTTTCTTTTGATCTTGATTACATTGGTTTTATCTGTGCAAAAGCTTTTTAATTTAATGTAATCAAAAACATCTAATTGTTTTTTAGTGATGTTCTCCACCTCTTCCTTAGTCATAAACTGTTCCCCTTTCCATAGATCTGACAGGTAGACTAGTCCTTGATCTTCCAATTTGCTTATAGTATAGTTTTTTATGTCTATTTTCTGTAACCATTTGGATCTTATCTTGGTAAATGGTGTGAGGTGTTGGTCTAATCTAAGTTTCTTCCATACTAACTTCCAATTATCCCAGCAGTTTTTATCAAAGAGGGAGTTTTTATTCCAGTGGCCGGACTCTTTGGGGTTATCAAGCAGCAGATTACTATACTCCTGTCCTACTTTTACACCTAGTCTATTCCACTGGTCCACCACTCTATTTCTTAGCAAATACCAAACAGTTTTGATTACTGATCCTTTATAATATAATTTTAGATCGGGTAGTGCTAAGTCACCTTCATTTGCATTTTTTTCATTAAGCTCTTGGCAATTCTTGACTTTTTATTTCTCCATATGAATTTACTTATAATTTTTTTTCTAACTAATCAAAGTAATTTTTTGTAATTTTGATTGGTAGGGCACTAAACAGATAGTTTAGTTTTGGTCGAATTGTCATTTTTATTATATTAGCTCTCCCTATCCATGAGCAGTTGATATTTGCCCAGTTAATTTGTGTGAGAAGTGTTTTATAATTGTTTTCAAAAAAATTCTGAGTCTGTCTTCGCAAATAGACTCCCAAATGTGTTATATTGTCTGATGTTACATTGAATGGTATTTCTCTTTCTAGCTCTTCCTGCTGTTTCTTGCTAGACATATATAGAAAAGTTGAGGATTTATGAGGGTTTATGTTCTATCCTGCAACTGTGCTAAAATTTCTAACTGTTTCCAGTAGTTTTTTGGACGATTTCTTGGGATTCTCTAGGTAGAACATCATGTCATCTGCAAAGTGAGAGTTTGGTCTCTTCCTTCCCAATTCTAATTCCTCCAATTTCTTTGTCTTCTCTAATTGCTGCTGCTAACATTTCTAATACAATATTGAATAGTAGTGGTGATAATGGGCACCCTTGTTTGACCCTTGATCTTACTGGGAATGCCTCTAACCTCTCCCCATTGAATATAATGCTTGTTGATGGTTTCAGATAGATACTGCTAATTATTTTAAGGAAAAGTCCATTTATTGCTCCACTCTCTAGTGTTTTTAATAGGAATGGATGCTGTATTTTGTCAAAATCTTTTTCAGAATCTATTGATATGATCATATAATTTCTGATAGGTTTGTTATTGATATAATTGAATATACTAACAGTTTTCCTAATATTGAACCAACCCTGCATTCCTGGAATAAATCCTACTTGATCATAATGTATTATCCTAGTGATGACTTGTTGTAGTCATTTTGCTAAGATTTTATGTAGGATTTTTGATTCTATATTCATCAGGCAAATAGGTCTATAATTATCTTTCTCTGTTTTAACTCTTCCTGGTTTAGGTAACAGTACCATATTGGTTTCATAGAAAAAGTTAGGCAGAGTTCCATCTTTACCTATTTTTCCAACGAGTTTATATAGGATTGGAACCAATTGTTCCTTACATGTTTGGTAGAATTCGCTTGTGAATCCATCAGGCCCTGGAGATTTCTTTTTAGGGAGTTCAATAATGGCTTGTTGAATTTCTTTTTCTGAGATAGGGTTGTTTAGGCATTTAATCTCTTCTTCATTTAACCTGGGCAACTTATATTTTTGTAAATATTCATCGATTTCACTTAGACTATCAAATTTATTGGCATAGATTTGGGCAAAATAATTTCGAATTATTACTTTAATTTCCACCTTATTGGTGGTGAGTTGACCTTTTTCATTTATAAAACTAGCAATTTGGTTTTTTTCTTTCTTTTTTAAATCAAATTGACCAGAGGTTTATCAATTTTATTGGTTTTTTTCATAATACCAACTTTTGGTTTTATTTATTAATTCAATAGTTTTTTTTGCTTTCGATTTTATTAATTTCTCCTTTAATTTTTAAAATTTCTAATTTGGTATTTGATTGGGGATTTTTGATTTGTTCTTTCTCTAATATTTTTAGTTGCATGTTTAGTTCATTGATTTCCTCTTTCTCCAATTTATTCATATAAGCATTTAGAGCTACAATATATCCCCTGAGAGTTGCTTTGAATGAATCCCATAGGTTTTTCTATGTTGTTTCATTATTATCATTATCTAGGATAAAATGATTAATTCTTTCTATAATTTGTTTTTTGGCCCATTCATTTTTTAAAATGAGTTATTCAGTTTCCAATTTGCTCTGGGGCTATATCTCCTTGGCCTAGTATTGCATATGACTTTTATTGCATTGTGATCTGAGAAAAATGTATTCACTATTTCTGCCTTTCTGCAGTTGATGATTAGGTTTTTATATCCTAGTACATGGTCAATTTATATACGGTATCACTCTTTATGTCTGAATCTTGTACTCATTTTGACCTTACTTTTGTATAGGGTGTGAGATGTGGATCTATGCCTAGTTGCTGCTATACTATTTTCCAGTTTTCCCAAAAAGTTTTGTCAAACATTGAGCTGTTATTCAAGAGGCTGATGTATTTAGGTTTGTCATAAAATATATTGCTGTAGTCCTTTACTGTGGTTTCTTTTGAACCTATCCTAACACACTGATTTATTACTCTATTTTTTTTTAGTTTTTTTTTGTAAGGCAAATGGGGTTAAGTGGCTTTCCCAAGGCCACACTGCTAGGTAATTATTCAGTGTCTGAGACCGGATTTGAACCCAGGTACTCCTGACTTCAGGGCCAGTGCTTTATCCACTGCGGCACCTAGCCGCTCCAATTGCTCTAATTCTTAAAAATAGTACCAGGTAGTTTTGATGACTATAGCTTTATAATATAGTTTTAGATCTGGTAGAGATGTGTCATCTTTTCAATTTTTTTCATCAATTCCCTTGCTACTCTTGCCTTTTTTGTGGCTCCAGTTGAATTTTGTTACTATTTTTTCTATCTTGATAAAGTAGTTATTTGATAGTTTTATTAGTATGAGACTGAATAAGTAATTAAATTTGGGTTGAATTTTCATGTTTATTATATTAGCTTGACTTAACCATGAACATCTGACATTTTTCCAATTATCTTGATCTGACTTTATTTGAATGAGAAGTGCTTTATAATTGTAGTTGTATATTTTCTGGGTTTGTCTTGGAAGGCAGATTCCTAAGTATTTAAAATTATACGTAGTTATTTTAAATAGAATTTCTCTTTCTATGTCTTGCTCTTGGGATTTGCTGTTCTTAGATAGAATATTTAATAATTTATATGGGTTTATTTTACATTCTGTTGCCTTACTGAATTTGTTAATTGTTTCAAAGACTCACACACACACACACACACACACACACACACACACACACACAAACACACACTCATATATATATATCCCATCATATTAGCTGCAAATGTAAATATATATATATATATATATATATAAATAACATTATATCATTTGCAAAGAGTGAAAATTTTGATTCCTGTTTGCAAATTCAGATTCCTTCTATTTCTTTTTCTTCATTTATTGTAAAAGCCAGCATTTCTAATTCTATATTGAAGAGTATTGGTGGTAATGCACATGCTTGTTTCATCCCTAATATTTTTGGAAATGACTCTTTTTCATTCCCATTACATATAATATTTCTTGATGGTTTTAGATAGATTCTCTTTATTATTTTAAGGAAAACTCCATTTATTGCTAAACTTTCTAGTATTTTAATAGGAATGAATGTTGTATTATAAAAAAGATTTTTTTGGCATCTCTTGAGATATTCAGATGATTTCTGTTGGTTTTCCTATTGATATGTTTAATTATGTTGAATGCTTTCCTCATTTAAATACATCCCTCTCTACCTGCTATAAATCCTATCTGATCATGGTGTATTATCCTTGTAATAAAATGCTGTAGTATCATTAAAATTTTATTTAACAATTTTGCATCAGTATTTATTAGGGAGACTGACCTATAATTGTCTTCATCTGTTTTCCTTCTTTCTAGTTTAGATACCAACACCATATTAGGGTCATAAAATATGTTTGGCAGAACTAATTTCTTTCATATTTTTTAAATAGTTTATGTAGAATAGGAATTAATTGATCCTTAAATGATTGGAAGAATTCACTTGTATATTCATCTGGACCTGGAGACATTCTTGGGGAGTTCATTGATGATTTTTTTTCAATTTCTTTTTATGATATGGGGCTATTTAAGCAATTTATTTCTACTTATGTTAGTCTGGGCAGTTTGTATATTGATAAGTATTCATCTATTTCATACAGGCTGTCTGATTAATTGACATACCATTTGGTGAAGTAATTCCAAATTATCTCTTTAATTTCCTCTTCATTGCTTGTTAGTTCACACTTTTCATTTTCGATATTAGTAATTAGTCATGTTCTTTCTTTTCTTAAATCAGATTAACCAATGATTTGTCTATATTATTGTTTTTTCATAAAACCAATTCTGAGTTTTATTTATGAAAGCATTGGTTTTTCTTGCTTTAAATTTTATTATTCAGTCCTTTATTTTCAGAATTTCTAATTTGGTATTTAATTGGGGATCTTGAATTTATTCTCTTTCTACCTTCTTTAGTTGCATATTCAATTCAGTGATTTCCTATTTCTCTATTTTATTCATTGCCTTTTTCACTTCAGATGAAGCTTAATTTATTTTGCTTTAGTTTTTAACCTTTATTCTATGGGTATCTCTCTTCTTCAAATGTGTCTCTTTTAAGCAGCATATTTTAGGATTCTGATTTTTAATCTACTACTATTTCCACTTTTGTTTCATGGGAAAGTTCTTTCCATTCACATTCATAGTTATAGCTATCAACTTTTTGTAATCTTCCATGTTAGCTCCCCTCTCATTTTGTTCCCCCGCATCTTTCACCTTATCTGTTCTCCCCAGTGTTTTGCTTCTGAAACTTCCCCTTTCTTTATTTTTTTAAGGTTTTTACAAGGCAATCCGGTTAAGTGATTTGCCCAAGTCCACACAGGTAATTATTAATTGTCTGAGGCCTGATTTGAAGTCAGCTTCTCCTGACTCCACAATCTGTGCTCTATTCATTGTGCAACCTAACTTCCCTATGTTTTCCCTTTCTATCTACCACCCTCTGCTTTCTTTCCCTTTCCCTTTCCCTTTTTCCTTCCCTCCCTTCTATTAATCCCTCCTTCCTTCCCTCCACCTTTCCATACACTTGTAAGGTAAGATAAATTTCTAAACACAATGTCTTTGTTAATCCCTCTTTGAGTCAATTCAATGAAAGATTCAGATCATTCTTAAATCCTCCCTTCTTTCCTTCTATTGAAATAAGTCCTTTGCATGGCTTCATGTGATGTAACATACCCCATACCTCCCCTTTCTCTTATCTCTTTATATCCCCCAAATTTTTAATGTCCTTTTTTTAAGCCATTCCATCAAAATCTTGACCATGATATCAATGTCGATTTGTTCTACCTAAGGATATTGCCTCATATAGAGCTGCAATTCTCAACAGTTATGAGAATGTTTCTCCCTGGTAGTGTGTAGCCAGTTTAATCTTAATGGATGGTTGTCTTTTTCTTTTCTCCTGTTTATATTTTCATGTAGCTTTTGAATTTTCTATTTGAAGACAAGATTTTTTGTTTAACTCTCATCTTTTCATCAGGAAATTTAGAAAGTCACTTACGTCATTTTATGCCCATCTTTTTCCCTGAAAGAGAAGGCTCACTGCTGCTGAATGGTTGATTCTTGGTGGTAGTTAAAGCTCATTTGCTCACCAGAATGTCATATTCCAGGTCTTTCAATACTTTAATGTTGATGCCGTCAGGTCTTGGGTAATGCAAACTATGATTCCTTGGTATTTGAATTGCTTCTTTTTTGGCCAGAATTTTTTTGCATGATTTTCTCCTTCATTTGGCAATTCTGAAGTTTGACCATAATATTCCTTGATATTTTCATTTTGGCATCCTCAAAGGAGGAGACTCTTTTTTTTCTTTTTTAATTGCAGTGCTGCCATTATTTTTCTAATTATATAAATATTTTGTTTTCCAATTATATATATAATAGTTTCTACCAATCCTATTTTGCAAGGTTTTGAGTTTTACAATGACCCCCATTCCCTCCCCATTGCCCCCAACAGAAGACAATCTGATGTAGGTTTTAAGTTTGTTTCCATGATATGCATAGATCAAAATTGAATGGTTGAAAGAAAAACATATACATAAGGAAGAAAGAAAATATTAGTGATAGCAAAATGATGTAATAAATAACACAACTCTTTAAAAATTGAAGACAATATTCTTTGATCTTCCTTTAAATTCCATAGATCCTTCTCTGAATCAATATGATATTCTCTATCACAGATTCCCTAAAATTGTTCCTGATACACATCAAGGTTGATCATCACCCCATGTTGTTGTTAAGGTGTATAATCTTCTAGTTCTTCTCATCTCATTAAATATAAATTCATGCTTTCCAGGCTTTTTTGAAATCCCACTCCTAATTTCTAATATAACAAAAGGGTTCCATGATATACATATACCACAATTTATTCAGCCATTCCCCAATTAAAGAACATCACTTCAATTTCCAGTTTTTTGAATTACAAGCAGAGCTCCTATGAATATTTTTGTACATGTGAGGTTTTTACTATTTTTTATGATCTCTTCGGGATATAGACCTAGAAGTGTTTATGTATCAAAGAGTATGCAAAGTATATAACACAGGGTATGCACATTTTTATTGCCCTCTGAGCATTATTGCCAGTTGCTCTCTGGAAAGGTTAGATCAGTTCACAGCATCACTAACAAAGCATTAGTGTCCCATATTTAACATATGCCCTCCAACTTTGATAATTATCCTTTCTGGTCATATTGATCAATCTGAGAGGTGAGAGATGGTACCTCAAAGATACTTTAATTTGCATTTCTCTAATCAATAATGATTTAGAGAAATTTTCCATATGACTACAGTTAACTTTGATTTCCTCCTCTAAAAATTACCTTTGTATATCCTTTGACCATTTGTCAACTGGTGAATGGTTTGTTTATTATATAAATTTGATTAGTTTCTCTGTATGTTTTAGAAATGAGTCCTTTGTCAGATACACTAGTTCTAAAAATTGTTTGCAAATTTGCTACATTTCTTTTGATTTTGGTTCAGTTTTGTTGTGAAAAAACCTTTTTAATTTAAAGTAATCAAAATAACCCAGTTATTTTGTGTTCTCTATCACTTCTTTGATGATAAACTGCTCCCCTTTCCATAGATCTGACAGGAAAAGTATTCATTATTCTCCTAATCTCCTTATCATATTGTCTTTTAAGTCTAAATCTTGTACCTATTTCGATCTTCTCTGGGTATAGGGGATGAGATGTTGATCTAATCCTATTTTCTGCTATGCCATCTTCCAGTTTTCCCAGAAATTTTTATGGGAAACTGAGTTCTTATCTTTGAAGCTGGACTCTTTGGTTTTATTAAACAGTAGATTACTATAAGCATCCTATGCATGTTTTTTTTTTATACCTAATTCATTCCATGAATTCACTACTCTGTTTCTTATCTAGTAATAGAAAGTTTTGTTGACTGATGCTTTATAATAGAATTTTAGATCTGGTAAGGCTAAATCATCTACTTTTGTATTTATTTCATTAAATACCTTCATATTCTTGATTTTTTGTTTCTCCAAATGAATTTAGTTATATTTTTTTCTAGCTCAATAAATTTTTAGGAAGTTTGATTGATATGGCACTTAGCAATTTAATTTAGGTAGAATTGCCATTTTTCTTATATTAGTTATATCTATTCATGAGCAGTTGATATTTTCCCAGTTATTTAGATATAATTTTATTTGTGTGATAAGTGTTTTATAGTTGTTATCATAGAGTTTCTATCTGCCTTGACAAGTAGACTCCCAAATATTTTATGCTATCTGCAGTTATTTTAAATGGAATTTTTCTATCCAATTCTTGTTGTTTTTATCTTGCCAGCAATATATGAAAATGCTGAGGATTCATGTGAGTTTATTTTATATCCTGTCACTTTGCTCAAGTTCCTAATTGACTCCAGTGGTTTTTAAGATGATTTGTTAGGATTCTCTAGGTATACTATCATCATCAGCAAAGAGTCAGTATTTTGTTTCTTCCTTTTTCAAATCTAATTCCTTCAATTTCTTTTTCTTCTCTCATTGTTAAATCTAATATTTCTGATACAATGTTGAATAGTTGAAGTGATAATGGACAGCCTTTTCTCACCCCTGAATGATTTTAGCTTATCCTCATTACATATAATGATTGTTGATGTTTTCAAATATATACTGATTATCATTTTAAGGCACAATCCATTTATTCCTATGCTCTCCTGTGTTTTCAGTAGGAATAGGTGCTGTATTTTGCCAAAGGTTTTTTTCAGACTCTATTGAGATGATCATATAATTTCTGTTAAGTTTGATTTTAATTGTTTTGTTTAATAATTTAAATTATTGATTTAATTAATTATGCTCTCAGTTTTCCTAATACTGATCCAGCCCTGCATTTATGTAATAAATCCTACTTGATCTTAAGGCATTTTCCTGCTCACAACATTCTGTAATCACATTTCTAATATTTTATTTAAGATTTTTGCATCCCTACTTATTAGGGAAATTTGTCTACAAATTACTTTCTCTGTTTGGACTGTTCTGAATTTAGAGATCAGCACTGTATTGTTGTCACAGAAGGAATTAGGCAGGGTTCTTTCTTCACCTATTTTTTCCAAGTAGTTTATATAGAATTTGAAACTAATATTCCATGAATGTTTGATAGAATTCCCTTGTGATTCCATCTGACCCTGGAGATTGTTTTTAGGGAGTTCATTGATGGTTTGTTGAATTTCTTTTTCTGAGGTAGGGTTTTTCATGTATTTAATTTCCTTTTCTTTTAACCCTGGTAATTTATATTTTTGTAAATATTCATTCATTTCACTTTGATTCTACAGTGTATTGACATACAGTTTGGCAAAATAGTTCTGAATTATAACTTTATTTTCCTCCTCATTGGTAGTGAAATCACAGTTTCATTTTTGGTACTACTAATTTGGTTTTCTTCTTTATTTTTTTAAATGAAGTAAACCAAATGTTTGTTTTGTTGATTTTTTTTTCACAAAATCAACTCTTGCTTTTGATATCAATTTCTCCTTTATTTTTTTGAATTTCTAAATTGGTATTTAATTGGGGGGGTTCAATTTGTTCTTTCTCTAACTTTTTAGTCACACTGGCTTCCTCCTTCTCTATTTTATTCACACAAGCATTCAGAGATACAACATATTCCCTAATATTGCCTTTGGTTGTATCCCATAAATTTGGGTATGTTGTCCCATTATTATCATTGTCTTGGATAAAATTATTATTTCTTTCTATGATTTATTGTTTGATTCACTCATTGTTTAAAATGAGCTCATTTAGTTTCCAATTAGTCTTAGATCTATCTCTCCATGATGCATTATGGCACGGGATTTTTATTACATTATGGTCTGATAAGAATATATTCAATATTTGTTCATTTTTGCATTTGATTATTAGATTTTTATACCCCAGTACATGTTCAGTTTTTGTGTATGTGACATGTACTGCCGAAGAAAAGTATATTCTTTTCAATCTGCATTCAGTTTTCTCCAAAGGTCTATTATGTCTAAGTTTGCTAACATTCTATTTACCTCCTTAATTTCCTTCTTGTTTATTTTATGGTTAGATTATTTAAATCTGAAAGAGGGAGACTGAAGTCTCCCACCAGTAGAGTTTTACTTTCTATATCTACTTGTAACTCATTCACCTTATCCTCTAAGAATTTCAAAGCTATCTCGCTTGGAGCATATATACTTAGTATTGAAATTACCTCATTGTCTATGTTAACTTTTAAGAAGATATAGTTTCCTTCCCTATCTCTTTTAATTTGATCTATTTTTGCTGTTGCTTTGTTTGAGATAAGGATTACTACCTCTGCCCTTTTTACTTAAGATGAAGCATTATATATTCTGCTTCCACCTTTTATCTTTATTTTGAAAGTTTGACTCTGTTTCACATGTGCTTCTTGTAAGTAGTATATGTTAGGATTCTGGTTATTAATTCATTCTATAATCTGATCATGATTTATAGGAGAGTTCATCCCATTCACATAAAAAATCATAATTACTAACTTTTTATTGTCCTCCATGTTATCTTCCCTCAATTGTATTTTCCCATTTTTTTCATTTTATCCTTATTCCCCAGTATTTTGTTTCTGAATACCACCTCCTTAAGTGTGTTTGCCCCCTTCTATTTAACCTCCTTCTCCTTATTTTCACCTTTCTTGTTGCCCCTTCTTCCTATGGTCAGTTCCTTCTTTCCTCTGCCCTCCTTCTTTCCCTTCATAAAACTTATAAGGTAAGATAAATTTCTAAATTCAACCCAGTGTGTTTGTTAATCCCACTTTGAGCCAAGCCTGATGAGAGTAAGATTCAGGCCTTTCTTATATCCTCCCTTCTCCCCCTCTATTGATATAAGTACTTTGCACATTTTCATGTGATGTAATTTATCTTATTCAATCGGTCACCTTCCTCCCATCTCTTTACTTTCCTCTCTTTTAAGAAGATATTATTTTTAAATTATTCCATCAGGCAAGTAGTGAGTGTCCATTACTTTTGTCTAAGTATATATTCTCTCTAATAAAGTTACAATTCACAAGAATTATGAGAATTTTCCTTCCAGTTACGGATATAGCCAGTTTCATCTTATTGAATAACAGTTTTTTTTTGTTCTTTAGCCCTATTTACCTTTTGTGTATCTCTTGAGTCTCATGTTTGAAGAATAAATTTTCTGTTTAGCACGGGTCATTTCATCAGGAAAAGTCAAAAATCTCCGATTTTGTTAAATGTCCACCTTTTCCACTAGAAGAGAAGGCTTAGATATTCTGGATAGTGAATTCTTTGCTCCAATGCAAGCTCCCTTGCTCTCTACAATATTATAAATTAGGTTCTATTATCCCTGCATGTTATTGCAGTCATATCCTGTGTAATCCTGACTGTAACTCTTTGGTATTTGAATTGTTTCTTTCTAGCTGCTTGTAGGATTTTCTCCTTGATTTTCATTTTAGGATCCCTTTCAGGAGGGTTTCAATGTATTCTTTCATTGACTATTCTGCCCTTTGCTTCCAGGATTTCAGGGCAGTTCTCCTTCACTATATCTTGAAGTATGGACTCCAGGTTTTATTTTTGCTTCAAGTTTTTCAGGAGGTCCTATGATTCTTTAATTGTCTCTCCTGAATCTATTTTCCATGTCAGTTGTTTTGCTGATGAGATGTTTCAGATTTTCTTGTATTTATTCCTTTTTTTAATTTTGTTTAACAGATTCTTGGTGTGTCATGAAGTCATTAGTTTGTACAAATCCCAATCTTTTTTTAAAGAAATTTTTTTTAATTTTCCTTTTGTATCTCCTTTTACAAGTGGACAGTTTTTGAATAATTTTTTATCTTTTTTCCATTTGCCCCTAATTGTGTTTTCAAAGGATTTGCTTTCTTGTGGTATGATGACAATTTTCTCTTGCTTAGTGTTCATTTTTTTTCATGCATTTCATTGCCTGATATTTCCATTTGTATTTCTTTTAGTTTTTTTGCAAGGCAAATGGGATTAAGTGGCTTGCCCAAGGCCACACAGCTTGGTAATTATTAAGTTTCTGAGACTGGATTTGAACCCAGGTACTTCTGACTCCTGGGCTGGTGCTTTATCCACCCAGGGTAGCCACCTAGCCAACTCCCATTTGGTTTTAAAACTCTGTTCTGATTTCTTCCAGGAAGTTTTTCTGGGCTGGAGACCATTTCATATTCTCCTCTGAGCTGGTATCCTTATCTTCAAGGTAATATTCAGTGGAGCCTGCTTTACATTGGTTCTTCTTCATTTTGGGCCCTTTTATTAGGGCCTTGTGTTGAGAGGGAGGGACTGGTTCACAGACATTTGGTTTTGAAATCCCTAGAGACCTTGCTCACTGCATTTAGGCACTCCGAGAAGCTTTGTCTGCATTGTCTGTGAAGTTGATTAGTTTCCCATTCCCTAAGCCTGGGGCAGAATCTGTGTTGTCCTTGAACAATCTGGGATGGACCCTCAGACTAAAAAGTGAATTAACTTAATCAGCAATCCGTGCTGGGGTAGATCTACTGCCAAAATCTGCACCTTAGGGCAAGGTGCTAGTACCTGATCTGTTTCTGTGTTTGTTCTGGAGAAGGTCATGCTCTCCATCAGGAAGAGGGTGGGTGGGGAGGCTCATCTGGAAACAAGGGAACAGCAGTGCCTGGGTCTTCTACACCAGCAGAGCTGACTGTATAGATGTCTAGGCCTCATACTGTAGTTCTTCTGCCTGCCATGCACACAAGAAATGCTTCCACCACTCTTCTCCAATCAGTCTCCTGGCCTCACTCCACCTTCTCTGTGCTGGGTATATACTCTCTGCCTCCAACTCTCCCATCCATCCCAGGGACAGACCCAGTTGAAAGATGTTCTTCTCTTTGGTTTTTCTCTGAGTTCTGTGGATCCAAAAATCTGTTAAGAGGCTTGAATCATGTTAGTTCAAAGGGGAAGCCAGGAGAGCTTAAAATAGTGCCTGGCTTCCCTCTTCCATCTTGACTCAAAGTCAATCTATGGATTCTTTCAATGAAAATTTTGCCTTCTGGTTCCAGCATATTAGGGCAGTTTTCCACATCAATATTCTGAAGAATACTGTCCAAGTCCTTTTTTTTCATCAAGGTTTTCAAGTAGTCCTATGATTTTTACATGGTCTTTCCTGAATCTAATTTCCTGGTCAACTATTTGATCAATGAACTATTTTACATTTTCTTTTATTTTTTCCATTTTTTAAAATTTTGTTTAACAGGTTCTTGGTAGCTCATGAATTCATTTGTTTCCACTACTCCAAAACTCCAAATTTGTTTTTCAGGGAAATATGTATATCCATTTAGCTTTTGCATCTCTTTTTCCATTAAAAATTGTTTCTTTTTTTCAATATATAGTTTATTTTGTTTTTATAGAAGTTTTTCATAGAAGTTGAGCAATTCACAGTGTTATCGTAAATGTCCACAATTTACTGTTGGTTAGGTTAATTATATTTTTAAAGTAGTTGTTCACTTTTTCCATTTGCCTGATTGTGTTTTTGAGGGAAGTATTTTCTCTTTGCATTTCTCCAGTAGAATCTGTTTTCCTCATTTTTCTTTCAAGGTTTCTTGCATTTCTTTCCCCAATTTTGCATTTGATTTTTAACTTCTTCTGATTTCTTTCAAGAAGTCTTTCTTGACTGAAGACCAATGAATATTATCCTCCAAGGTTTCACATATTTCACTTCTCTACTCTGATTTTCTGAGTTAATATCCTTAACTCCAAGATAACATTCAATAGATTCTGTTTTTTTATGTTCTCTCTTCTTTTGGGGGGGATGTTAACTTATTCCATATATTGGGGAGAGGGGCTGTTTCAGACCCCTTTGGTTGTTGAGAGTCCTAAAGGCATTTCTTACTGGAGTTAGGAATTCCAGGGGGTATTGCCATGGACCAACTAGTAAAGAATATCAGAAGCTTTCTTTGGTTTGTCTGTACTGAGGATGTAAACAACCCATTCCCTATTCTGGAAGCTGCATCTGGCTGTCTCCAGTAGTTTGAGGAGATTGTCATGTTTGGAAACAACAGAAATCCCACTGAAGTCTACCACCCACAGTGGGCCTTTCAAAAAATGCATACATTTGGGGCTGTTTCTGCATTTTCATTGAATAAAGCCAAGCCCTACTACCTAATTCTTGGGGGCTCCTTTGAGAACTCCTGGAGTTTCCAGTATTGGTCATTCACACCAGCAACACTGGCTAAATGGGTGCCCTGTGCAGCTGTGATGGAGTTCTCTCCATCTGTCCCCCTGCTCACAAGGCAAAGACTTTCACTCCTATCACTAAAGTTCTCAAGTTAGTTCCCCATCTCACCCCCACTCAACCCCCGCACTGTTTCTTTGATATCAGCCCTGAGCATGACCCTGCTCCCCCATGACAGAACTTGCTGCAAGATGTTCCACTCTATTCAGTTCATGTTGGTTCTGAGGGAAACCAGGAAAGCTTAAAACAGAGCTTGACTTCTTTCCACCATATTAGTCGGAAGTCTTTTTCTACCATATTTTTTAATATTGACTGACATGTTCTCTTTTCTATCCAAGGGACTCTGAAAAGTCTTTTCTGTTGTATGAATAGAAGATGGTCCATTTGACAATGCTCAGCTTTCCTTATAATCCAACTCTCAGAGTCATACATTACTCCTGAAAAAAGCATAGCTTTTACAATATTATCTTTTTTTAAGTTTTTTTTGTAAGGCAATGGGGTTAAGTGGTTTGCCCAAGGCCACACAGCTAGATAATTATTAAGCATCTGAGGTCAGATTTGAACTTAGGTACTCCTGACTCCAGGGCTGGTGCTCTATCCACTGCCCCACCTAGCTGCCCCTACTATATTATCTTTATTGGGAAATAGATGCCTCTGCTTTTTAATATATTGTTTGCCATAAGTTTCCTTCCGTGAAGCAATCATCTTTTAATTCAATCCCATAGACATTATCTACAGTGATGTCTGATTACAAGACTGTAAAATCTTCTATTTCTTCTCCCTATCTTCATTGTGAATTAATAGGATCAGTTACCATAATCTTAGTTGTTTTTACATTCTCCTCTTTCATCCACATTAAGAGATTTCTTAATTCTTCTCCACTTTTTGGCATCAGAGTAATGCCATCTGTTTATCTGGGTTTGTTGATATTTCTCCCAGGAACCTTAATACTGGTTTTTGATTTGTCCAGACAGGTATTTCTTATGATGTATACAGCATGCATGTAAGTTAAATAAATAAGGTGGCTATATATGCATGTACACAAATATGTGTATATATGTACATGTAAACATATATACTAGGGAATATAATGTACATATATAGATAAATTCTTATAGGGTATATGTACACATATGTAGCTACCTTCATGGTTATGTATATACACATGTATGCATATAGAATATGTGTGCGTATATACATAAATGTATTACTTTCCCAAACTTAAAGCAATCAGTTGTTCATTTCTAATTGTTTCTTCTTGACCCAAACAAAAAGTTTCCCCACAAGACATGTAAGATTATCTGGTACTTCCATCTCTAAGAAACTTGCCACATTTTGTTGTGATTCATATAGCCAAAGACTTTAGAGTAGTCAATGAAATAGATGTAATTTTTTTTCTTGAATTTCTAAGTTTTTCCCAAAACATTGCTATTTTCAGTGGTGAAATCATTGGAAATTGAATGCAAGGTACAATTAGAATCTGGAGAATATTGCATTCATAGATTCCTTTGGTTAGAAGTAGATATTCAGATTTTGATGCTTTTTGAGACCACGACTGGATCAACCGTTAATGTTTTTATAAGCATTTCGATTATATAATAGTTAAGTAAAATTCATATTAAACAAAATTATTTAGAATGCTCCCTTATATATGACACATTAAAACTAAAATATTTTGGCAAACCTGCCGAAACTCATTGAGAAAATCTGTTCCATTGCACTGATCCTTTGAGCCTGTATATAATTTTTGTGCATGCTATGCCTATGCTATAATGTCTGAGAGTAGATATTATGTATGATAAAAATGACAAGCATAGGCTGACATCTAAGACGGTACTCCATATATAATGGGAACATAATAGATGATTTCTTATTGAATAAATTATTTAACAAAACAATATATATGGAATAAATATTTTTATAACCTGTTTCTAATATTTTACTAGAGAATTCAGTTATCTCACTTCATTTTTGTCCTTTTCTTCAATCCATGCCATCTGTTTCACCAAGGTTGGACCCTTCTATCTTGCTCCTGCTTCTAGGCCAACTGCCAAACAACCACAGCTGCTGGTAATGTCTTTCCTATTTCTTCCCACAAAATGTTTCATTAGAGAAATGGACCTTAGTAACTTTTTTTCCCCCTCCTCCACTCATGAGGTGAGAATATATGATTTTGTATTTTCTAATAGTCTCCCAAACTTCTTCTTCATTAAAAGTAACATTTGAAAGGTATTTTGTATGTATTTCTTATTTTATTTTTATCACAAACCTGGGATGTAAATGCTTCCCTTTTAAAGGAAAGGAACTTCAGAATTTAAGTGAATTGCTCAAGGTTAAACAGCTTGTAAGAGTCTGAGGTCTGAAATTGAATTCAAATATTTCTGACTTAAATATTATTCACTCTTTTACCTAACTGCCTCTAAGTAGCATGACATCAAAGTGAGTGTAATTTAAATACTTTATCCCTCTGAGGTTAGCAAATTCCTCTGCACATAGTAGAAATTTAATAGTTATGAGTGAATTGAAATGACCATGATGATCAGCATATTTATGTATACATGAGTGTTACCTAATGCACAAATAAAGGGAATAATTTACAAATGTTATAATCCCTTTCTTCTTCAGTATTTCTTCTCTCAGATTAAGAACTTTTAGATATCAAAAATAGTATGAGTTTTCAAAACAATTTAAGGTGGTGCATGAACAACTTTCATAAATTCTTTTGTTATTGATGATGAGGAATTATTTTAAAAATTCAATCTCTGGCAATTAATTCCAGGAAAATATATGTTTGTGTGTGTGTGTGTGTGTGTGTGTGTGTGTGTGTGTGTGTGTGTGTGTGTATATCTTTTCCCTCAGTACATAGCTTCTTTGCTCAATATTCTGAATAATTGCCTCAGTTCTTCACTTTATTTTGTCTGGTGGAACATTGCCCTTTCCTTTCAAATATAATATTTTCAGAGAAATGTTTCATTTCTCAACTGCTAAAAATATTCATTCTATGACTTATTTTTCTATAATTTGATATTTGTTTTATAGAACATGATCACCAGGGAGCATTTATAAGATATGTGTTTGTTTGTGTAGTAGAGAACTCTTACTCAAAATATCAAAGGCAGACTTTGATACTGAAGGAAATTTTATAGTTATAAGTAGGCAGCCAAGAAAAGTAAAGGGAAAAAGATATATAAGTGCAATGACAAAAATGTTTTCAAGATGAATCTGAAATAAATCTTATTTTACAATTAGAAATCATCATTACAATTATCAAAGGAAAAACTACTAAAGAATTGTGGATCCAAAATGATTAAGATGTATAAATTAATTACAGTTAGAAATGGATGCAATTATCCAGTTAGAAACTCTATAAATTTTTCTTAAAAAAGTCTATTTAAATATCAAAGGATTAAATAAAAATTCAAGTATTGATCAAAGTAGAGTATTATATCTATGCTTAAAATTTTATTGAAATTTGAAACTTAATTTTAAGCTTAGAAGCAAAAGTATCCTTAATAATTTTGAAAGATCAAAAGAAAGTTATACTAGAAAGATCCATTGAATTGATACCATATGGAAATATTAAAAATAACAGGGGACTTAAGGAATGTTTCATGAAGAAGGTAATACTTGAAGTTGAAAATAAGGTCCTTAATGTTGAAATGAGAATAAGATCATTACAGAAATTATAAGATAAATATATTAATAATGCTATGAATAGTCAGAGGGAATGATATGAGTTTACTATGGTCAGTTCATAACTAAAAATAAAATTAAGTGCTCCAAAAGAGATGTACTGCAAAAAAGGGAGAAGGGAAAGAAAGAATGGGATGAGTTATCTCATGTAAAAAAGGCCAAAAGATTTTTTATTGGGAAGGTGAAGGAAGTAGAACGACAGGCAATGCTTATACCTTAATCTAATCAGAATTGGTCAAAGGAAGGAATAACATACATATTCAAGTGGATTTAAAAATATCTTACCATATAGGGAAAGAATTGGGGAGGGAGACACAAACAAAAAAAAATGTCTGGTTGTGGAAGGGCACATCATAGCAGCCATGGGTCAGATACACATCAAATTTGAAAAGGGACAGGGTAAAAAGAGATAGAGAAGGATAAACAGTGGGAGAAAGACAAACATAAATATTAATTATAATTGCAAAAAAAATTTACAGCATATTGATAGAGCTAAGTCAAATTTATAAGAACACAACTCATTACCTAATTGATAAATGCTCTGAGGATATGAATAGGCAGTTTTATGATAACAGAGATCAAAACCTTCTGTAGTCATATTAAAAAAAGTTCTAAAATAATTCTAAGATACCACATCACATTTTTCAGATTGGTAAATATTAAAGAAAAGGAAAAGGTAAATGTTGGAAGACTGTGAGAAGCCTTGAGCAATAAAGCACTTTTGGTATGTATTTGAAATAATACAATCATTCAGGAGAGCAGTTTGCAACTATGACCCAAGATCTATAAATCTTTGATGTAGCTATATCACTTCTGGTCTGTATCTTACATCAGTTAGGGACTAGCTGAATAAGTATTGTTCCATAAGAATTGGTGATCAGGGTGATTCAGGAAAACAACAGCAGAAATAGCAAACCAAAACAAAAGCAACCTGGAAAGACTTAGATGATTTTATGTGGTGAAGTAAGTGGGAGAATAATAAACACTACAATCACAAAATTATGTGATTACTAACTTTGAATAAGATCTTCTATGCAATACAAGGATCCAAGAAAATTAAAGTAGACTCATGAAGAAATTATTATACCCCTCCAGATGGAGTCTGAACACCAGTCAAATCATATTTTTCACTTTAGATTAAAAAGAAAATCTGTTTCTTCCACAACAAAAATCAGTATTTTTGGCTTGATTTCCCATGTATACACTATACAAAAATCATTTGCCTTTGTATTGGGGAGTGTGAGGAAGGAGACAATTTGGGAATAAAATTTTAAAAATTTAAAATTGTTGTATACATAATTGTTAAAATATAATTTTTTTTAAATAGTGTTACCCTCTTGATTTGGGGTTATTATGTTATGTGTATCCTTAGTCCTTAAAGTGGTTCTTGTCACCTAGTAAAGACTCAAAATACTTATTGATTCACTACATTTTGTTGCGTGTGAAAATGGAAAAGGTTCTAAGGTGCAACATGACCTTGGTATAGGTACACACTTCCACTACTACCCACTATAAGCTGCTCAATTTTGACATGGAGGCAACACACTGAGATTGTCTCTACTAAAATCTGTTCTCCTCTTCCCACAGTGAATAGTGATAAAGTGTGTTTTATAAAAGGTTTTTTCACTGATACTTTTATCCTTTTTCAACTGTTCTCCACATTGCAGATCTGCTGGTAGTGCTGGTCAGAGCTAGATAGCTATTGAGAGAAAAAGAAGAGGAAGAAGGAAATACCAAGTTCAATAAAGATGGGAATCTTCTAGGAGGAGTAATGGGTGGCAAGTTTATTTTTAGGAATGAATTAATATAAAAATGAGAATCATTATTAAGATGGAAATTTTTGTTTGAAAAAAAGAATTTTTGAAATCATATTAATAGAACAAAGCAATTGACAAAATATAAATGAATCCTTAAGTCTCTCTGACATGATAATAGATCAATATAAGAAAAATCAGAATGATTCAGAGAATCAGTCAAAATAAAAGGAAAAGCAAATCAAAGAAATGAGAACCAGGTTAGATGTTTTAGATGAGAAATCAGCAAGTAGATATAGTAGTGAATTCATTTATTTTTTGAATAATAGTTTCCTCAATTTCCTGTAAAAATAATTGTAACTTTATTGAAAATTTTGTGCTCCTAATTCTCTCCTTCCATTCTTCTCCCCTGCCCTCCCTGAAAAGGAAGCAATTGTTTGTGTGTGTGTGTGTGTGCATACATTACATATGCACATATCTGTATATTTACACTTGTGCATATATGTGCATATGCCTGGACATATGCCAGAATCAAATCATATTTCCATATTAATCATGTTATGAAAGAAAATCAGAGAAAAAAATGCAAAATAGTATGCTTCTATCACATTTATATTCAATTACTTCTTTTCTGGAGCTGGGTAGCATTTTTCATCATGAGCCTTTTGGAATTCTCTAAGGTCTTTGTATTATGAGAATAGCTCAATCATTTACAGTTGAATGGTATATATTATTTTTACTATGTACAAAGTTCTACAGCTTATAGAAGGTGCTACTGGTTCTTCTCATTTCACCTTGTATCAGTTTATATAAGTATAGATTTTTCTGAAATTAACCTGATTGTCATTTCTTATAATACTACAGCATCCCATTACAGTTATAAACAACAACATAGTTACCATGTCCTTACTGAAAGGCATTCCATCATTTTCCATTTCTTTGCAACCACTAAAAAAAATGATAGAAATATTTGATACAATAGGTCATTTTTCCTTGCATTATTTTTTTGGGGATATGCACCTGATAGTGGTTGGTTCTTTTCCTTTGATATCAAAGAAGATCAAAATGATATCACTATGTTTGAGAAAAATTGCTGTGTGCCTACTGTGGCTGATCATACCAATATGAGTTTGGAAGGCTCTGAAACAGGTTGGACACAAAAGATCCATTTGAACTCCTGGGGTGGGTACTCTAAACTTATGGTCCTGTTTCCTTTGAGGTGTTTCAATTCTGCCTGCCTCATATAGTGCAGCACCCTCACTGATGAGGGCAAACTATGCTGCATGGTTCTGTGCCAGTGTCTCCCATGCTGTACAATAAGTTCTAAAGTTCTTCAATGAGACCTTTAGGGTCCCTCAGTATTGTTATTTCTGACCCCCTTTTGAACACTTGCCCTATGAGTTCTCCATAAAATAGTTATTTTTGGCAAGTGTATGTCTGGCATTCTAACAATGTTTCCAGGCCATCATAGTTGCACTCTCTGTAGTAATGTTGGAATACTAATCAGTTTAACTCGAGAAAGGATTCCAGTGTCTGGTATCTTCTCCTGCCAGGTGATCTTCAGAATCTTCCTAAGTCAATTTAAATGGAAGCAATTCAGTTTCCTGAAATGGCACTAGTAGATTGTCTAAGTTTCACAGGCATAAAGCAACGAAAACAGCTCAATGGTTCCATAGACCTTCAGCTTGACAGTCAGTCTAATACCTCTTCTCTCTCACACTTTCTTTCCCAAATACTGAGCTAGCCCTGGCAATGCCAATGTCATCCTCATTGTCAATGTATACTTCCCTGTAAAGGACACTGACAAAGTAAGTGAACTTGTCTACTTAATTTAAAACTTCTCTATTTCATGTAATTGATGCTTCAATATAGGGATGGTGTGGTGCTGATTGATGAAGCACATGTGTTTTCATAGCACAAGCAGCAGAGAACTGATCCATACTTTGTTGCATCTCAGCTTCAGAGGCTACATTGATTGAAAAATCATCTGCTAACAAAAGATCATGCACCAGCACTCCCTCCACTTTGCTTTTGACTTGTAGCCTCTTCAAGTTGAAGAATTTGCCAATAGTGTGGTAACTGACCTTGAGGCCATGTTCATCCTCAGTGAAGGCCTTTGGTAACATGGTTGAAGACAGCATACTACAAATATAGGAGCAGGGCGGCTAGGTGGCCTAGTGCATAAAGCATCGGCCCTGGAGTCAGGAGTACCTGGGTTCAAATCCGGTCTCAGACACTTAATAATTACCTAGCTGTGTGGCCTTGGGCAAGCCACTTAACCCCATTTGCCTTGCAAAAAAAAAAACATAAAAAAAATAAAAAACATAAAAATATAGGAGCAAGGACAGAGTCTTGTATTACTCCAAGGGTGACTGGGAAATCTCAAAAATCATCATCCACTATACAGAACATGGGCATATATGCTGGCATGAAATTGAAACACAATACTGATGAGCTTCTCCAAACAACCCAATTTTGACATGATTTTCCATAAATCCTTTTGAATAATGGTATCAAAGGCCTTGTTCATATCAACAAATGTTGAATACAGACCTGGAAAATTTCATTCAGTTTTTGGATTAACAATGGACATGCCAACTTGTCATTCTCATTTGGAATAAAAATCAACAACAGGTGCTCTGCCACTTGAAAGGTGCCTAAAGGTGTTCAAAACCTCTTAATCAGTTGGACCTATAGTTAGGACTTAATGAATTCAACTTGAGGTATACAGTCAATGGCTTCTTCATGAATCAATGATGGTCTGTTAAGAACACTATGGGTTTCCAGCCAAGAGGGCAGAGAGGAGACAGGCAAAATTCTAAAGTCTCCTGATCTCTTCCCCATCTATCACATGAAAAAAACCTCTTAAAAGAAATTGGACCCACAAAACCCAGAAAGAAAAGACAGGAGAAAGAACATCAACCTCAGGATTTGTCTCTGGCAGCAGTACTGGACACATTTGGGAGGGTGAGGCTGGGCTCAGAGGGAGGATCAGCCCAGGATCAACCAGATTAACAGCTAAATTGGAGCCAGGAGTCTGAGGGCCTGAGAGCTGGACCTGCTGGATCAGTGGTGGGGCTAGATGGCAAGTGCTTAATCCAACTAGGGAGCAGAGGTGCTGGTCTTGGTGCTGTCTCCCTGGAGATTGCAGACAAGGCTGGGGGGAGAGTTGACCTGGGTCCACCACCCCTGGGCTCCTCTGGTTTGAATGGTATTACAACTCAGACTTATTCCCTAACAAACAAATGCAAACTAATTCTGCCTCAGGACCAGGTGTGGGAGCAGAAGAACCAGCCCAGCTGAGGAATGATCTCAGGCCAGGGTAAAGCCCACCATTGATTGAAGGCAAAAGAATTCAATAGCTCCAACTCCTCCCTTCAAGCAAAGGGAGAAGACCTAAATCAAGGTCACAGACACTCCAGAGAAAGCAACCAACACCTCCTAGTGGCCATACAGAGGAACTACACTCTGTGAGTAAAGTCTTTAGCAATCCCAAGCACCTGTAACCCAGCCCCTCCCCAACTCAGGTCTTAGCAAAACAAAGAAGGGTCAGCGGAAAGGTGGATCCATAGAAAAATTCTTGGAAGGGAAAGACCCTAACTCAGAGACCCCTGGAACCTCTGAGGAGAATACAATCTTGTCTTCAGCACAGAAAGACTTCCTTGAAGAAATAAGGTGGGAGCTTAAAAATTTGGGAGAGTCAATTAATACTTTGCAACAAGAAAACAAAACCTTAGACAGTACAATTTGACAAATACAAAATGAGAATAAATCTCTCAGATATTGGACAAATACAAAATGAGAATAGTTCTCTCAGATCTTCAAATGCTCAAATTCAAAAAGAAATTAAATCTCTCAAAATCTCAATTGGTAAAATGGAAAGCTCTTTCAAAAGTAGAATTGACCAATTGGAAAAGGATTTGCAAAAGGTTAATGAAGAAAACTCCTTCCCCCCAAAAAGAATGGAGTCTGCAGAAACTAATGACTCCATGAGACAGCAAGAGTCAGTTAAACAAAATCAAAAAATTGAAAAAATATTAGTAAATGTAAAATACCTCATCAACAAAACCACTGACCTCGAGAATAGATTAAGGAGGGGCAACCTGAAAATTATAGGACTTCCTGAAAACATTGAAGAGAAAAAAATCCTAGACAAAAAAAAAAATCCTGTTACAGGATCTAGTGATGGAAAACTGCCCTGATATCGTGGAATCGTAGGGCAAAGTAGTTATTGAAAGAATACATTGATCCACTCCAGAAAAATATCTTAAAATGGAAACACCAAGGAATGTCATGGCCAAACTCCAGAACTATCAGATAAGAGAAAACATCCTGCAAGCAGCCAGAAAGAAAAAAAAATAAATAACAGGGAGCCACAGTAAGGATCACTCAGGACCTGGCTGCATCAACATTAATGGATCTAAGGTCCTGGCTGCATCAACATTAAGGGATGGATGGAAGGGACTGGAATGAGATATTTCAAAGAAGAAGGGACCTTGGATGCAGCCAAGAATCTACTTTCCCGCAAAGCTGAGCTTTCTCTTCCAGGGAAAAAGATGGACATTTAACAAAATGGAAGGATTCCAAAAATTTCTGATGAAAAGACTAGAGCTAAACAGAAAATTTGGACATCAAATGGGAGGTTCAAGAGACACATGAAAAAGTTAAAAAAAAAAGGGGGGTAAAAGGAAAAAAAATGCAATCCAGAAAGTTGAAATTGGCTATATCCCATCATGGGGGAAAAAAAAGACTCATAAATCTTGAGAATTGTAATTCTAACAGAGAGAATACACCTAGCCAGAAATGATGGACATTCATGACCTACCCATGAGACTGCTATCTAAAGAGATGTAACTGGCTTTAACCGCACTTGGGAGAAAGACTCTAATAACTCTCAGGAATTTTGACTCCATTCGGCAAAATAAACTGAACTAGAAGGGACAGATACTCAGAATTTTCTATGAATTAGATAGAATGATCTAAAAAACACTACCTCCATAAAAAGGGGGACAGGAGGAGGGAGGGGATTGAATAGGGTAAATATCATTACACTAAGAGGTACAAAGAACCTATGCTAAAAGAGGGGAAGAAAGGAGCAGATGCGAAACACAAGGATATTTTCTCATCAGACTTGGCGAAAAGTCAACCTACACATACTCAATTAACTTATAAACATCTAACCTTTCAAGTATTAAAAGGGGAAAAGGGGAGGGGGAATGGAGAAAGGGAAGGGAGCGGGGGAAAAGGGAGAAATAACAAAAGGAAGGGAAGGGAAAAGGGAAAAAGGGAAAGGGGAAGGAAAGGGGAGGGTGTGATATAGGAGAGTAAACACACTGAAGGGGGTGGTATTCAGAAATAAAACACTGGGGAATATGAATTAAGGGGAGAGAAAGGGGGAAAACTACAAATGGAGGGAAGATAGCACAGAGGGCAATAAAGAATTAGTAATCATAACCTTGAATGTGAATGGGATGAACTCTCCCTTAAAACATAAGCAAATAGCAGAGTGGATTAAAAACCAGAATCCCATAATATGCTGCTTACAAGAAACTCATTTGAAGCAGTTTATGACTAAGGAAGAGTTGGAGAAGATCACTAAAAACCAATTAGATGATTTCAATTACATTAAATTAAAAAGCTTTTCCACTGATAAATCCAATGTAACCAAGATCACAATCTTTACAACTAATGATTCTGACAAAGGACTCATTTCTAAAATATACAGAGAACTGAGTCATATTTGTAAAACAAAAAGCCATTCGCCAATTGACAAATGGTCAAAGGATATGCAAAGGCAATTTACAGATGAGTAGATCAAAGCCATCCATAGCCATATGAAAAAATGCTCTAAATCATTAATTATTAGAGACATGCAAATTAAAGCTTCTCTGAGGTACCACCTCACAGCTCTCAGATTTGCCGATATGACCAGGAAGGATAATGATGATTTTTGGAAGGGTTGTGGGAAATCTGGGACACTATTACACTGTTGGTGGAGCTGTGAACTCATCCAACCCTTCTGGAGAGCTGTTTGGAACTATGCCCAAAGGTCAACAAAAATGTGCATACCCTTTGACCCAGCAATACCACTACTGGGTCTATTCCCTGAAGAGATGAAGAAAAAGGGTAAAAACATTACTTGTACAAATATATTTATAGCAGCCCTGATTGTGGTGGCAAAGAATTGGAAATCAAGCAAATATCCTTCAATTGCGGAATGGCTTAGCAAACTCTGGTATATGTATGTCATGGAACACTATTGTTCTATTAGAAACCAGGAGGGATGGGATTTTTAGGGAAGCCTGGAAGGATTTTCATGAACTGATGCTGAGTGAGATGAGCAGAACCAGAAGAACACTGTACACCCTAACAGCAACATGGGAGTGATGTTCAACCTTGAAGGACTCGCTCATTCCATTAGTGCAACAATCAGGAACAATTTTGGGCTGTCTGCAAAGGAGAGTGCCATTTGTATCCAGTTACAGAGCTGTGGAGTTTCAACAAAGTTCAAGGACTATTCCCTTAATTTAGAAAAAAAAAACCCTGATATCTTATTGTTTGATCTTGTTACCTCTTAAACTTCTCTTCTCTTCTTTAAGGATATGATTTCTCTCTCATCACACCCAATTTTTATCAAGGTACAACATGGAATCAAAGTAAAGACTGACAGAGTGCTTTCCATCGGGGGTGGGGGGAGGGAAGCAAGATTGGGGGGAAAACTGCAAAACTCAAATAATATCTTTAATAAAAATTAATTACAAAAAACCCCACTATGGAAGTGTTCAGCACACCTCCCTAGGATCAAGTCCCTATTGTTAATCAATGTGTATCCATCATCACTGAGCAAATGCTATGATCCATGTGTCTTTTGACCATAAATAGCCTCCAGGGTATAAAAGTGTTTTGGTTTTTTACTGTCTACATAAAATTGAATTTCATCTGCCTTCTCTACTGAGCCAAGTTTCTTGTATCTCTCTAATCTTTGTTTGGACTTTAGTTTTGATGGAATTAAGTGGTGCCTTCTTAGAAATGGATGAACTATCCTGCTGATAAACACTGAGGCGTTCCTGTTTTTCATTTAACAACTTCTATATTTCCCCATCATTTTTATCAAACCAGTCTTGGTGTTTGCAAGTGTTCTTGCCAGATGAGCAAATGCAATGCTGTAGAGCAGACTCTGAAAACTGCCCAGTCCTTTTTCTGTTGCATTGTTGCCAACTGTGTGTTTGGTCAGTTTCCCCTCTAACTTAGCAACAATCTGTCCCTGGAGACACTATAATCTCTTGACACTCATTCTTTTAGTATTCATTTTGCCTTGGGGCCACCTCTTTGGTTGAATATGAATAAATAGGTTAGAGAGAATAAATCTGTGATGTGTCCTGCACTCTGTACCACACATTGCCTTTTCTCACTCTCATATCCTATCTGTTTTTTTGCCTTCTAATCTAATAGATGCCAAGGTTTGCTTTGAGGATGTATCCAGGATGTCTTCTACGAAAGACTTGTTCATCTCAGGACCTTCTCATCAGAAGCACTGTCTTCCATTTACCTAAAGGAACCTTATTGTATTATCAGGTTTACCTGTTGGTGCATCAAAGGGGTTACCCAGTTTTATATCCTTTTGCACATAATTCCATATTGTTCTATAGAACACTTAGTGTCAGTTCACAACTCCATCAATAGTGATGTAAGGTTCCAATATTCCCACATTCCTTCCAGCATTTATTATTTTCCTTTCCTATCTTATTGGTAAATGTGAAAGTGTGAGTTATCATCTCAGAGTTGTTGTTTTGTTTTTTAATTTTCCTTTTTTTAATCAATGGTGATTTGGGACATTTTTTCATATGACTATAGATAGCTTGAATTTTTTCCCCTGAAAATTGCTTGTCCATATGCTTTGCGCATTTATCAATTGGGGAATTGTTTGTATTCTAATAAATTTGCCTCATTTTCTATACATTTGAGAAATGAGACTTTTATCAGAGAAACTTTCTGAATAATTTTCTAGTTTCTAAAATCCTTATAATCTTAGTGGTACTGAAACAAATAATGAATGTGATAAAGAGGAAAAGAGACATGTCTACATAAACTAGTTTATTATAAAAGAAGCAGAGTTAAGAAATAATACACATATACACATAATGACTACACAAGTAAAAAGAGAAATCACAAAATTACAGAGATCAAGCATGATATAACAAACATAAATGGGAGGTTACAATCAACATACTGCTTTGTTAAAGAAGGAGACTCTGGGGTATATAGGTTTGACCAATGTTCACATTTTTTCAATGTATTATTGAGTTGATTTTCCCTCTTTTTTTCAATTTGTGGAAATAAAATATTTATATGATCATTCTCTCTTACTGGAAAGCAGCAAGATATTGGGAAAACCCATGATAATTTTTAAAAGATATGAATATTTTTATTTTTTCAATTTATTTTTATTAAAGATATTATTTGAGTTTTACAATTTCCCCCCCAATTTTGGTTCCCTCCCCCCCACCATGGAAAGCACTCTGTGAGTCTTTACTTAGTTTCCATGATGTACCTTGATCCAAATTGGGTGTGTGTGAGAGAGAAATCATATCCTTAAAGAAAAGAAGAGAAGTCTAAGAGGTAACAAGATCAGACAATAAGATATCTGTTTTTTCTAAATTAAAGGGAATAGTCCTTGCACTTTGTTGAAACTCCACAGCTGTTTATCTGGATACAGATTGGACTCTCCTTTGCAGACAGACCAAAATTGTTCCAGACTGTTGCACTGATGGAATGAGCAAGTCCTTCAAGGTTGAGCATCATTCCAATGTTGCTGTTAGGGTGTACAGTGTTTTTTGGTTCTGCTCATCTCACTCAGCATCAGTTAATGAAAATCCCTCCAAACTTCCAAGAAATGCCTTCCCTCCTGGTTTCTAATAGAACATGACATACTTATACCAGAGTTTGCTTAGCCATTCCCCAATTGAAGGATATTTACTTGATTTCCAATTCTTTGCCAGCAAAATATTTTTGTACAAGTAATGTTTTTACCCTTTTCCTTCAGCTTTTCAGGGTATAGACCCAGTAGTGTTGTTGCTGGGCCAAAGGGTATGCACATTTTTGTTGCCCTTTTGGCATAGTTCCAAATATCTCTCCAGAAATGTTGGATGAGTTCACAGGTCCACCAACAGTGTAATAGTGTCCCAGATTTCCCATAACCCTTCCAACAATGATCATTATCCTTCCGGGTCATATTGACCAATCTGAGAGCTGTGAGGTGGTACCTCAGAAAAGCTTTAATTTGCATTTCTCTAATAATCAATGATTTAGAGCATTTTTTCATATGACTATGGATTACTTTGATCTCCTCATCTGTAAATTGCCTTTACATATCATTTGACCATCTGTCAATTGGGGAATGGCTTCTTGTTTTCCAAATATGACTCAGTTCTCTGTGTAT
Organism: Macrotis lagotis; assembly: GCF_037893015.1. Lineage (NCBI taxonomy): Eukaryota > Metazoa > Chordata > Mammalia > Peramelemorphia > Peramelidae > Macrotis > Macrotis lagotis. The sequence continues at coordinate 469,757,733 of NC_133658.1, read as the reverse complement.
TTCAGAAATGAGTCCTTTGTCAGAATCATTAGTTGTTACCATTCTTTCCTAATTTACTACATTTCTTTTGATCTTGGTTACATTGGTTTTATCTGTGCAAAACCTTTTCAATTTAATGTAATTGAAATAATCTAATTGGTTTTTGGTGATGTTCTACAACTCTTCCTTAGTCATAAACTGCTCCCCTTGCCATAGATCTGATAGGTAGACTAGTCCTTAATCTTCTAATTTGCTTATAGTATTGTTTTGTTTATGTCTATGTCCTGTAACCATTTGGATCTTATCTTGGTAAAGGGTGTGAGGCGTTGGTCTAATCTAAGTTTCTTCCATACTAACTTCCAGTTATCCCAGCAATTTTTATCAAAGCAGGAGTTTTAATCCCAATGGCCGGACTCTTTTGGTTTGTCAAACAGCAGATCACTAGAATTAACTCCTGCTTTTAAAGCTAGTCTATTCCACTGATCCACCACTCTATTTCTTAGCCAATACCGAATAGTTTTGATGACTGATGCTTTATAATATAATTTTAGATCAGGTAGGGCTAAGCTACCTTCTTTTGCACTTTTTTTGCATTAAGCTCCTGGCAATTCTTGACTTTTTATTTCTCCATATGAATTTACTTACAATTTTTCTTAACTCATTAATTTTGGGGGGGAATTTTGATTGGTAGGGCACTTAACAAATATGTTTAGTTTTGATAGAATTGTCATTTTTATTCTATTAGCTCTACCTATCCATGAGCAGTTGATATTTGCCCAGTTATTTAAATCTGATTTAATTTGTAGGAGAAGTGTTTTATAATTGTTTTCAAAAAAATTCTGAGTCTGTCTTGACAAATAGACTTCCAAATATTTTAGATTATCTGATGATACATTGAATGGTATTTCTCTTTCTGGTTCTTCCTGCTGTTTCTTGCTAGACATATATAGAAAAGTTGAGGATTTATTAGGGTTTATTTTATAACCTGCAACTGTGCTAAAATTGCTAATTGTTTCCAGTAGATTTTTGGGTGATTTCTTGGGATTCTCTAGGTAGACCATCATGTCATCTGCAAAGAGTGAGAATTTTGTCTCTTCCTTCCCAATTCTAATTCCTCCAATTTCTTTTTCTTCTCTAATTGCTGATGCTAACATTTCTAATACAATATTGAATAGTAGTGGTGATAATGGGCATCCTTGTTTCACCCCTGTTCTTATTGGGAATACCTCTAGCCTCTCCCCATTGAATATAATGCTTGGTGATGGTTTCAAATAGATACTGTTAATTATTTTAAGGAACAGTCCATTTATTCCTATACTCTCTAGTGTTTTTAATAGGAATGGAAATTGTATTTTGTCAAAAGGTTTTTCAGCTTCTATTGATATGATCATATGATTTCTGATAGCTTTGTTGTTGATATAATTGAGTATACTAACAGTTTTCCTAATATTCAACCAACCCTGCAATCCTGGAATAAATCTGACTTGATCATAATGTATTATCCTAGTGATGACTTGTTGTAATCATTTTGCTAAGATTTTATTTAGGATTTTTGCATCTATATTTATCAGGGAAATAGGTCTATAATTTTCTTTCTCTGTTTTAACTCTTCCTGGTTTAGGTGACAGCACCATATTGGTTTCATAGAAAGAGTTAGGCAGAGTTCCATCTTTCCCTACTTTTCCAAAGAGTTCATATAGGATTAGAACCAATGGTTCCTTAAATGTTTGATAGAATTCACTTGTGAATCCATCAGGCCCTGGAGATTTGTTTTAGGGAGTTCAATAATTGCTTGTTGAATTTCTTTTTCTGAGATAGGGTTGTTTAGGTATTTAATCTCTTCTTCATTTAAACTAGGCAACTTATATTTTTGTAAATATTCATCCATTTCACTTAGATTATCAAATTTATTGGCATAGAGTTGGGCATAATAATTTCTAATTATTACTTTAATTTCCTCCTCATTGGTCATGAGTTCACCTTTTTTGTTTATGATACTAGCAATTTGGTTTTCTTCTTTCTTTTTTTTAATCAAATTCACCAGAGGTTTATCAATTTTATTGGTTTTTTCATAATACCAACTTTTGGTTTTATTTATTAATTCAATAGTTTTTTTTTGCTTTCAATTTTATTAATTTCTCCTTTAATTTTTAGAATTTCTAATTTGGTATTTAATTGGGAATTTTTGATTTGTTCATTCTCTAATTTTTTAGTTGAATGTTTAGTTTATTAATTTCCTCTTTCTACAATTTATTCAGGTAAGCATTTAAAGCTATAATGTATCCACTGGGAGTCTCTTTGAATGAATCCCATAGGTTTGGATATGTTGTTTCATTATTATCATTATCTAGGATAAAATGGTTAATTCCCTCTATAATTTGTTTTTTGGTTCACTCATTTTTTAAAATGAGATTATTCAGTTTTCAATTTGTTCTGGGTCTATATCTCCTTGTCCCAGTATGGAATATGACTTTTATTGCATTGTGATCTGAGAAAGATGTATTCAATATTTCTGCCTTTCTGCAGTTGTTCATTAGGTTTTTATGTTCTAGTACATGGTCAAATTTTGTATAAGTTCCATGTACTGCAGAGAAAAAGGTATATTCCTTTCTATCCCCATTCAGTTTCCTCCATAAGTGCACCATATCTAATTTATCTAGCAATCTATTTACCTCCTTAACTTCTTTCTTGTTTATTTTATGACTCGATTTATCTAGAACAGATAGCAGGAGGTTGAGGTCTCCCACTAGAAGAGTTTTGCTGTCTATGTCTTCCTGTAGTTCTTTCAGCTTCGCCTCTAAGAATTTGGGTGCTCTCGGACTGGGTGCATATATATTCAATATTGAAATGACTTTATTGTCTATGATCCCTTTTAGGAGGATAAAGTTTCTTTCCTTATCTCTTTTAATGCTATCTATTTTTGCTGCTGCTTTGTCTGAGATAAGGATTGCTACCCCTGCTTTCTTTTTTACTTCAGCTGAAGCCAAATATATTTTGCTCCACCCTTTTACCTTTACTCTATATGTATCTCTCTGCTTCAAATGAGTTTCTTGTAAGCAGTATATTGTAGGATTCTGGTTTTTAATACACTCTGCTATTGGCTTCCTTTTTAAGGCAGAGTTCATCCCATTCACATTCAAGGTTATGATTACTAATTCTTTATTCCCCTCCATGCTACCTTCCCTCTGTTTGTATTTTCCCCCTTTCCACCCCATTTATCTAGATTCCCCAGTATTTTGTTTCTGAATACCACCCCCTTCAGTGTGTTTGCCCTCCTATATCATACCCTCCCCTTTCTTTTCCCCTTTCATTTTTCCCTTTTCCCTTCCCTTCCTTTTGTTATTTCCCCCTTTTCCACCCATTACTTGTCCCTTTCTCCATCCCCCTCTCCTCTTTTCCCCTTTTAATACTTGAAAGTTTAGATGTTTTATAAGTTAACTGAGTATGTGTAGGTTGACTTTAAGCCATGTCTGATGAGAAGAAGATTCAGGTTTTTCTCCTCTGCTCCCTTCTTCCCCACTATTACCATAGGATTTTTGTAACTCTTAGTGTAATGAGATTTAGCCCCATTCAATCCCCATCCTCCTCCCGTCTCTTTCCTGTCCCCCTTTTTAAGGAGGTAGTGTTTTTTCAGTTCATTATATCTAAGTCATAGAAAATTCTGAGTGTCCATCCCTTCTAGTTCAGTATAGTCTATCGAATAGACTCAAAATTCCTGAGAGTTATTAGAGTCTTTCTCCCAAGTAGGCTTGAAGCCAGTTACATCCCATCAGATAGCAGTCTCATGGTTAGGTCATGCTTGTCCATCATTTCTGGCTAGGTGTATTCTCTCTGTTAGAGTTACAATTCTCATTTTTTATGAGAATCTTTTTTTTTTCCCCTATGCTGGGATATAGCCAGTTTCAACTTATTGGATTGCATTTTTTCCCTTTTAGTGCACCCCCTTTTTTGACCTTTTCATGTGTCTCTTGAACATTCTGTTTGATGTCCAAATTTTCTATGTAGCTCTGGTGTTTTCATCAGAAATTTTTGGAATTCTTCCATTTCATCAAATATCCATCTTTTTCCCTGGAGGAGAAGGCTCAGCTTTGCAGGAAAGTAGATTCTTGGCAGCATTCCAAGCTCCCTTGCACTTTGAACTATCTTGTTCCAGGACCTTAGGTCCATTATTGTTGTTGCAGCCAGGTCCTGAGTGATCCTTACTGTGGCTCCTTGACATTTGAATTGTTTCTTTCTGGCTGCTTGCAGGATTTTCTCTTTTATTTGATAATTCTGGAGTTTGGCCACAACATTCCTTGGTGTTTTCATTTTAGGATCTTTTTCTGGTCGGGATCGTTGTACTCTTTCAATAATTATTTTGCCCTCTGATTCCATGATGTCAGGGCAGTTTTCCATCAGTAGATCCTGTAATATTAAGTCTAGGCTTTTTTTCTCTTCAATGTTTTCAGGAAGTCCTATAATTTTCAGGTTGCCCCTCCTCAATCTATTCTCAAGGTCGGTGGTTTTGTTGATGAGGTATTTTACATTTGCTTCTATTTTTTCTATTTTTTGATTTTGTTTAACTGACTCTTACTGTCTCATGGAGTCATTAATTTCTGTAGACTCCATTCTTTTTTTGGAGGAGGAGTTTTCTTCTTTCACCTTTTGCAACTCCTTTTCCAATTGATCAATTCTACTTTTGAAAGAGCTTTCCATTTGACCAATTGAGGTTTTGAGAGAGTTAATTTCTTTTTGCATTTGCTTATTTGAGGATCTGAGAGATTTATTCTCGTTTTGTAATTGTTCAATTGTACTTTCTAAGGTTTTGTTTTCTTGTTGCAAGGTATTAATTGTCTCTCCAAAATTTTTAAGCTCCTTCCTTATTTCTTCAACAAAATCTTTCTGTGCTGGTGACTAGATTGTATTCTCCTCAGAGGATCCAGGTCTCTATGAGTTAGGGTCTTTCCCTTCCAAGAATTTTTCTGTGGATCCACCTTTCCACTGACACTTCTTTGTTTTGCTAAGACCTGAATTGGGGAGGGGCTGGTTCACAGGGTCTTGGGATCGCTAAAGGCTTTCCTCACCAAGTGCAGTTTATCCAGCTGGCCAGTAGAAGGTGTTGCTTGCTTTCTCTGGAGTATCTGTGACCTTGGTTGGGGCCTTTTACCATTGCTTGAAGGGAAGGGTTGGTGCTATTGAAATCTTTTGCCTTCAGTCACTGGTGGGCTTTACCGTGGCCTGAGGGCATTCCTCAGCTGCACTGGTTCTTCAGCTCACATACTTGGGCGTGAGGCAGAAGTAATTTGCATTTTTTTTGTTTGGGAAGAGGTCTGAGCTTCAATGGTACTGAGCCCAGGATGGTGTCCACAGCTCTCCTGCACCAGAACTCTCCCCCCAACCCTGTCCCCAAGCTCCAGGGGGACAGCACCAACACCAATGCCTCTGCTTCCCTGTGGCCCCAAGCCCCTGTCGTCCAGCCCCACCACTGATCCAGCAGGTCCGGCTCTCAGGCCCTCAGACTCCTGGTTACAATTCAGCTGTTAATCTGGCTGATCTGGGGCTCATTCTCCCTCTGAGCCCAGACTCACCTGCCCGAATTCGGCTAAGCTGCTGCTGGAGACAAATCATGAGGTAGATGTTCTTTCTCCTGGCTTTTCTTTCTGGGTTTTGTGAGTTGGATTCTTTTAAGAGGTTTGTTTCATGTGATAGATGGGGAAAGATCAGGAGACTTTAGAACTGTGCCTGTCTTCTCTCTGCCATCTTGGCTGGAAGTCAAGATATGAATGTTTTTATATGAAAATAGAATTATGTTAACAATTATCTAGCATCAGAGAAATGGGATGGTAGAAAATTCAGGAATCAGGAGATATATGTGAAAATCCTTGCCCCTAGTCTTACTATTTGCTTTATTAATTGTAAGTCAGTTAACTACCCTGACCTCATATTGTCCATCATTAAAATGAAATTAATATGTGTATCACATTCTTTAAATTGTTGTTTAATATAATTATATTGTAACATTTAAAAAACCTATGTGAATGTAAATTATTATTACTTTGTGGAAAATGACATGATAGCTATTTGCTTCTTTCTGTTCCTACTTGCATTTTGGGATGCAATATGTGATAATTGGAATAGTGTCATTCATGGACTTGAAAATTAATATGGATCAATAATGAAGAGATGGCAAAGAGTTTGCCACAGTGTTTAGAAATTTTAATGACTCTTTGTAGATGTGCAAATAGGATTGAACACCATTTCATTGCTACTGATTTTGTTCTTTAAAAGCTTATCTACTGCTAAGAAATGGTACAACACATTTGTGTGTTTCAGAAATATACTAGGTTTGAAAGGTTTGTATTTAATAGTATAAAGATATGATGCTTCAGGAGAGAATACTTGGACATCTTCAATTATGTTTCTTTCCAGTTTTTTTCAGATTGAGAGAACCATCTTGACATAGTCAGTCATAAAACTGAGGTATAAGAAAGAGTGACTGCAACTGCCTTAATTGACTTAATTACACACATTATAGTCATACAGATGGGCAGCATTTGCTTGGAATTGTTGTTTATCTTCCACTTTCAAAGAGCAACATGACATGAGCGATTGATATTTTGACTTGCATAAGAATTGTATTTAAGTAAGGCAGAATTGCCAAAAGGCATTCTCATTCTGCCTTCCAGAGTCTTCTAAGTCCAGTAGAAATAAAAAAAGAAAAAATAATTTCTCAGGATACAGGTAGATGACCTTGTCATCCATGACAATTCCTCCATAGTGTCTGCTTCATCTGTTGGAAAGGAAGGAATAAAGACAGAATTACTTAGCTATTACCCTTTAAAGTGCATTTTAGTGTGATAATCATGCTCTCATCAATAACCTCTCTCTGTTATTATTTTGAGCATTACTTAATGGGAAATTGAATAATTCTCTTTAACCTGGAGGAAGAAAAAATGTTTATATGAAGGAGCCTGTGAGTAGAATAGTTATTGTGATATCTGTGTTTGAATATTTGAAGAACTAACAGTTGTAGAAGAGATTCATCTAACTCTGACTTTAAAGGGCAGAATCAGAATCATATAAATTGCAATATACACGCATAAATTCATTAAAAGTAAGAGCTTCTTAAATTTTAAAACTGTCCATTAATGAACTGTTCACTTTAGAAATTAATAAATTCTCCTTTGTTAGAGGTTTTTGAGGAAAGTATAAATTAATAACTAATAAAGTGTGTTGCAGTAGCAGTCTTTTTAGATATGGACTGGACCAAATAACATCCAGCTTATCTTCCACTTTGAGATTCTGTGAAACTATAGGTATCAATCCAATCTAGAGGAGAATATATTAAGGAAAAAGAAAAGCCCTCATTTAGTGTTACAGAGTTATATGGCCCATCTAAATCAATACATATGCAGCTTTAAATGCTCTTGAGTAAAGGAAATGATAAAAACCATATATTTTTATTGTTTTATATTTAACATTTCAACCAAAATCCTGGTTTTAAGGCTAATGATTGGTTGATAATGGCTTTGGCCTCTTGAAATCTAATAGAATGAATTCTAAATAGAGAATGTTTCTTATTCTAGGAGATCCTACAACCCTTGAATGGTTTTAAGCAAAGGTTTAGTAATGAGTTATGTTTTTTTTATTTTTATCTGAGGAATGATCAATTGAGTTGAATGAGACTTGTCACCAATTACTACTATCCCCCCACCATTCAAAACAATTCAGAAAGACTATCTAGTAAGGCATAAATCATTTTGGGATCTGTTATTTAAAAATGACAGGCATATTAATAATAAAACAAATTTAAAAACTGTAGAAAGTACTGGTAGTATGTTCATTTTGTAGTAAATTTATTATGTAACTACTTATTTTATGTATAATTATGCATGGAGCAAAGGTCATTAGGGACTTTTTATTATTTATCTCTTAGGTTGTATGCTCTGAAAAAGCAAAAATCATGTCTAATTCATCTTTGCATTCACTAAAATACTGAGTGAAGTAGAGATGAAAAAGGGAATAAATATTTATTAATTACAAACGATGTATCAGGCACTGTTCTAAATGCTTTGAAAACATGTTTTAGTTATAGATGCTGTAATTATCCACAATTCATAGGTGAGGAATATTTTTTTAGGTTTTTTGCAAGGCAAATGGGGTTAAGTGGCTTGCCCAAGGCCACACAGCTAGGTTAGGTAATTATAAAGTGTCTGAGACAAGATTTGAACCCAGGTACTCCTGAATCCAGGGCCAGTGCTTTATCTACTATACCACCTAGCCTCCCCTACAGGTGAGGAATTTGAGGCAGATAATGGGTAAGTGATTTTTTTTTTCAGGATGCTTATAAATTATACTGAAAAAAATGATTGATCAATGAATGAATGAATAAATGAATGAATTCTATAAGTCAAAAAATAATTGAATTCTATGATATAAATCAAGAAGACTGTAATGATGAATCTTTGCATTTATACATTAATTTTTATATTTGATTTCTTTGTGTAGCATTTAAGCCTATTATGGAAAATAAATAGAAACAGAGAAGAGAATCTTTGGAACAGATTATTAAATGCACAGAAAAGAATGTCTACACCAGCACAGACAAGAAGAACAGATTTAAAAGTAATAAAGTGAATTTATTATATCTAAATATCTATATCCATGTCTATATGTATCCACATCTACATGTATACATAATTTCATATATATATATAGGCATAAATATAGCTGTCCATATATATAATGAAAGTATATATGTACGTGAATACATTTTTCATAGAAATATGTATACACATATACATACATATATGTGTGTGTGTGTTTGTGTGTAAATGAGCAGATAGCTAGAATAGAGTTTAGTAAGAGAAGAGCCAGAAGATTGCACAATACTTTTTTTGGCTACCAAAATTCTCCCTTGGCAGCTAAGTGACAGAGTGGATAGAGAACAGGAGTCAAGAAGACTAAACTTCCTTTAGGTAAATGCAGCCTCTGTCACTTAATCCCTTTTGTCTCAGTTTCCTTATATGTAAAATAAACTGGAGGAAGAAATGACAAATTTTAGCCAAGAAAAACCTAAATGTGATCAGACAGGACCAAACAAATGAGTGAACAACAACAACCTAATTGAGAAATATGTTGTGTTCATGAGTAATACAAAGTGTGGGAAAAATAAACAAAACATTTTGAGAGAAATAAATATAAATGCTGGAAGACTCCTAAATAGTTCAATTCATGAATTTTCTTGATAAAGGAGTTCGTTGTTTTTAAAGTTACCATTTAATCTCTGTGGTTGAAATAGTCTTTATTTTTTCTTTTGTTTTTACCTTGCATAATTTCTAATTTATGACTGGAGAGATTAAGCTTTAATTGACACCTGTTAGTTGTGAGTGAATTGAGTGCATATATGCATGCACAAACATTCACACACATCCACACAAGAATATATTCTGCTGCTATAACTGATGAAACATCCAGTAAAATGACTTTTCATTAATTTATATTTGAAAGTACTTTGATCAGGTGTGTGCTGAGGAAGTAGACAGGAGGGATTAGTATTCTCATAAAAGCATCATAAGAAAGAGAACATGACATTTTCTAGTAAAACAATTTTAACTTGAGTGCCAAGGATTAACTAGATAGTAATCATAGCTGTACCTAAGTAAGGAAAAATAAGAAAGATTAAGTAATTTTATCTGAACAGAGAGTGTCACATTGTTATTCTGTGTTAGAATTAATAAAATGCATTTTTGCAGATTCAGAACTTATTAGCAGATAATGGATAGTTATATAGAAATCTATTTTGAAGGGACAGAGTCAGGATGGTTGAGATAAACCAGGAACTTCACTGATCTCTGACCAGTTTTTTCTCCAAAACAATGTCAATCAACTTGCTAAGCATCTGGAGTGAAGCCCACAAAAAGAGAGTGTATTTCAAGCTTAAGTGATCTTGAAAGAACTTCAGAAAAAGTGTGTCATGCATAGAAATAATGATAAATATGAATAAGGAACAGAAAAAAAACAGAAGCAAAAAAACTACTTTGGCAATATGGAAGATCAAAACGTCATCTCAAAAGAGCATATATTTAAAAAGCATACAATCTTAGAGGATAATAATATGAATTATTCCCAATTACAAAATGTTCTCTTGGAAGATCTTGAAAGAGATTTTATAAAACAAGTAGAAAAATTAGGGAAAAAATGAGAAGTATGAAAAAGAGTTAACAAACTGGAAAAGGAAGCACAAAACTGACTGAAGTAAATGACTCCTTTAAATATGCATTTGACATAATGGATAAAAATAATCTTATAAAATACAAATAATCAACAGGAAAAAGAAAGCAACTTCTTCAAAAATACATTTCAGCAAAAGAAAAAAAGAAACTTTAAAAATAAAATAGATCAAATGAAAAAGGAAATGCAAAAGTAACTTAATGAAATCAGTCCTTAAAATTTTAAATTGCAAAAGTAGAAACTAATAACTTTATGAGAAATTAAGAATCAGTAATGAAAACATTTTAATAAGCAAAAAATTATCTCCTTTGACCCAGCAATTCTAATTCTAGGCCTAATTAAAAAAAACATATGAAATGGCAAAAGTCACCATGTTCCAAAATATTCATGGCAGTTCTTTTTGTAGTGTTAAAGAATTGGATGCTCATCAATTGAGGAATGAACTAAATACACAACTAAAAAAATTGGAGAAAGAACAAATTAAAACCCTACAATTAAATATCAAATTAGAAATTCTACAAATTAAAGATGAAATTAATAAAATTGAAAGCAAGAAAACTCATGAACTAATAAATAAAACTGAAAGCTGGTTTTATGGGAAAACTAATAAATTTGATAAACATCTGGTCAATTTGATTAAAAAAAGAAATTATTGCTAGTATCACAGATTGCTAGGATCATGAATGAAAAAGGTGAACTCAATCACCAATGAGGAGGAAACTAAAATAATAATTTGGAATTATTTTCCCAACTCTATGACAATAAATTTGACAATCTAAAGGAAATGGCTGAATATTTACAAATAAAATATATAAGCTGCTCAGATTAAATGAAGAGGAAATTAAAAACCTAAATAACCCTAGAAACTCAACAAGCCATTATTGAACTCCCAAGAAAAAAATCTCCAGGGCCAAATGGATTCACAAGTGAATTCTATCAAACATTTTTGGAACAAGTGATTCCAATTCTACATAAACACTTTAGAAAAATAGGTGAAGACAGAACTCTGCCTAACTCTTTCTATGATACCAATATGATGCTGATATCTAAAGTAGGAAAAGATAAAACAGATAAAGAAAATTATAGACCTATCTCTTGATGAATATAGATTCAAAAGTAATGAAATCTTAGCAAAAGAATTACAAGTCATCACTAGGATAATATGTATGATCAAGTAAGATTTATCCCAGGAATGCAGGGCTGGTTCAATATTAGGAAAACCATTAGTATAATTAACTATATCAATAATAAACCTGTCAGAAATCATAAGATTATATCAATAGATGCTGAAAAAGTTTTTGAAAAATACAGCACCCATTACTACTAAAAACACTGGAGAGTGTAGGAATAAATGAATTGTTGCTCAGAATAATAAGCAGTATCTGTCTGAAACTGACAACTAACTTTTATGCATTGGGGATAGGCTAGAGACATTCCCAGTATGATCAGGGTAAAACAAGGATGCACATTATCACCACTCCTATTCAGTATTGTATTGAAAATGTTACTTTCAGCAATAAGAGAAGAAAAAGAAATTGAAGGAATTAGCATTGAGAAGGAAGAGACTAAACTCTCACTCCTTGCAGATGACATAATGGTATACCTTGGAAATCATAAAAAATTGTCTAAAAATCTGTCAGAAATAATTGGCAACTTTAGCAAGGTTGAAAGATATAAAATAAACCCTCTTAAATCCTCAACATTTCTATATCTGACTAGCAAGTTACAGCAGAAATAGCTAGAAAGACAAATACAATTCAAAATAACCTCAGACAATATAAAATAGCTTGAGAGTCTACCTTCCAAGGCAGACTCAAAAACTTTTTGAAAACAGTTACAACACACTTCTCACACAAATAAAATCAGATTTAAATAACTGGGTAAACATCAACGGCTTATGGATATGTCAAGATAACATAATAAAAACGACAACTCTATCAAAACTAAACTACCTTTTTATTGCCATACCAATCAAAATACCAAAAAATTACTTTAATGAGTTAGTAAAAGTTGTAAGTAAATTTATATGGAGAAGTAAAAAATCAAGGATTTCTAGGGATTCAATTTTTAAAAAGTGCAAAAGAAGGTGGCTTATCCCTACCTTATCTAAAGTTATATTATAAAGCATCAGTCCGCAAAGCTGTCTGGTATTGGACAAGAAATAAAGTGGTGGATTCGTGGAATAGACCAGGTACAGTATATTATAGTAACCTGCTGGTTGATAAACCCAAAGAGTCCAGCCATTGGGATAAAAACTCTCTCTTACATAAAAACTGATGAGGAAAATTGGAAGTTAATATGTAAGAAACTTACATAAGACCAATACCTTCCACTTTATACCAAAATAAGATCCAAATGGATATAGGATTTATATGTAAAAAACAATATTATAAGCAAACTAGAAGATCAAGGAGCACTTTACCTGTCAGATCTATGGAAAGGAAAGCAGTTTATTACCAAAGAAGAGATGGAGAATATCATTAAAAATGAACTAGATAATTTTGATTACATTAAATTAAAAAGCTTTTGCACAGTCAAAATTACTATAACCAAGATCAAAAGAAATGAAGTAAATTGGGAAACAATTATTGCAATTATTATTTCTCACAAAGGTATCATTTCTAAAATACATAGAGACCTGAGTCAAATTTTCAAAAAAAGCCATTCCCCTATTGACAAATGACCAAAGGATATATAATGGCAATTGGCAGCTGTAAAAATAAAAAAAAAGATTCATAATCATAAGAAAAATTGCTCTAAATCATTACTTATTGGAGAAATGCCAATTAACCCATTTCTGAGATACCACCTCACAACTCACAGACTGGCCAATATGACCAAAAGATGAAAACGATTAACATTGGAAGGGATGTGGGAAATCTGGGACACTAATACATTGTTGATGGAGCCTTGACTGCATCCAACCTTTCTGGAGAGGAATTTGTTGCCTAAAGGGCAACAAAAATGGGCTTTCCCTTTGATCCAGCAGTAGGACTACTGGGTCTATACCCTTCAGAGATAATGAAGAAGGGCAAAATCATCAGCTGTACAAAAATATTCATAACAGCCTTGTTTATGTTGGCACAGAATTGGAAATTAAAGGAATGTCCTCCAATTGGGGAAATGACTTAACACACTGTGGTATATGTATGTGATGGAACTCTACTAGTCTATTAGAAACCAGGAGGGATGCAAATTCAGGGAAGCCTGGAAGGATTTTCATGAACTTATGCTGAATGAGATGAGTAGAACCAGAAAAGCATTACACCCTAACAGCAGCAAGGGTGTGATGATCAACCTTGATGGACTTGTTCATTCCATCAGTGCAACAACTAGGGACAATTTGGGGGCAATGGAGAATACCATCTCTGTATCCAGAGAAAGAATTGTGGAGTATGAACCAAAACCAAAGACCATTACCTTCAATTTAGGAAAAAACCCGATATCTTATTATGCAATTTTGCTATCTCATATACTTTATTATTCTTCCTTAAGGATATGATTTGTCTCTCTTTACATTCAACTGAGATCAATGTATACCATAGAAACAATGTAAAGATTAACCAACTGCCTTCTGTGGGGGATGAGGGGAGGCAAGCCAGACTGGGGTAAAAATTGTAAGACTCACAATAAATAAAATCTTTCTATAAAAAGGAAACAATAAATATTCAGACTCCAAAGAGCATTGCACAACTTACAGGATCTGATGCTGAGCAAATGGAGCAGGACCAAGAGAAAAATGTATACATTGACAACATTATGAGATGACCCACCTTGATGGAAGCAGCTCCTCTCAGCAGTTCATAAAGCTAGGATAACCATAAGAAACTGGCTATGGAAAATGTTACCTGCATGTAGAGAAAGAAAAACAAAAATAACCCTTCAGAATCTGATAAACACTTTTCAAAAATTATGTCTTTACAAAATTTATCACTTTCCCTTAATCATAATTCCTCATACTAAAAGTGACTGATCTGTAAACACATTTATCAAAATATATATGTACAAGGGTAACTTGGCTGTTTGCAACAGATGGGAGGAAGGTGGGAAGAGAGAGTAGAAGGAAATTTTTAACTAAATAATTTACATGTGAATGTGGATGAAAAAATAAATAATTCTTTAATAAAGAAGTGAACAAATAGAAAATGATATGAAATATTTCATCACAAAATAACTGACCTGAAAAAGAGATACAGAAGAAATAATTTAACAATTATCTAACTGACAGTCATAATCAAAAAAAAGGCTGAACAGCATCTTTCAAGAATTCAGCAAGAAAAACTGCCTTGATATACTAGAACCGGAGGGTAAAATAGACATTGAAATAATACACCTATCACCTCCCAAAAGAGATTCCAAAACAAAAAGGCCAAAAAATTCTATTATATGTTGTTTTCAACAAAACATTTGGAATATTTAAATATACACAAAGTATAGACAGAAGGCCGGAGAAGAATATATTATGCTTTAGTTGAAGTAAAAAATAAAAAAAAATTAAAGGTGACATTCCTGTTATTAGATGAAGTAAAAGTCAAATTTGATCTAATTAAAATGGATGAGGAAGAAAATTCCACCTTCCTAAAAGGCACCAAAGACAAGGAAGTAATATTAATATTAACCATATATGTGTCAAGTATAATAGTTTCCAAACTCTTAGAGAAATCAAATGAGCAAGACAAAGATGGCAAAATTATATTTTTAAGGGACTTTAATATTCCTCTTTTAGTATTAGATAAATCTAATCACAAAATCAAAAGGAAAGTTAAGAAGGTGAAAAGAAATTTAGACAAATTAGATATGTCTGACCCCTGCAGAAAGATGAATAGGAATAAAAAATAATATATGTTCTTCTCTTGGGTGCAAGACACCTGGGCAGCTAGGTGTTGTAGTGGATAAAGTACTGGCCTTGAAGTCTGGAAGACATTAGTTCCAATCATGCACTTGCTACTTACTAGCTGTGAGAACTTGAGCAGGTCACTTAAACCCTAATTATCTTAAATCCAGGGCCATCTCCAGATATCTTGATTCATATCTGGCCAATAGATTCAGATAGTGCCAGAGGAGAAAATGAGGCTGGTGAATTTGCACAGCACTCTCTCACTGAAAACCAATTTATGTGCCTACCTGATATCATGATCTTCTTTATGAACAAAGGACAAACATCATAATCATCATCATCATTAATATGAGACTTTCATAAAAATTTACCATGTTTAGGGCATAAAAACCTCACAATCAAATACAGAAAAGCAGAAATATTAAATGCATCCATTTCATATGATAATCTCAATAGATACAGAAAAAAGGCATTTAAAAATATGCTCATTCCTATTAAAAATACTAAAGAACATAGAAATAAATGAAGTTTTCCTTAAAAAAGATAAGCAGTTTCTATCTAGAATCATCATCAAGTGTTATATTTAATGGGGATAAGCTAAAAAATTCTAATTAAGATTGAGAATAAAAGAAGGATATCTATTTTCACCACTTTTATTCAATATTGTATTAAAATGTTAGTTTTAGAAATAAGACAATAAAATGAAATTGATGGAATTAGAATATCCAATAAGGAAACAAAACTCTCACTCTTTTCAAGTGATATGATGGCATATTTAGAAAATTCTTCTAGAAAATCATGTAAAAAACTACTTGAAAATGAACAATTTTAGCAAATTTGCAGGATATAAAATAAAACTAAATTATTCATCAGGATTTCTATATATTACCAACAAATTCCATCAGCAAGAGATTTAAACTGAAATTTCATTTGATTGTACACAGCATAAAATACTTGCATTCCCACCTGAGAAGGAAAACCCAGAAAGTGTATCAACATAATTGCAAAATACTTTTCCCAGCGTTTGGAGTGGCAGAGCCAAAGTGGCAACATGAAGGCAGGATTCCTGGAAAGTCATTACCTCCCAAAACTCCAAAAGCTGTCAAATTATGACTCTAGCCAAAATTTAGAGGGCCAGAAGTCACGGAATGACTGAGTGATACAATTTCCCAGTTCAAGACAACTTAGAAATTCCTCAGGAAACTTCTGTTTCACCAGGACTGGGAGATGGAAAGAGCCACAGTGCAAGCACAGCACAGCATAGTCAGGCCAGAGCAAACTAGCATCAGTCTTCCAGGAACACCTGGGGCATCTGGGTCCCTGGGGGCACCCATAGGGCATAGGGTGGCATAGGGTAAGTTTCCAGACCTCTTGCTCCAGGGATCACCAGGAACAGTTTGAAGGACTGATGAGAAAATTCTGCTGCACTACAGTGAGTGCAAAGTGTTGGCCTCAGAGAAGCCCTGCAGTGAGAACCTACACTAAAGGAAATTGATGAATTTTACAACAAATCAAGAAAAAATAAAACAATACCAAAAGAACAACCTATTAGAAGAAAATGTGGGAGACTTCCATTCTGGAGCCAAGATAGTGATGCAATGCTAATCTGCTCCCAGAGCTTTTCTCTACCAAAGATAAATGAAGCCTCTTCTTTAACATTCATGCTACAGATCCCACAATAAAAAGATAAGATTCATAGAAGATTTAAATTCTTCAGTTGTAGACATAGTAGAGGATCTTCTGTGAAGGTCTATATCTTTGGGGGAAAAGGGAAAGTAAAGTCAAGGATATGGGAGAATATAGAAAGCCAGCAAAAGGCTGTTAGCCACAGTGCAATCTAGCTCTTGACAGCTTAATAATAAAAGTTCCCCCGGCAGCTAGATTGGAAGCCAGAAGGGAGGATCCCAATCCCCAAAAAATCTTAATACTGAAAACACCGGGATAAAAGAGAGGATTGGTTTGGAAACAATCCTCTGTTAAGTCAGAACCTGGACATAAAGGAGGAAACAAACCTCTGCAAAGGCAACGGACTGCATAGGCAACATCTTGGCAAAGAACAAGTCAGGGATCAGACACCAGCCCTAGAAAAATAAAAGCTTGGATCTATATTTCATATAAACTTAGGAGCAGAACTACAACAATAAAAATGCAAAAAAGCTAAAAGAGTGGTCACTATAGAAAAATATTTCACAGATTAAAATGACCACAATGCCATGTATGAAGAATAAAGCAGCACAAAATCAGTCACAGGAGAATTATCAAAAAAGTCTATGAATTGGACTCAAATTAAAAAAAGCTCATCAGAGAGCTTAAACAAGAATTTAAAAAACTAAATAAGAGAGGAAGAAGAAAAATGGAAAAAAAGAAATGGAACTCATGTTAGAAAATTGTGACACATTGACTAAAGAAATCAGCTCCATTAAAAGTAAAAGTAAACAACTGGAAAAGGAAACACAGAAGATAACTGAAGAAAATAAAATCCTAAAAATTAGAATTGAACAGTTAGAAACTAATGAATCTACAAGACAATAAGATTCCATTAAACAAAATAAAATGACTGAAAAAACCAGGAAAATAGATCCAGAAGAGACAATCGATGAAACATTGGGATACTAGACATCTTGGACCAAGAAAAGAACCTGGAAAATATCATGGAGGAAATTATAAGGGAAAACTGCCCCAACCTACTATAACAAGGTAACAGTATAATAATTGAAAGATTCCACAGAACCCCTCCAGAAAGAGACCTCAGGATTAAAACTCCAAGGACTGTAATAGTCAAGTTCCATAACCCTCAAATAAAAGAGAGAATATTGAAAATGACAAAAAGAAAACAATTCAAATACAAAGGGAAGACATTCAAACTAACAAAGGACCTATCATTCTTAACACTGAAAGTTTGGAACAACTGGAATAACATTTCAGGGAACTAAGGACCTGGGATTCTGATCCAAAATGAACTGCCCTTCAAAATTCATCATATATTTTCAGGGAAAAAGATGGATCTTCAATGAAATATAAGACTTACAGAAGTTCCTGACACAAAGACCAGAACTGAACAGAGAAATCACTTGCCAAATAGATGTTTGAAGAGTTACATGAAAAAAATGGTAAATGAAAAAGGGGACTGCAAAGAACAAAACAGTTTTAAATAAATATTGGTCCCTAAAAGGGAAGATTAGAACTTTTCTTCTCTAAGGAAAAGTAGAGGGTAGACTATAATTGAAGAGAATGAAGCTAAAGGATAGGAATATAATTGGGTCTTGTCTTTCAATTGAAGTGGTCCAAGATCACACCACTAATGCTTGAGAAAAAAAAAAAGACCTGAAAAAAAAAAGCAGGCATACTAAATTCAACTAAAGTGACTCATTATACTATGACTCATTTTAATCACAAGGTGCCAAGCACCTTGTCTAATGAGAGCATCATAAGCTGCAAGACAATATCTCTGTGATTTAAAATCATTTGCAAAGTTCTCATTGAGACATCCAGAAAGCCACCCCCCCCACTTAGAGCTCTCGAAGATTCTTACAATTCATTAGATCAATGTTCAGTGTTTCACTTAGCAGGGGGTAAGTACACTGGCTGGGGGTAGGTAATGAGGCAAAGACAACCGGCCTTGGTTCACTTAACAAGGATGGTTGTATGTGCTTGAAATACTTGAAAAGGAGGTAAGTTAATAATTGATTATAATTGAAATTTAATGCAATTTGAGTCAAGGCTGCTAACTAGGCAATAAAGTAAATCTGTGACTTATATCTTGATTACAGTAGGAGTTTATCAAGTAAATAATTGAACTTTACTTGATGATACCTGATTAATAATATTAGAGCACCAAGGGAAGAGGCTCAAAAATTTATAATTTTAGAGAGAAAGAAGGGAGAACAGGAATGCTACGGAATGTCTCTTCAATTGATTTAGTCCAGTGAGTGAATAAGATACATTCCCATTTGGGTTTAAAAATTTATCAATCTGCAGGGAAGGGGGGAACAGGGAAAAGGGAAGATAAGGGAATAAGAGACTGATAAAATGGAAGGGAAAGTATTAGTAAAAATCAACTGAAAATTATATTCCTAAAAGAAAAGTCAAAGAGGAAAGGTAGTAAAATTTGGTGAGGAGGAATAAGAGAAAAAGAAAGAGATAAATATAAGAGAAGAAAGATAGTATGGAGGGAAGTATAGAATTAGTAATCTTAACTGTAAACGGGAATGGGATGAACTGTCCCATAAAACTGAAACAGATAGCAGAATGGATTAAAAACCAGAATCCCACATGTTGTTTACAAGAAACATATTTTGAACAATGATAATGAGATATCATACCAAAACTTATTGGATGCAACAAAGGCAGTTTTGAAGGAAGTTAGTACCATGAAAATAGACTATGATCAGGTTGGATTTTTACCAGGAAGGCAGGAATTGTTCAACATTAGGAAAATACTCATTATAATTAAACATATCAATAGTAAAACCAAGTGAAAGCAAACATCTCAATAGATGAGGAGAAAGCATTTGATAAAATACAAAATCCATTCCTATTAAAAACACTAGAAAGTTTAGGGATAAAGGGAGTTTTCTTTAAGATAATAAATAGTGTCTATCAAAACCATCAAGAAATATATGTAATGGGAATAAACTTAGGGCATTCCCAATAAATACAGGGGTGAAACAAGGATGCCCATTATTACCATTATTGTTCAATATTGTATGTGAAATGCTAGCAGTAGCAATAAGAAAAAAAATAAGAAATTGAAGGAATCAGAATTGGCAATGAGGAAGCAAAACTTTCACTCTTTGAAGATGATACAATGATATAGCTAGAAACCCTAGAAAATCAAATTCTACAAAATAGTAGGATATATAAAATAAACCCACATAAATCATAAGCATTTCTATATATGAAAAAGACCAAGAACCTGATACAGAAAGAGGAATTCCTTTAAAAATAACTGTAGACATCATTAAATACTTGGGAATTTACCTCTCAAGACAACTTTAGAATCTATGTCCCAAGACAACTGCTCAAAAACTGTTATGAGCAAAATTTAAAACTCTGCTCACCCCAACTCAATTCATATCTAAATAATTGGAAAAATGTCAAATACCCATTGTTACATCATAGTAAAATATTAAAAATTAAAGTTCTACCCAAATTAAATTACTATATCAATCAAACTACCAAATAACTTGGTCAAATTAGAAAAAATAGTGGCAAAATTCATCTGGAGCAACAAAAGGGCAAGAATAGCAAGTGAACTGATGAAAAAAAATGTAAAGGAAGGTGGCCTAGTTCTACCATATCTAAAACTATACTATAAAGCATCAGTCATCAAAACTTCCTGGTACGGATTAAAAAATAGAGTAATGGGTTAGTCAGTTAGGATAGCTTCAAAAGAAACTAGAGTAAATGACTACAGTAATCTGTTATTTGAGAAATACAAAGACATCAGCCTTTGGGATATGAACTCACTATTTGACAAAAGTTATTGGGAAAACTGGAAAATAATATGGCAAAAACTGGGCATAGATCCACATCTCACACCTTATACCAAAAAAAAGGTCAAAATAATTTCAGGATTTATACATCAAAAGCTATACCATAGATAAATCAATAGAACAAAAATATCTATCTGATCTATGGAAAAGGGATAAATTTGTGACCAAGCAAGAATTAGAGCACATTAAAAATTGCAAAATGAATGATTTTTGACTTTACCAAATTAAAAAAGGTTTTGCACTAATAAAATCAATTTTGCCAAAATTAGAAGAAAAGCAAAAGCTCATAAAACATCTTCACAACCAGGAGTTCTGATAAAGGTCTCATTTCCTAATTATGTAGAGAATTGCATTAGATTTACAATGTCAAAATGCATTTCCCAATTGATAAATGGACAAAAAATATGAACAGAATGTTTACAACTGAAGAAAATAAAGCTATATATAAGGATATGGAAAAATGTTCCAAATCACCACAGATTATAATATTCCAAATTAAAACAACAATGAGGTATCATCTCAGAGGCATTAGATTAGCCAAGATGAGCAAAAGGGAAGATGATCATTGTTGGAGAGAATGTGAAAGGACTGGGTCATTGATGCATTGCTGGTGGAGTTGTAAACAGATTCAAACTTTCTGGAGAGCAATATAGAACTATGGCCAAAGAGCAATAGAACTGTTTATACCCTTTGACCCAGCAATTCTAATTCTAGGACTATACCCAAAAGAAAAATTTAAAACATTGGAAAAGGCCTTTAAGTGCTGCCTATAAGAGAGTTCCATATGGTGCTGTTCATGGTTTCTATCATAACTTTAAAGGGAAACTTTTACAATGTCTGGAGCCCTAGATGTCTTGCAGATGAAGGATGAAGATGTCCTCAAATTCCTCACTGCAGGGACCCATTTGGGTGGCACTAATTTGGATTTCCAGATAGAACAGTATATCTACAAAAGGAGGAATAAAGACATCAATATCACTAATTTGAAGAGAACTTGGGAAAAGCTTCTGCTTGCAGCTTGTGTCATTGTTGCCATTGAAAATCCAGCTGATGTTAGTGTCATCTCATCCAGAAATACTTGCCAGAGAGCTGTTCTGAAATCTGTGGTGGCACTGGTGCCAAAGCTATTGCTGGACTCTTTACCCCAGGCATCTTCACTAACCACATCTAGGTAACTTTCAGGGAGCCTTGCCTCTTGGTGGTCACTGATCCTCATGCAGATTAGCAGCCTTTGACTGAAGCATCATATTAACCTTCCAACCATTGCGCTGTGCAACACAGACTCCCCACTTCTCTATGTGGACATTGCTATTACATTTAACAACAAAGGAGCTCACTCAGTAGGTCTGATGTAGTGGTTTCTGCCCCAACAAGTTCTGTTGGATGTGTGGTACCATCTCCTGTGAACACCCATGAGAGGTCATGCCTGATCCTTACTTCTACAGAGATCCAGTGGAAATTGAAAAGGAAGAGCAGGCTTCAGTTGAGAAGGCAGTGACAAAGGAAGAATTTCAGGTGAATGGACAATACCTTCCCCAGAATTCACTGCTTCTCAACCAGAAGCGGCTGAAGTGCCATCTGTGTCCATTCAGCAGTTCCTTACTGAAGATTGTAGTGCTCAGCCAGCTACTAAAGACTGGTCTGCAGCTCCTACTGCTCAGGCCACTGAATGGGTAGGAACTACCACAGAGTGGTCCTAAGTTTTACCCAGATGCTCTAATAGTGTTGGGGAAATTCTCATGGAAAATAAACATGGTTTATTGAAAAAAGTGGGAAAAGTCCTACATGTTCCAAAATATTCATAGCAACTTTTTTTTTTTATAGAAGCAAAGTATTGGAAATTGAGGGGATTCCCATGAATTGGAGAATGGCTAAACAAATTATGGTACATGAATACTATGGAGTATTATTGTTCTAAAAGAAACCCTAAATGGCTGAATTATAGAGAAGCATGGAATAATTTATGGGATCTGATGCTGAGCAAAGTGAGTAAAGTCAATAGAACAATGTATACATCAACAACATTATGAGATGAAAAATCTTTTTTGGGGAGGGAGTTGCAAGGAAATGGAGTTAAGTGACTTGCCCAAGGTCACACAGTTATGTAATTATAAAGTGTACAAGGCCAGACATGAAGTCAGGTACTCCTGATTCCAAGACCAGTGCTGTATGCACAGTTCCACCTAGCTGCTCCCTGAGATGAAAAATATTAAAGACAGCAACTTCTCTTGACAGTCAAAAGATTTTGGACAACTGTATTAGACTGGTTATGGCCTGTATTATCCCTAACCAGAGGAAGAGAAGCAAAATATAACAAAACAAAACACACACACACACACACACACACACACACACACACACACACACACACACAACTTCTACTGATTCTGATGAATATTTTATAAAAATATCTCATGTATCTCTTTCCTTTAATCCAAATTCCTCATGCCAAAAATTACTAAACTCTAACTATATTTAACAAAATATGCATATAAAATGCTAACCTGACTGTTTCCTAATTGGGGGGGAGACTGGGAAGGAAGCGTGGAGGGAAATTTTGTAACTTGGAAATATGCATGTACAAATGGATGAAATACATACATATATATATATATATATATATATATATATATATATATATATATGTGTGTGTGTGTGTGTATGAAAATGTGAAATATCTTATTGGAGAAGTAACTGTCCTTGAAAAACAGTCAAAATTATTGGGTTATCTGAAATTCATGACCAGGAAAAGAACCTAGACTACATTTTTTCAAGAAACAATACAGCAAAATTGCCCTTAGATACTAAAAGCAGAGTTCTGAAAGAGATCCCAAAAGAAAACCTCCCAAGAATATTATGTCCAAATTCCAAACTCTTAAAACAAAGAGAAAATACTAAAAGCTGCTGCCAGAAACAAGAAATTCAATTAACATGACACCATAGACAAGATTACCCAGGATTTGGCTGAATATATATTGAGCACTCATAGGGCTTGGAATATCATATTCCAGAAGGCAAAAGATCTTGGATTATAACTGAGAATCAAGTACTCAGATAAACTGAATATCCTCATTCAGGGGAAAAGATGGGTTGTCAATGAAACATGGGACTTTCCAACATTCCTATTGAAATGACCAGAGCTGAACAGAAGGTTTGATTTCTGAGTACAGGACTCAGGTGAAGCATAGAGGAGTGCAACAAGAAGGAGTAATAATGAGGAATTTAATGATGTTAACTGTTGGTATTATTGCATGGGAAGAAGATAGTGATAACCCTTGTATAAGAACAGTTAGGAACATATATAGACAAGGTATAGGAAGGAGTTGAATATAAGGGTATAATATGATACAAAGATGTAATCACTGGATGATAAAGGAAAGAACTTGGAGGAAGGGAAAAGACAGAAAGAAGGAACTAAGATATTTCACTTAAAAGAGTCAAGGAAAAGGTTTTTGCAATGGAGTGGAATGGGGGAAGGCAAGGGGGAATGAGTGAGCCTTCATTCTCATCAGAAATGACTCAGAGGAAATTTATCCCTTTTCTAAAGGTCAGATTGATAGAGTATTATTTGATTTATCAATTTAACTGTGGTATCACTCTGTATGTCTAAATCCTATATGCTTTCGGTGCTTTTAATAGGAATGGATATTGTATTTTATCAAAGGCTTTTTCAGCATCTATTGATATTATCTTATGATTTCTGTTAGTTTTGCTATTGATATGTTTAATTATGTTGAGTATTTTCCTAATGCTGAACCATCCCAGTCTACTTGTTATAGGTCTTACATAATCATGGTGTATTATCCTATTATTAACTTGGTGAGGTTTCATAAATAAATTTTATTTAAGATTTTTGTATCAATATCCATAAGGAATATTGTCTTATAAATTTCTTTGTTTGTTATGCTTCTTCATGGTTTAGTTACCAGAACCATGTTGGTGTCATGAAAGCATTTTGGCAGAACTCCTTCCTTTCCTATTTTTTAAATAGTTTATGTAGAATAGGAACTAAATCTTCCTTAAATATTTGGTAGAATGCACTTATAAATCAATCTAACCAGAAGTCTTTTTCTTGGGAGTAAAATGACAAGAAAAATTCATGATATTCTATGAATTTATTTTCAGGAAGAAAGGAAACTTAAGGACAATTTTTCAATGTAAATAACATATATCCCCATATATAAGATGTACACTTTTCTTTTGTCAAATTTGAGGTCTAAAAACTGGGATCATCTTATATAGTGGTTGTAAATTATTTTA
Organism: Macrotis lagotis; assembly: GCF_037893015.1. Classification (NCBI taxonomy): domain Eukaryota; kingdom Metazoa; phylum Chordata; class Mammalia; order Peramelemorphia; family Peramelidae; genus Macrotis; species Macrotis lagotis. The sequence goes on along the minus strand of NC_133658.1, from coordinate 469,732,950 downwards.
TTTACATTTCCCACTTTTTTGCACTTGTTGTTTTTCCATTCATTGTTTTGCATTTCTTACTAGTAAATTAGATTATGCTTTGCCACATTCTGCCCAGAAGTGTTTCAGAAAAGATTTTCATACAGTGCTGGATTCATGTTAAAAATGATCCATTTTGTGAAATTGAATGGAAATCATGCTGCTGAGCATAAGTTTGGTCCTCCTCCAATTTTAGAAAAGAACCCATGACTGGCTATGCAAAGAAGAAACCCTAACAGAAACCCTATGATAGAAGAAGGCCATGAGAGGCAAATCAACAAAATGGCCTAATTTAGAGAGGGTACTGAAGGGATGGATTGAAGAGTAAAAGGCAATTGAAATTCCTGTGTGCACAAAGATAGTTCAGCATAAGGCAAGAAGAATTATTAATGAAAAAGAATGTACTGATTTCAAAGGCAGACAAAACTGATGCTTCATGTTCATGAAACAGAATGGGTCAAGTATGCATCCATGCACCAGATTTGCACAGGGAGTGCTTGTGGCCAACCACAGACCAGAGCACAGGCAATATAGCAGTAAGAAACTCTCCTAAGATTGTGATTCTTCATCAAACATAGATAAGGACAAGCCAGTTAATGGCAGGTTTGAAAGTGAAGAGGAGTTGTATGAATTTTATGATGAATGAAACTTGAGTTCAATAATTTTATGTAATACATTTTTCTTTCAATTTTCAGGTCCCTAAATTAAGATGTGGCATATACATGGCAAAATATGGTATATTAAATTAAGTGCTCATCACAATATATTTGTAACACTGCAAGACATGATTGTATAAAGTTGAATGTAGAGCCCAGAAATCAGAAGAGAAAAAAATGTTATTGAATTCAATGAGTGATATACTGTGATATACAAAATCAGATAAATTACTTTTCTCTATCTGTAAATATGCATAAACATACTTCTGTTATAACAGCTGTTCCATCCTGAAATACATCACATAATAGCATCTTAAGTAGACCTCCTTTTCTCATAAAGTAAGCAAAATGCAGCCACCACGACCTTCATAGAAGGGTTTCAGAACCTAATTAAAGAGAAGCCTCAAGGTATTTCACAAACATGCCAAATATGTCCTCCTGGCACTCGAATGGTCCTAGGAGAATTGTTCACTGCCTGTCTCACTACGTTAAGAAAATGCATTGCCAATTCTCCATGGAAGAGATGCTAATTAAAATGCAGATTCTACTATAGATGCAGACTGTGTATTTTCTACTTAAAGTAATATCTGGCAAGCCAGTTACACTTGACAGTACTAAGTTATCAAACAAGGAGAAAAAAAAGACTATCCACAAATCTGAGCAAGGCATTGAATGGAACAGTTCCATTAACTAAAACTTAATCTGCTTAGTCTTTTTAATAAATCTGGACTCTGATCATGTTGCCATGATCAAATGGAGCATGAGAATCAAAGAAGGCATAACTTTTGCAAGTTTGGAATAACCACTTTATTCAGAATAAATTCTTCTCTCTTCAGGAGACCTGTCCACAGATGCTTTAAAATGAATTATAGGGGCATGTAGATGGTGCAGTGGATAGAGCACCAGCCCTGGAGTCAGGAGTATCTTAGTTCAAATCTGGCCTCAGACACTTAATAATTACCTAGCTGTGTGGCCTTGGACAAGACACTTAACCCCATTCGACTTGCAAAAACTTTTAAAAAAATTGTAAAGCCTCACATTCTACAAGGGTGATCCATCTATTTATTTCTTTAAAATTAAAGGAGGATCAAATCAAAGTTATATTGATTTGTATTATAAAGCTTCTGAAGGTCTCCTTCCAAAAGTGACAATGAAATAAGGTAAGTTATGCAGGACAAAAAGGACATTAGTTCATGTATAGGAAATATTAAATGAAATAGAAAAATATTCCTGCTAATGGGATTTAGGTGTAGTGTTTTATTTTCAAACTATTTCTAAGTTTTGATCATTTCATAGTCAATGAATTTACTACCAGGGAACCTGGAACTATATCTGGCCTTGGACATACCAATTTAATTAGTGCACAGTTTGAATGCTGACTTAGAAAATCCTATAAGCATAATAAAAATTCCATCTATATTTAGAATTTATAGTAAAGGAAGGAACTTCCATTTGGTCATTGTTATTAAAGAGAAAGAAAATAATTTAAAATAGAATTGTGAAAGCTCTGACTGTGAAAATAATACAACTTTTTTGCATATTTAGTTGATGATGTTGTTTGCTCTTTGTTTTCAAAGGAGACCATGATATCAGGAAGGTGATGCTTTGGCTTTCATGTAAATTGAATTTGAGTGAGGATGATGCTGTGCTAAGTCATCAGTCTTACTTTCCCTTTCCAATTCATTTGGGTCAGATATGAATAAGTGTGACTAGAGATAGCCCTGGATGAAAGGCAAGTTACTTTTCCAGGGTCGCACAGGTAGAGTCTGGGCCTGGATTTGAACTCAAATTCTCCTCACATCAGGACTAGAACTCTACTCACTTATTATATAGCTTCTGGATGACACAATAGATAGCACACTAGATTTGGAATAAGAATAACTCATCTTCCTGAGTTCAAATCTGACCTCAGACACTCATTACCTCTGTGACCCTGGGTAAATGACTTGCCTTAGTTCTTCTATAAAATGGGATAGAAAAGGAAATTGTAAAATATTCCTTTATTTGTCAAGAAACTCCAAAAGAACAGGCACATCTAAAATGACTCAAAAACTCTACCAGGTACTGTACTCAACATTTTAAAATATACTCTAATTTTATCTTCACAACAACTTGGGAGGTGGATGTGGTTATTTTCAAGTTCAACTAAGCAAACACATGCAGGGACATGATTTTGGTGACATTGTAAGGACAAATTCATAATTGACTACATGATTCTTCTAGGATTTTCTATGACAATAGAAGTAACTCAGCAACACAAGACTCAGAAAACCTGTTAAGTTGTTTAAAGTAGATCTCATGCAGTTAGATTTTAGGGGAACCCCATACACACAAAAATAAAACAACAAAATAATTTCAATGGTAAAAAAAACATTTGCAAACAAAATGTTTTGCTCAATAATATTTAGGAAATTACTTCCATACATATTCTATCTGTTCCAAGATCACAAATTCGTTGCCTCACTGATCTTTCTATTGTCTCCTTCTGCTTGGATTTTGTTTTTTAAAATAGCACAATGGCAAAAAATTGTGAGATAAAGATATCATGTATGGTAATTCTCATTCATACCTATATACACACCTGATGAGAAAATGTCAATAACTTTACACTATATATTTATTTTCCCCTTTTCCATAACAGTATCTACTCCTGTGAGGATTCCTTGAAAAATGAATTCAGAGTTTTCAGAAACCTTAGGCTTCAACCAACCTAAATAATTTTATAGAAGATGAAATTGTGGGAAAGTGTCTTATTTGAGATTCCACTAAGTATTAAATGGTAGAATACAGAGTGGTGCCCAAGTGTTTTGTGTCTGAATCATAAATTCTCTATATTATATCTAGATTTTCTGTAGGACTTCCAAAGAAAAAAAATACCTATATTGTTTGAAACTGAAGTTGTTGTATTTTAATTACATTTATTTCCCTCACCAAAAAAGAGAAAATATATTATTGCATTTTGACTCCCATTTTACTCTGTACACAAGACCTTATCTCTTTTTTAGTTCACATTGAGAATGTCTGATGTGAGAATTTTTTTCCACCAGTCTAGATCACAATCAAGATTAATTAAATTGAATTCAAACCTAAGCTATGTTATATTGTTTTTCTAAACTAAATAAGCAACAGCAAACTGAATTATCAAGGAAGAATAAGTCATTGCTTGAGTACCTTTAATAGGAATGACCATTCCAAAAAACAGTTGCATTTTGAGATAACTACATTAATGTAATTGTTGAAGGCTTATGAGTTGCTTCAGCAGTCACTAGAAAGTCTGCCATTACTGGCTTTCTTATAAACATAAACACTTATTCTATATGCTTTTAGAAAGAAGCCATAACTTCTTGTTTTCTTTTGATTCATAAATATTTCCAAGCTCTGGGGAATATTTTTCCCCTTTTTCCTTTAGTTATTTATTATTTTCAACATTCATTTCTTTTTAAACATTGAATTCTAAATTCTCTCTCTTGCATACCCCCACAAAGCTACTCTGATACCAATACTATGATATCAATGAACTACATGAAAATGGGCAAAAGTATTTATTAGCCTGATTTACAAAAAAGCAAGAAAAATGAAAAAAGTAAAATTATAGTTCAGTTTGCACTTAAGAGTTCTTCACTTCTCTCTCCAGTATTAGATAGCATTTTTAAATCAAGAATGTACCTATGAAACTGTCTTGAATCACTTTATTGATAAGTGTAGCCAAGTCTTTCATGGCTGATCATCATTATAACATTGTCACTACTGTGCATATCAGTCTTTTTACTTCCCATTTTTCTCTGCATCACTTCATAAAGGATTTATCATGTGGTTTTTTTTTCCCCTGAGTCCCACCCCTCATCATTTCCTACAGGAAAATAATCCAACTCAATTATATGCCCTAATTTGTTCATCCATTTCACAATTGAGAACCATGCCTTCAATTTCCAATTCTTCGTCTAGTAGCTGCTATAATGATTTTCATACTATATAGCTATTTTTTTCTTTGTTGGAATACAAAAATAGGTAATCATTGAGTCAAAGTATAGGCAAAAATTTAAAGCCCATTGGAACAAGTTCCAAATTCTTCTTGAGAGTGGTTGGAAGAATTCACTCCTCGACCAACAATTCACCAATGCAAATTGTTTTCTTTCCAGAATTTGTCACTTCTGATAGGAGTGAAATGGTACTTCATCTATTTTAATTTTCTAATTAATAGTAATTTAAATAATTTTTCTTGTGACTATACATAGCTTTGATTCCTTCTGAAAACTGTCTATCTATATCTTTTGGCCAATTATCACTTTTATTTTGATGAATTTAACATCTCTATGCTTAATATCTATTTGAGAGAAGCGACTTCTAACAGAGAAACTTGCTTAAATTATTTTTTACATTCTTTCATTTTCTTTTTTTTTCTTTGCAAGAAAGCAGCTGTTTAATAAATAACCAGGAAGGGGGGCACCTGAATCTAAACAGAATCTGAAATCAACTAAATATACTGAGTTATTGGCTAAAAACACAAAATCAACAACACACCAGGGGGTTAACATCATCAATTCCAAAGTATAGGGCTGGTCCCTTCTTAATTAAAACATAGATTGGCCACAGTAGGGAATTGGGGGTGGAGGTGTGTGGGAGGAGTTCCTGGAAGGAGGAGGACCAAGCAGGACAAACCATAAAACCCTGGCTACTTGCCAACAGCCAATTCACATCATTGTCTCCATGTTTCAAGCCACAGCAGGCCCAGTGGGACCCCTTCAAATCCCCCAGCTTAGGTCCCTGAGGAGGGCATGCTAAACTAGAAGAGAGCTAGGCAGAGAGAGGATGGCAGGGCCATCCTGGAAATGCCAGAGGAAGAAGGGGGTTCCTTTGGCCTCAAAGCAGGGGATGCTGTGGCCACAGGGAACATCCCGGGGACAGCTGGCCTGGGGCACATGCCAACATTCCAATAGTGGCACTACCTGGCTAAACAGAACAGCTACAATGGGGGAAAAATGCCCTTTTGAAAAAACTGGTTCACACTTTCCCCTCCCCACTACAACATAAAATTGGGAGAAAGAGTTGTCTCTGGACAGCTTCCAGGACACATGGGCCTATCAGATCCACAGGGGTCTTCACACAGCCCTGGCAACTAATGTCTTTCAAGGACTGGGGGGAAAGGCAAGTGGTCCAGGATGTCACATGCTTCAAAGAATTTTCTTTGGGGGGAAAGGGAAGGTCACGTTATTGGGAGCAACCTGGTAGGGCCCTGAAAAGGCCAGGAGTTGGGGGGTGGGGCTTGCAGGAATTGAGACCATGGGGCCTGTTCAGCTGTCCCCACTCAAGAGCTCTGTTCCTGAAAATGACAAGATGCCACAGGAGACCTTTCTGCTACCTAGGGGCTCCCACCTTGATAACATAAGTTGCTCTATTAACTTGAAGATGTAATAAAAAATATTTGTTTTGAAGTGGTCTTCCATGAAATGGTTTTGAAAGGATGAGTGAGATTTTGCTTTTCTGATGATCCTACCCAAAGGATGGGTTAACGGTTGGAAAGAAACCCCTCATGGGTTCACTGGGCTTGGGTTGCAATGGGAAGAGGAATGAAAAAATGGGACTTCAGGGTCCTTTTGTCCCTGCAGACTAAAGTGCAAAATGTCAAAGCCACCCCCCTCCACCTCCTCATCTGGGGTGGGTTCATTTCCACAATATCTGGAAGGCTCTGGCTCCATCATTGTGGTTCCTGAATAAAGGAGACATGGGCAGGCCAAGGGCAAAGCAACTCTGGCCACCAGCCCTGCCAAGATATACAGCACCCCCAAAGGAAGTCCTCTCTTTTGGAGGTTCTTGGATCCATGGTGGGGGGCCTTGTTAGAGATTCACTTAAAAGCCTTCCTCTTTACTTAAGATGTAGACCAGGGATCTCCAACTGTTCTGTACGTAAACTCAAGCATTGGCTAAGAAGGGTGGAGAGCTTGGGACCCCTTTCTTGGGGAATTGGGTGTACAAAAAAGCTTAGGGGGTGCTGGGGCTGTGGCAGAATCTTTCCCTGGGTGTTGGAAGAGGGTGGTCCAGGAAGCCATCAGTGCTTTGCTGGGCAGTAGAACCACAGATTGCTTCAGGGCTGATGGCACCAGGAGGCAACTGACCTTCCCAGACCACAACTGAAGGATAAAACTGGCGCACTGATGGCAGCTGACCCTCTCCAGGGGCCCTTCTCCATACAGGGGAGCCAGACCAAGTGAATGGTCCTCATGGGCAAGGGGTACCAGGAGTCAAAGCAAAAGCAACATGGGGAAAACTGTCCACTTTCCTTTCACCAGAGGGGTCAAGCCTAGGTAACTCCTGCTATGTCAGATGGTTAGCTATTCTAGCATCACATGGGCAGCTGGACCTTCCTTAAAGGTGCTTTGGGGTGACCTTCTGAGCTAAGTCCACTGCTTCCCTTTTGAGTGACTGCAAGCAAGGAGATGTCTTGGTCTTTTCCTCCTCTCCCCCTTCCTGGGCCTGGATGGGTGGGGGCTGGGAGGACAGCAGGTTATATTGACCAGTCTTCACTCCCAAGAACTGACCTCAGAAAGACAGAGCCAGGGCCTAGAGTACTTTCTAGAGGAGAGCTTTTGGTTCAAAGGACCCAGCCAGCCAGTTATTCCAATGACCCACAAGCTCTAATGCTTTTTGGATGGCAGCTGTGGGGGAAACTGGGGCAGGGTCAACAGATAGGTGAAACTAGTAAGAACATACCAGTCCCTATGTGTACCTGGCTATTTCCTCCATCAGTGGGGTCCCCAAGCCTTCCTCCTCTCCTCCAGTTCAGAACCATGACAAACTAGGCCCCCTGGCTACTACCAGCCAGATGGACCTGATTAAAGAGGTCCTCCATCTAGGGTTCAGGGGTAGGTGAGTAGGGAACATTGGTAACCCCTCACAAAGGAATGAGAAATTTTGCCTTCTATGATACCATCAGCAAGGACTCTCTGTCTGAGAGTATCAGACATTTGGTTGGGTACCAAGGAAGAGGGGGCCATGGGGTCAGATCAGTTCTGGCTGGAGCTGACAGTGGGTCTGCTGTTGCAGGGGGGGTGGTGCTATCTTCCATTCTGGGACTTCAGACCAAGGATAATCTTTCTGTCCTCCCCCTCACCCAGTGGGCCAACAGTTGATTCCCCAAGGGGAATCGAAAGTGCCTCCCATGAGCATGACAGTTGTCAGAGGCTGGGAAGGCAGTGGGCCAGAACCTGAGATTTTGCCACGCTCTTGATCCCTGGCAAGATAAGGATTTGGCAGGTCCCATTTCCAAGTTCACAGTTCCCCAGAAGCAGGTGAGTTTAACACTAGCCTGACTTCATGTGATGTTATCCCAACTCCTTTCTATTCTCCAGCCCTGGGTGGATGACAGAAGCCTAATTTTGCACCATTGGGACTGAGTTTGTGAGTAGCTGTGTTTATCTGTGTTTGGCTCTGAGGGCCGCAGTCTTCTTGGTCCTCTCGTTTGCTATTAGTGGTATGGTCCATGACCACCACCCCTCCCACCCCTGGTCCAGTCCACATCGAGCACACTGCCATGGATGGGGGTGGGCTGAGTGTAGGTCCAGATTCCTTGCCTCTCCCTTCCCATCATACACTTCTGTCCAACCAGGAGGGGCTCCTTCCCATCCAAGCCACCTGTCTGGGGGCTGTGTGTGTGGCTCTGGGCACCATTGCTGTGTTTCTTATGGCTGCTGGACCTCAGTACAAGATGATTGTGCTCAGGGATGAACAAGGCCACTAGGAGGGACAGCAGGACTGAGCACGCTCCAAAGAGGAAGGGTAGGCCTGGGATGATGCTCTGCTCATCTGAAGGGTTGGCCATGTTGGGCTTGGTGGCCTTCTCTAGGCTCTCTACTGCCACTATCTCATTCAACTCCACATGAAATAGGTAGAAGACGAAGCCATACAGAGCTGGACCCAGGCCGTTGCACAGCCCTGGATGCTAGTGATCATTCCTTGAACTACACCTTGCTGGTCAGGGTCTGCGTTCCGAGACACCATGGCGCTGATGGCAGGGAAGGTAATGCTGGACATGGCTGCCATGGCATCTGCGGCCCACATCATCCAGGGCTGGGAGCCAAAGCCTTACCAGGCCAGCTGTAGGATCTGGAAACCCAGGCCAAGCAGGATCGTGTTCTTGTTCCCTATGGAGTGCACCAGAATTCCCAGGACCACTGTCTGAGCCAGGATGGACAGAATCCCCACCACACCAATGAAGGCCGCCACTATTTCTGAGGAGAAGCTAATTACCTGGCACAGGTAGAGAAAGAAGCTGGAGTACTGGCCGGCTTCTGGCAGGTAGGAGAGGAAGACAGTGATACAGATGAGAAGCACGGTCGAGTCCTGGCCCACTTTCCAAAGAGAAGCAAAGGGGTCAGCTTGCTCCCAGGAGATAGGAGATCCCCAAGACACAGGTCGCATCTCCTCAGGCAGGGACTCGGGCACAGCCAGTAAGATGAAGCCAATATCCAGCAGAGCCACTCCTGAGGCCAGCACCACCACCAGCGTGTCACCATGGGTGTGGGACAGGTAGGCACCAATGGCTGGGCTTGTTACCAGGCTGGCAACAAAGGTAGCAGAGACCAGGCCATATGCTGTGCTTCACTCATGTTCCTGGGTGATGTCGGCCACATAGGCAAAGATGACAGAGAAGGTGATTGTACACTTTTACAAAAATAGTTTGCCTGCTTTCTCTCTTAATTAGGCCTATATTTTCTTTAGTTTTGTCTGAGAAAATGAATGTTAGACAAGCCTTTTAGTAGAATATTAGACTCTCCTTCACACCTTTATTGTAACTGTCTTTCTGTTCATGTTAGTCTCTGGGAAAGAACAAATTTTTGGATTTTTCAAATCCATTCTGCTATGCACTTTTTTATGGGTGAAGTGAACTTATCCCATTCACACTGAATTCTAAATATCCATAACTTTGTGTTTTCCTCAATCTCACTTTTTTTTAACTTTTCTTTTCTTTTCATTTCAGAATCTCCCACCATAAAAGTCTATTTATTTTTTAATCATAGCATCCCATACTGTGATCTCTACTTTTATTCCATCACACTCCACCTTTTGCTTATACTTTCTCCTCCTATTTCATTATTTGATAACTAACATTTCTTTTTAAAAATATTTTTGAATTTTTATTTATTTAAGGCAATGGGATTAAGTGACTTGCACAAGGTCACACAACTAGGCAATTATTAAGTGTTTGTGGCTAGATTTGAATTCAGGTCCTCTTGACTCTAGGACTGGTGCTCTATCCACTGCACTTCCTACCTGCCCCTAAATTACATTTCTATATACAAAAAAGTTTACATGTATATTTTTTCTTTTCTATGGGTCTGAGGTTCAAGCATTACCCATCACTACATTACATTTTCCACTGCATTGTAGAAAAGTTCTTTGTTTGACTCTTTTATTTGAGAAAATTTTCCTCATTCTACCTTCCCCTACCTTGTATCCCTCTCACTCACCTCAATTTTTGGAAGATTATTCCAACACCATCAAATAGTATGCATACCTTCTCTCTTTTGAATATCCTTAGAGATTGCATGTTTCATCACCCCTTATTGAAATGCTAATAATTTAACTTTATTGAGACACTTATGATAACTCTTTCATTACTCATTCATACTCTCCCTATTTTTTTCTTGAATCTTATATTTCAGTGTCAAATTTTCTTATCAACTCTGATTTTTACAAAATAAATACATGAAAGTGTTCCAGGTTTTTTAAATGTTCATTTTGCCCTCTGAAGGATGATGCTTGGTTTTGCTGGATAGATAATACCTGATTGGAATCACAGCTCTTTACCTTCTGAAATAGCATATGATGAAGCCCTCTGTTCCTTTAATATGGTAGCTGATAAATTTTGGGTGACTGAGTTGCTACAGTACCTGAAAGATTTCATTCCAGCTTCTATAATAATGTTCTCTTTGAACTAGGAGCTCTGTAATTTGGCTCTAATATACTTAAGAATTTTCATCTTGGAATTGTTTTCAGTAAGTGACTGATGGAGTCTTTCAATTTCTCTTTCATTTCATGAATCTAAGAGATAAGAGCAAATGGTCTAAATCACTTCTTTTTTAAAAATTATTTATTTTATTTTTTTATCCATACACACATGTATAATTTTAAATTACAAAATTTCCTTCAATCCTTCTTCCCACTTCACTCTACTCAGTGCCTGTCAAGTTAGTATTGTACATACATATTTTAAATAAGCCTATTTGCATATTATTCATTTTTGATATAAGGAATTCGGATTTAGGGCAAGAGAGATAATTTTTATAAAGAGTTCATCACATTCTTAAGGGTTGTTTTATTTTTTTGTTGTTGTTATTAATTTTTTCTCCCTCTGGATTAGGAAAACATTTTCCATAGCTGTTCTAAAATGGTTATCCTAGTTCTCTGAACTGCTGAGAGGAGCTGCTTCCATCAAAGTTAATCATCTCACAATGTCGTTGTTAATGTGTATTGCTCTCGGTTCTGCTCCTATCGCTCAGCATCAGATACTGTAAGTCATTTCATCTTTCTCCAGAGTTCAAACATTTATGGTTTCTTATCGAACAATAGTGTTCCATAGTATTCATGTACCATAAGTTGTTTAGCCATTCCCCAATTGATGGGCATCCCCTCAATTTCCAAATATTTGCTACTACAAAAAGAACTGCCATGAATATTTGGAACATGTTGGACTTTCCCCATTTTTTATGATTTCTTCTGGATATAGTCCTAGAATTGGAATTACAGGGTAAAAACTATGAACATTTTTATTGCTCTTTGGGCATAGTTCCATATTGCTCTTTGGCAATAGTTCCATATTGCTCTTCAGAAAGGTTGGGTTCACTGACACCTCTACCAGCAACGCATCAATGTCCCAATCTTCCCACAAACTCTTCAATATTAATCATTTTCCCTGTTTCTCATCTTGACTAATCTGATAGGTGTTAGATAATACCTCAATGTTTTAATTTGCATTTTTCTAATCATGAATGATTTAGAAATTTTATTCATATATTACATATAGCTTTAATTTCTTTATTTGAAAACTCTCTATTCATATCCTTTGATCATTTATCAATTGGAGAATGACTGGTAACTTTATAAATTTGATGCAATTTTCTATATATTTCAGAAATGATTGCTTTATCAGAACTCCTAGCCAAATGATTGTTTCCCAGCTTACTACTTTCTTTTTAATTTTGGAAGGATTGATTTTATTAATGCAAAAATGTTTTAATTTAAATAATCAAAATCATTCATTTTGCAGTTCATAGTATACTCTAATTCTTGTTTGGTCATAAATTTGTCCTATTACCATAGATATGATAGCTAGAGTATTTCTTGAACCATTAATTTATCCATGGTGTCACCCTCTATGTCTAAATCCTGAAACCATTTTCAATTTGTTTTGGGTCTCTGCCTAGTTTTTGCCATACTATTTTCCAGTTTTCTCAACAAGTTTTGTCAAATAGTGAATTTTTATCCAGAAGCTGATGTCTTTGGGTTTGTCACTAGTAGATTGCTATAGTCATTTCCTGTGGTTTCTCTAGAATCTATACTAATCCACTGATCCATTACTCCATTTCTTTTTTTAAAATATATATATATATATATATATATATATATTATAATCATGTGTTATTAATAATTATTATTTTACATCAGGACACTTCAGGAATCACAATGTAGGCTATCTCTTTGCCTATTTCATTCAACACTAAGAGAACCTTAATTAAAACTGACTCATGTGCAATACCAGTGCAATATTAAAACAATACTGGTTTAGTCTGCTGAAATTGCCAATGTATTTAAAAATAGGGTCTAACAACTGTTATGAATCATATATTCAAACAGAATCATTTTATAAAAATCTAGTGACAGAAATTGTAAATTAAAGCAGACCATTCCAATCACAATAGTATCAGATAATGAATTAAAACAAGCTAATAAAATAGAACGTAGATTTGCATCCTTGTAAAGTCCTACTTTAAGTAACATCTTAACAGATAAAGGACTGAAAAATGTAATCAATAATAGCTGACCTTTCTTTTACATTTTAAATACATGGAGAAACAATCAAGAAACTTTATTATTAACAGGTAATTCTGTTCCAACAAATCTCTCACAGCTTGTCATCACTTATTATATCTCTTTGAAAGTAAAAAATCTGAGACTGGCACACTGCAATTAAATCCTAACAGGGATATTTATTTTTCCATTGATAGAGACAGATCTTTAAATTGAAACTGTAACTGACACCTTACATTTATCACATAAATGATGTAAAAATAAGCAATTTTTTATATATTCATGATGAAAAATAAATTTTCTTTTAATAGGGAGAGTAAATGAAGCAATGAGGTAACTAAATGATTTCTATGTCAACAAATATCTGCAAACTGTATTTTTAAAAGTATGTATGTGTATATATAGAGAGAGAATTGAAAAAACAAATATATATATATATACAGATGTATATGTATATATTTATGGCACAGGGACTATTTTTGTCAGAAAGTCCTTGCCCCCAGAAACTGTTTAAGGTCATGTTTCCAAGGACAAATGAATCAAAGTGATGGCATTTCAGATTTCAGAAAACACCATAATTTCAAAGTCAGGGGAATTTACAACAGGTTCTTAGCATAATGTTTCTGATTATTCTCAGATAAGATGCTAAATAAGCAGAAACTAACACAATACTCAAGTTTACCATTAAAATGATATTTAAAACTATTTTAAAATTAGTGTTTGTGAAACCAAAAATGTACATTTCTTCTCTTCACTCAAAGTAGTACATACAACAATTTCAAGTCACTGATCAGGAAAATATTCCTACACCTTCAAATTTTAATGTATTCATTGCATTTTCAGTTTTGTATTTCTCTATCATCCTTCCTGCTGTCCCAAATTACATATAACCTATGAGGTTAAAAACAATGCTTTATATTTCCTGATATTTTTTCAATTTGGATCCATTTCTATTCTATCCTAAGACTTTGTAAAGTCCCAAAGTTCACACTGATTTTAGACAGTTCTGTTCTTGATGTAAAAAACAAAAATGAACTATCCATATGACCTAAAAAGTGATACTAATGACTTCATTAAGAAGAATTAAGCCAAAGAAATAATCTATAATTATTTAAGTCTAACTCTTGACATTCATCAGCAAATTCAACCTTCAATGAACCAATAGATTTTTTGAAATGAATATAAAAAAATTATAAAGGAAATTCATATAGCTAGTGTAACAGAGAACAAAGATTTCTCTGATTTGTATAAGAAAAAAGTTAATGTGCATTTCTGGAAGACAAAAGATTAAAAATGTTCGATTGATAATCAATTAAGTACTAAGTTCTACTTAACTTAAATGATATTTTTATTTGTCAGAGTGAGGTGATATGAAGAGAAACACTTGGTTCTCCTTTGACCAACAGTCAAATACTGAAACGTCACTCATCAACACATGCCCAATATGGTAAGGATATCAGCAGGGTCGCACATCCTTACTTCACTGTAGACTACACAGTGTCTCTAAAAGTCGAAGTGTAAAGATTCAGCTATAAATTTGACAAAGATCACTCCACAGACAAATGGAGTAGCTGATGAAAGCTAAGCAAGTGGTAAAGGTCAAAGTTATTCAGAATAATTCACCTAGTTACCATCTTCATTAGAACTCTTATTACCACTTATAAATCAGGGGTGAGAAACCTGTTTTGCTGCCAAGGGTCATTTGGATATATAAAGCATCATTCTCGGGCCACATAAACATTATCCTATCCCTAAAAATCTCTTGGATAGGGCAGCTAGGTGGCACAGTGGATAAAACACCGGCCCTGGAGTCAGGAGTACCTGGGTTCAAATCTGACCTCAGACACTTAATAACTGCCCAGTTGTGTGGCCTTGGACAAGCCACTCAACCCCATTTGGCTTGCAAAAACCTAAAAAAAAGCTCCTAGATTTATTAAATTTCAAATCACATCTGCAGTTGCCTTGGCAATGACAGAGGGCCTTATATAGACTGAGGGACAGATGTTCCCACAGTTGCTCTATGAAAGACAGTGGGATCAATGGTTCTACACTCAGGTAAGAGGAGGATTAGGGAGGGCAAAACTTCTCTACAGTGATGTCAGCACAAGGGAAGGATAAGCTGTTGAAATTCTGCTGTTGGTCTTAAAAAGACTCTTCCCCTAAGGGAAGATATGGTAGCTGGCCATAAAGTCTCTTTGTTTTGAGTTCCTTTGACAGGAATGTGGAAAGTAGAACAATGACTTGTGACATCTGGCAGTAGTGCTACACTGTAATTATAGAATGTTTGACATTATACTATGAAATATTCACATTAATTTAACTTAAAAAAAACCACAAACTAATTTTCAAAGGAAAATAGTATATAAGAAAAATTTCAGGAGCGGCTAGGTGGCGCAGTCAAAAGTGCATTGGCCCGGGAGTCAGGAGTACCTGAGTTCAAATTTAGCCTCAGACTCTTAATATTTACCTAGCTGTGTGGCCTTGGGCAAGTCACTAAACCCCATTGCCTTGCCAGGAAAAAAAAAAGAAATATTTCAGTATTTCGTGTTCTTTGCAATTTCCTTCAGTGCCCTATATACCCATCCTTGTGTTCTTAGATCAACAGATTACTGATAAAGATGAACATGATTAACAACAATACAAATCTGGCATCAGCAAAGGAACTAATTATAAATGGGCAGTTAACTTAATGGACCTTGGCTTAACAGTTAACTAGTTTCTTTTTTCTTAATCTTGGAAAACTATCTGTGGTCAACTGAAACTTCAGAGAAGGAAGATTTCCTTTTATTCCCTAAAGCAGAAACAAAAGAGGATAAAGGGAAGACCTTAAAGTCATTGCCATCCCAATGCTTTGGCTTCTGTGATGTACAAAATAAGCTAATGAAGGAAAAAATGTATTATTAGAACTTTATAAAAACCAAACATAGCCAAGGACCTTAAAATTGTTCAGTTCAAAAAAGAACAGGTAGCCAACTCCATTGGCACTACAAATGACTAAGTGATAATCTTGTATAGGCCACCTTCCTTTCCCCAGGGAGTTCCTATCTCCCACTACTACTTTCCAGACTAACTTCATGAATAAATCAGGATGCTGAACATCTTTTAACACCCTTGTGACACTGTCCAGGGCAGTTTACAGAATGGAAGAATTGAGGGTGAGGTACTCTCCTTCTCTGAGCAAGGAAATAAAATCCAAACCTAGCCACCACATATTTTCACAACAAAAGATCTGTTGATACTTGATACTAATTTTTTGAGAAAAAATATCAAGTTTAAGTCACATCTCTCAGGCAGACATTACATTTTTACAGGAAGGAAAACAGACATCAATATATTGTGTGTTACTGGGTGACATGATCACTGGGCTTCTTTTCTTTTCCAGCTTGTGCTTTGGCACTTTGAATAGTCCTCTGAAGAACATGGTGCATGGCTGACACTGTCTTTTCACAAGCCACCTTGAAATTATTTGGGTGTTTGTGTGTCCAAGCCAAGAGCATGGCAGCAAATAAGTCTCCTGTTCCCACAAAGACTGTATCCACTTTCTGAATTTCCATTTTGATTCTTTTTGTCACTTTTGTGCCATCTGGTTTTTGTTTCCTCTTACTTCCTAGAGCAATCAGGTAGCTGTTGCCTGAAGAAGCTGGCAAGTCAGAACTGGTGATAACTACAGTCTCTGGTCACATAGAATGAAGTATATCCATTACCTCTAATGCCTCTTTTTGTGAAGAAATCTTTTTTCCAGTGAGTAACTCAGCCTCAAACTGGTTTGGAGTTATTATATCTGCTAGAGGAACGACTTGTTCTTTATAAACTGGAAGAAGATCTGCTGGAACATACATAGAACCTTCTCCATTCCACTTGTCACCCATCACCAGATCACATACATTTGGTATAAATTGGAGTTCTGCTGCTTCAGCTCTTGGATTATGTCAACTACCATTGCAAGGAATGATTTGTTTCTTGTGTAACCTGTGAGAACATAGTCATACTTATTTACATTGTTCAGCTTAAGTCCTTCATACAGCTCATGAAGTTCATTTGAATTTAACACCTGACCTTTCCAGTATGGATAACCTGTGAGATTTGAAACCTGGACTAAATTCACTGTGTCAATTTCAAATCCCAAAACCTGCAAGGGGAAGGTGGCCGCCGGGTTGCCCACGTAACCCCGGACGACGTGGCTCTGGATGGACAGGACCCTGCACTCCTCCTCCATGCTGGCCAAGGCGGCGGGAAGCCGAGGCTCCGGAGACAGGCTGGGCTCGGGGGCAGGAGGCGGAGGCGGGCACCTTCGGGAGGGAGCCGCGCCGGGAGCGGGAGGAGAGGGACGGGCCGAGGGTCCATTACTCCATTTCTTAACCAGTGACAGCAGTTTTGATGGCTGCTGCTTTATAGTAGTATAGTTTTACGTCTGATAAAACTAGGCCACCTTCCTTTGCATTTTTTTTCACCAATTCCCTTGCTATTCTTGTCCTTTTGTGTACTTTTCCAATCCAGTTGCTATTCCAATGAAATATCTTGCATTTTCTTCTACTTTTAACTTTGTTTTAATGATTCTTAATATTTCATGGAGTATTAACTTTCATTTGTTAAACTCTAATTTTTAGAGTAATTTTATTCAATGAATTTCTTTTGTCTTTTTAACATTAGAGCAATTCTTATTTTTACATGTTATGGTCTTCATTATTTTTGTCGTTTTTGTGACAACTAATTTTTGCTATAATCCTCTTCTCTTTTTTTCCCAATTTATCTTTTTCCAATTTATGTTCTACCATTCTCATCTTTTTTAATTCACATTTTGATTTTTTACTATATGTTTTGGTATTCCCTCAAGTAGAAATATTTTGTAAAATTCTTTTTTTTGCTCCACTTTGAACTCATATTTGGATTTTGAGCTTTTTGTTAAAATTGAGTTCTTTGTTCATGGAGGTAGGGAGACAGTTTCTTAGGCTACCTGATGCCATTTTTCAGGAGGAAAATTACTTCTTTGTAATTTCATAAATTTGTTTATTGTATGTACAACTGTTTTCATTGATACCCATGGGTTATAGTGTTTGTGTGTTTTTGATGTTTCCATGGAGTTGTGATCTTGGGAGTAGAATAGTCATTGCTGTCCTGGAATGCACTCTTGTTTTTTCCTCAAGAAAGACTCTCTGAATGGAAATTGGAACTGCACCATAAAACATCCTGAAGCAATTTGTGTGTTCTATACCCAGTTCCAGCAAAGGTTCTGCTCTAATCTCCTTATGATAAATTTTCCACATCCTCTTTCCCCACTTAGTTTCTCTGGGATGAGAGCTTGTTAAGCACTTGCTGTTGTAGGGGTTCTGAGAGTCTTCTGCTCTAGAGTCCCAATTTTCTGCTAAGCTCCTAAGTATTCTTAGGTCAGACATGTTGTTCATTCTAAAACTTTAACACATGATTTCATTCATTATTTTAAAGTTGTCAGGAAGAGAATGTTGAGAAGGTTCTCTTGGATGGCCTTCAATCTGCCATCTCCTCTCCTCATTCCCTCATTATTTTAAGGGGAAAAAAAACCTCTTCAGCAGAGGAGCAATTTGAATTTTGTATTTCTATCAATACTACCCAAGAAACTGAATTCCAATTAATTCTATTAATTTCTTGTTTTTTTTAAAATAAGGTCATATCAAAGGAAATGCATAGTTTGTGACAATTTTCCTATAGTCTCTTCTATTGGTCTCTTCTAAACATGGAAACTCTTACTATTGTATATTATAGTTTTTTTTATGAAATCCTGAATTTTTCTATTTGGAAGAGATCAGCTTGTGAGTTGGCACAGACTTTCAGGATTCTGTTTTATTTTACTGTTTTGTATGTGAGGCATAAGACTAGGTGTTAGGGAATCAAAACTCAAAATCAGATAAGACATTTAACCTCTATGAATTTTAAATTCATTTCTATAATGGAAAAATAATATTTTTGCTACCTGACTTGCAGCAGTGGTGTGAGGAAAGGCTTTTCCAGACCTTACATTTTTATATAACATGATTTATAACAAATACAGAAATGAAAATAGCAATAATTAGTAAGTGGTCTTTCCTCCACTTTCCATTACTGACATATTTCCTCCTGCATGGTTGCACTTAAAATTTATTTTAGCCTACTGTATCCTGAATTAAAATGATAATGTACATTCACAGTCTGTTTTGCTTTAAGTCCCATACTTTCCTAAAGATAATGTTCAAAACCTTAATTCATTGAAATGAGAGAGTAACTTTTTTTTTTAAAAAAAGTAAATGTTCCATCACTCAAGTACTGTAAATGAAGTCTCTGAGCAAATTGACGAACTGAATTCAGGGTACTTCAAAAGTCTTAGTTCAGTTTTGAGCTAATAAAGCACTAACACTTTTGGACCATGCAAATTTTTCACTCCACAATTTATTCATATTTATAAGTATGGCATATGTCATAATTTTAGTAATAAAATTATTTTTTTTAAACAGAGTCACAGAATTCCATAACTGGAAGAAATGTCAAAGGTCCAGCCCAATCCAAGGAGCACAATTTATCATTTTACTTCCACTCAAAGTACCTGATTACAAAAATTCTCTTCATATGAATTATTTTTGAGGTTTTCTCATTGTAAAGATGTTCTTCATTACCCAGAAACAAATTTGACTCCTTGTACCTTCTTTGCATTGAACCTTTAGTGACAAGAAGTTCAACTTTAATTCATTCTTATGTGGAAATGAAATATTTGAAGCCAAACTAAGTTTCTCCAAAGCTTTCTTTTCTATTTCTTCTTTTGTTTCCAGTTCCTTTAACCTACATTTTAGAGCATAGTTTCAAATTTTATTACCATCCTGATTTCCAATTCTAGATTAGCTTAACAAAATGAGACACGCTTAAATAATGATAACCAACATCTATAAGAAACTTAGAGATTTTCAATATGCTTTATATTATCATCTCGTGTAATTTTCACAACAAAAATGTAATGAATAACCTATAATTATTCCCATTTTATCAAGAGGAAAAAATAAATATGACTAACCCAGAAACAAAAAATTACTAAATGTCTGACAGGATTTGAATTAAACTTTTTTTGATTCTTAGTACAAAATACTACTCATTCTACCACCTCAACCAAGGTATGTTAGGACAAGGATTCCCACATTTCTTAAAGTGATTAGTTTCTTCAAGAATAAAAATTGTCCCTGGAATCTGATTAACTTTGGTCTCCATTGAAAAATAGCATCTCTGGGCAGAAAATTCCACAAAGTTTGGAATTCAGGCCTTTATATTTTAGTGTTTGTCTGAAAAAAAATGCATAAATCTTGCTTAACCTATCCTTTTTTTAAAGTTTTTCCAAGGCAAATGGGGTTAACTGACTTGCCCAAGGCCACACAATTGGGTAATTATTAAGTGTCTGAGGCTAGATTTGAACTCAGGTACTCCTGATTCCAGGGCTGTCGCTCTATCCACTATACCACACAGCTACCCCCCAGAACTCTGATTTTTAAATGAACAAATATAATTCCAGAGATATTGTGAAAGAAAATTCCTTAGAGAGAGAGGAGTGATGGACGAATATACAGAGATTTTAAAAAAAGAAAAAGTGTATGTGCCAAAATTGAGACTTTTTATCATTTATGCTTGTATAATACAATGATGTTTCTTCCTTTCTTCTTCTTTCCTTCCTTCCTTGCTTCCTTCTGTTTTTCTCTTTCGATTTTAGATCCCTATATCATATATATATATATATATATATATGTGTGTGTGTGTGTGTGTGTGTGTGTGTGTGTGTGTGTGTCTAAATGTGCATGTTTTATATATATATGTATTTATACATACATACATACATACATATATATATATTTATGTGTGTGTTTGTGTGTATAATAAGTGAGTCAGGTTTTGTACTGAAATGAACACAGTAATATATGCCAACATAAATAAATCTAAAGAATCAATGAATCAATTTGAGAATGTTGAGTAAAGGAATCACAGACAACTTTAGCAAAAAAGAGTTGTCAAGAATGGTATAACCATACTAAATGAACAAGAGTTTGAATATAAATAGGGCTCCAAGAATCAGAGATAGGAGGGGAAACTATACCAGGTATGATGGAGAGGTTGTTTAGTCACAAAGATAATATCTAAAATTTCTCTCATGAAAATATAGAGAATTTCAGGAAGTTAGGCTAAAAGAGAAAATGAAATGGGGTCGAATAAGATGAGAACAATAACAGGAAAAAATAAGCTGCAATAGCATTGTGAAGTAATTTAAATGCAAAACTTAATTTTTAGTTTGTTTCTTTTCTGGGAAGAAACTATTGAAGTTTCTTGAGGAAAATAAAGTCTTTTACGTATTTACAGCATAAGAGTATTTATTTAGAAATGATATGGAAGATGAATTAAATAGAGGAAAAATAGGTAATAGAAAATGACTTTCTAAGTAAGTATATCTAAAATTTAGTTTATTCTTTAAAAATTCAGTTATGATTCAAAATTCATTAAATGTTAAAATAGCCTATCACTCATATAATACATAAAGACAGGTAGTCAGCTTATATTTGCTGCCAAATTAGATTCTTGAAATAATTCTATGATTTAGATGCTATCATTATCTTCAATTTACAGTATAGAAAACTGAGCCAAAGAGCGCCATATTAACTCAAGTTCATTCAGTTATTATCTAACAGAAAATTTGAATTCAGGTCACCTTAACTCTAAGGGAAGTATTATATCTACTCTATCAATAAATTTGCTCCTAAAATAATTATTATATTTGTTTTGACAATTTAGTATTTTGAGGAACTTAGGGTTTGAACAATCTCCTCCAATTTGGAGAACTTGAATTTTCATGATATAAAGAAAAACAAGTCTTATTCCTTAGGGAATATTGTTTCTTAAAATGTTTTCAGGATAGAAGATATCACTTTGGTTTAGGTAAGGGTAGGAGTAGAATGAGCTTTACCTCACTTTTTATAGTGGAAATTATCAAAACTGTGGCAATGATTCCTACTCTGAGCAGGAGATTGGATTAATTGTCACCTAATATTCTTTTCAAGTCTATGATTTTATGGGTCCATCATTCTGATTCTTAAATGTTAATGGTATTATGGTTTAATACTATATCATTTGAAAGATGACCTCTCAATCTTTCTTCATATTAGAGAAAAATCCAATAGTTGAGCGCAAGATTTTATGAACTAAGTTGAAGACAATAGTTAAAGTTTCAGGAAGGAACAATTCTGGTACGAAGGGTGGAACTACTGGCATATTGTTGCATATTTAGAAAGCCATAGTTAAATCTGTCAAGTAAATACAGTAATTTTGAAACAATAGCAAACAATATTATTTTACATGAAGTTTTTGAACAAAAAGAAAATTTTTTGAGTCTGTTTTTTTTAAATTTTGGGGAGGCAGAGAAGAGAGAAGAAGGAAAAAATTCAAATGTTGAAATATAACTGGATAATTTTAAATTATAAATCTTATATTATTTTCCTACAGCTTCTCCCATGCTTGTGTAGACTTTATGGGTATAAATAACTGGTTAAAATAATAACAGATGATGTTAATATCTTCATTTTAAGTGTTAGCTTATATGTTTATAAAATATGGTATTTATCCAAGAAGAAATCTATTTAATGAAGAGTGGATAGACATGTGATAAAAGAAAGCAGTCCAAGTCTGTGTTTCAGAGTTATCTTGGCTAGGTCTAGCATATATTATCTCCACTCCAGTGAGAGAGAGGATTACTTTGTGTATGGATGAATAATTGGTACAACACAGGCAATAGTTCTGACTCATTTATGTAATATTATGTTTTGGCATGTCCTCAAAACTTTGATTTTTATCCTCAAAAATTCCTTAAACTGTAGTTTCTCTCAGAATGCATGATCAAGGAAGTTGGTTCTCCTCTATCTTTAGCTTTCTTTATAGGTTAAATATAAGTGTTGAACAAATATAACCATGAATTGTCAAAATCTTTAAATTTGCATAAGGCTTGTATAAATCTATATCTCCGGAATATCTGGCCCACTTTTCTGACAAGTACATCTCAGTTTTGACTTAGAGGAGAAAGAAAAGGCCATCATGATTGGGAATTTTCTCTTTTCCTTACCTATCTACAATGGGATTATTGGTTTAGAAATATACCTTACTGTCCCTTCAAGTATTGGTTATATATGTATACATCTTAGGGAGTCCAGAAGAAAATCTTAGACAATTTAAAGTCTTATGATATAGCTGATTGAACCAGCAAAGGAGAGCCAAGAAATGATGTTCACATGGATTATCGTATACTTAGGAATTCTGTACTTCTAATATTCCTTATTACATACTTCTTCACAGTGGCCTCTGTGTAGGATAAAAATCCACTTAAAAATTATAGCTACTCCTCTGAACAAAAAGAAAGTTTATTTTGCCATTTCTTGAGAAAACTACACTCTCCAAGTCTCACAAAGATAGTGAAGATCAAGGAGCTGCCCCGAATTGACAGTCAAGCAAGATCATATGGCCTAATGAGACCCTCTCCTCCTTCCTATCATTCCACTCTGTCAATTCACTGGTTAATCTTCAGTTACATTCTACTTGTGAAAATTTAGTCCAGAAACATAGAAAAGAATGAAAGGTTTTCAAAAAATATTCCCTCACCATCCACATGGTGAGAATAACCTTAAGGATTATAACTATCTTAATTACTTCATTAGACTGTTACTTCACAGTATACTTATCATCAAACAGGAGTTTTATGAACATTGTTGGAATGGTTTTCTCATGGGAATAGTCTACTGTTCTCACAGTTAAGATAGTTTTATCATCAAATAGTTGACTAACTAAAAATGCAAGGTCTCTCTGGAAATAATTCACTATTTCCCCCAATCAGAATTGGGAGGGTGCCTGTCTTGGAATGCAAGATCTCTCTCCATTTTTCTTCTAAGAATAGTCTAACAGTAATAGTCTGTCTTTTTTTAATGATTTTTAGACCCTGAGAAGACTTCATGAGCAATATTAACTCATAAGAGGGAATATCCCACTCAACCCCTACTCATTTTTCATAAATATCTATGCATATATATTTGCATCTGAAGTCCTCTCACACTAACCTTCATAAGTTCTCGGGTTCTATTCCCTCTCTTCCTGTCCACTTGGGACCCATCTTCTTTTATTCCCCTGGAGACATTCAATATTTTTCTGTATCTGCAGAATCCATTCCAATCTCCAATTAAGTTGACTTGTTGAGATCTTGTCTTCTGGTAAAAGAACTTTTTAACACAACATCTTATCAGACAGATTCATATTTTCATCATTTGACCATAAAATTCTAAAGCTATTAAAATTCACATTTTGCCTTACTCACTGTCACATTCATATGCATAATTTACTTTAACAAAAAACTCAACTTCCATAATTGTTCACTTCAGAAGTGAATATGTTGAAAATTATCAAGTTAATTTGAGCTTATTACATTTACATTAGATGACCATCTTTGTACAATGTGCCCAGCAAGCGACATAGAAATAGCCTTAATCTATTGCTCTTCATTAAAAGAATAACTCGAGCATCCTTAACTAAAGTAAATTCTTCTTTCTTCCCAAAATGTTCCTTAACTAAACTATAGGTGATTCTTCTTCTGATATACTCAACTGACTTACATTACCTTCTTAAAGTAGAACTTGAAACTGCTACTACACAGAAGTGTATCTTGAGATTATATAAACTTCTTTATTCTTTTACCTAAATATCATTTTCCTAGCTCAAAATAAAATGAAATCAAAGAATCTTAATTCTTCTCAAAACATATAGTTACCAGCATAGGTTAAAACCACATGCTGGTCTCTACAGCTATTAAACTCCACTTGACCTAAAATTTCTATATCAGACTTACTTTTAACAATTTTCTATAAAGATCTAGGACATCAAAGGAAAATTCCTTTATAAATATAATTTTGAGTGTCAGTTTCCAGGCAGATTTCATGTAGATAGTCAAATGCCTTAAGTGAAATTTTAGATTTATCCCGAGATATTATTCAAATGTCACATTTGGGGGGGTCAAATCCCAAGTGTCCAATCTCAGGTTGCACTGATAAATCACCCCTTCGGTATTTTCTCCCAAGACACCTGACACCTGTGTAGTATGCAAACCTCCTTTGGACTTGCAAACTTCAAGAGAGCATTGACTCAATAGCACTTCCTTTGCTGATTATACCTGATGATCAAAGGATTTCATGGAAACAATGTAAATGCTACTAGAATGCCTTCTGTGGGGAGTAGGGGAGGGAAGCAAGGTTAAGAGAAAAATTAAAAATCTCAAAATTAATTAAATATTTCTTAAATAAGAAAATTAGATCATTTTGGTTACATTAGATTAGAAAAACTTTTGCACCAACAAAACTACTGTAACCAAGACCAAAAGAAATGTATTTAATTGGGAAGCAATTTTTACAACTATTATTTGTGGTAAAAGACTCATTTCTGAAATATATAGAGAACTGAGTCAAATTTATAAAAAAAATCCTAATTGACAAGTGGTCAACGGATATGCAGAGACAATTTACAGATGAGGAGATCAAAGTGATCCAAAGTCATATGAAAAATTGCTCTAAATCACTACTAATTCAAGAAATGCAAATTAAAGCATCTCTGGGGTACCAATTCATACCTCTCAGACTGGCCAATATAACCAGAAAGAACAACAATCAGTGTTGGAACAGATGTGGGAAATCTGTGACACTAATACATTGTTGGTGGAACTGTGAACTGATCCAACCTTTCTGGAGAACAATTTGGAATTATGCCTAAAGGGCAATAAGTATGTGTACCCTTTGATACAGTATTACTACTTCTGGGTCTGTACCCTAAAGAGATCATTAAAAAGGGTAAAAACATCACTTGTACAAAAATATCGATAGCAGCCCTGTTTGTGGTGGCAAAGAATTGGAAATTGAGAGAATGTCCATCAATTGGGGAATGGCTGAACAAACTGTGGTATTTGTACATTATGGACCACTATTGTTCTATTAGAAACCAGGAGGGATGGTTATTCAACACTGTGCACCAAAACCGCAATATAGGGTTGAGGATCAATCTTAATGGACTTGTTCATTTCATCAGTACAACAATCAGGGAAAATTTTACTGTATCTGAGATGGAGCATAATATTGTGGAGTTTATTTTTTTTATTTTTTATTTTTGGTAAGGTAATGGGGTTAAGTGGCTTGCCAAAGGCCACACGGCTAGGTAATTATTAAGTGTCTAAGACCAGATTTGAACCCAGGTACTCCTGACTCCAGGGCCGGTGCTTTATCCACTGGGCCACCTAGCCACCCCTATTGTGGAGTTTAAACAAAAACCCAAGACTATTATCTTTAACTTTTAAAAAGTTATCTTATATAATTTTGCTATGTCTTATATTTTATTTTTTTCCTTTAAGATATGATTTTTCTCTCAATACTTTTAATTTGATCTATGTTTAGCATGGAAACAATGTAAAGGCTTTCAGACTGCCTTCTGTGGGGGTTAGAGGGAGGGAAGCAATAATAGTGGAAAATTATAATATTCAAAAAAATAGGAATAATACAAAATAGATTATCTTTCTGGTTCTGCTATTCATTGACTTCAACATGAACAAATCAAATAAGTTGCATGAAATCTGTACACAAATTTTTAGTTTTAAATTGTATAATTAAACTTAATGTTGTCTAATATCTGTTTCACCTTTCTTTCAAGTTACCTTTTCAACTCTCTTTGGAGACCATTAGTATCAAACTCAAAATATTTTTGAATATGAAAAATAAAGGATATTGTTCTAAATTACAATCAAGGTGATCATTTAAAACTTGACATCATATTTATAAAGGTTATAAATAATTTATACTATATATTATTTCTGGTATTTAGTCACTCATTTCTCTATTAACAAATGAAATTAAACCTTGTGAAACTTATTATGAATATAGATATTAAATATTAAAATTTGCAAAACATCTATTATTTGTCAATCTTTCCTCTGCCTATATGGCTTTATAGGCATTTTCTGAGAACAGATCATAGTTAATCAAACTCATAGTACAATAATGTAACTTAATATTTCTAAATATGAATTCCGAAGTCCCAATTTAAATCTTATTTTATGTTCTAGATTATAATACAAAAGTTAATTACTGTATAAACTTATAAGAAAAAAAAAACTTGTTGTCGGCTATAATAATGGAACGGGAAATTTATAAATATAAAATGAGCTCATTTTATTTTTGAGATAAATTCATTATGATTTTCTAAAGTTTGCCAAAGAAAGCTCTTTTATTCATCATGGTTGTCAGTAGTAGGACAAGCATTATAATTTCTATTCCCTATTTTCTCTCCTGCAACAAGGAGAGAACTACTAATATCATCCTTTAGATGTGAAAAAAACATTCACAGTTTGTATGGTTTAATTTTGGATTTATGTACATGCAGCCACAAAGTCTCAAAGGATGTTTGCAGTCTTCTCACTCCTTTTTTTTTCAGAAGAACCACAAAGATAAGAAAGGGAAGCATTTTCTGTGGGGTAATTGGAAAAGTCTTATCTTTTAATTCTCCATCTTAATTCCTTTGTGCACATTCTTCCACTCAGAATAGCTACTATTTCCATCTATTGAAATATTATTTTTCCTAAAATTTCTCCTTTATTAGTCTAGGCCAAAGAAACTTTACTTTTGATATTGTAGAATACTAATTTTTCTGTTCTAGTCATGGAGGATCCTTCATTTATACTTATTTTATTAATATATGTATAAATGTCCTAGCTCCATTTTTCTGAAGCTGTCCGGATAACATGCTATCAAAGGGAAGTGAACATGATTGATTCATATGCTAATCAATATTTAGTAAGGAGTGAATTGCTTTATTGTTCTTTGAAAGAATATTGTGGGTAGAGCCAAAATGGCAAAAGGAGAGGATAGCCTCTTAGGTGCTCTCTCTCAAAACTTATAAACTAAGGACTCTAACTAAATTCTCAAGAGACAGAATCCACAGAGGGATCCAGTAAAAAAAAAGTTCTATAACACAAGGGAACCTGGAAAGGAATGGAAAGGCTCTGCTCCAAGGGGTTGGAGGGGCAGCCCACCAGAATGAAGGAACTTCAGCCTCATGGAGGGAGCCCGAGTGAGCTGGGAGCCAAGGTCCATGACAGTGGGGGAAGTTTTCTGACCTACACTTAGGGTGTACCAGGCACAACTTGGGGGATCAGCTCTCAGGGCACTCAACAAGCTGCATGTCTGTGACAGCCCAGATCAGGGAACTGAAAGCAGGAGCTGGTAAGCAGGAGCCCCCAGGACATGAGTGCTGAGCCTAGGGAGGGGAGTGGAGAGAGGCTACTGAGCTCTGTCCTCTATCCCTGGAACAGGACTCTGGGGCTCTGACCACATTAGGATCCTGATCTCAGTCTAGAACCCCTCCCCCAATAGAACAGCAGGGCCCTACTACCTAAACCCTCTGGAGGGAAGTTAGAGCCTTACACACAGAGATCCTTGTGGGGGGGGTGTCCCAATAATACTCAAAAGCTCAGGAAGTACCCCAAAACCAGGCACAGGCTGGAGAAATGAGTAAGCAGAGAAAAAAGAGGAACACCATTAAGAAATACTTTGCCTATGATCCCAAGAAGGATTGAAACACTCAATCTGAACATGAGGAAGTACAAATTCTTGCATCTAAAGACTCCAAGAAAAAACAGAAAAATGGCTCAGGCTATGACAGAGCTCAAAAAAGACTGAAAATCAAGTGAGGGAGATACAAGAAAAATTGGGAAAAGAAATGACAGAGATACAGGAAAAACATGAAAATGAAGTCAGCAGCGTAGTCAAGGAGTTCCAAAAAAATGTTGAAGAAAATAAAATGTTAAAAACCAGCATAGGTCAAATGGATAAAACAGTTCAAAAAGTTATTGAAAATGCTTTAAAAAGCAGAACTGGCCAGATAAAAAAGGAAAGAAAGCTGTCTGAGGAACACAAATCTTTCAGATGTAGAATGTAACTGAGGGAGGCTGATGATTTTACAAGAAATCAGGACACAGTGCTTCAAATCCAAAAGAATGAAAAATTAGAAGAAAATGTGAAATATCTCATTGAAAAAACAACTGATATGGAAAACAGATTTAGGAAAGATACTCTAAAAATCATTGGACTACCTGAAAGTCATGATCAGGAAAAGAGCCTTGACATAATTTTCAAAGAATTACTACAGGAAAGTTGACCTGATATCCTAGAAGCAGAGGGCAAAATAGAAATTGAGAGAATCCACCAATCTCCCCAAGACAGAGATCCAAAAAGAAAAACAACCCCAGGAATATTATAGTAATGTTCCAGAACTCCCAAGTCATAGAGAAAATATTACAAGCAGCCAGAAGCACACAATTCAAATATTGGGGAAATGCAGTCAGGATCACACAGTACTTAGAAACAACTATATTAAAAGTTCACAGGACTTGGTATATAATATTCCAGAAGGCAAAAGAGCTTGGGATGCAACTGAGAATCAACTATGCAGGAAAATTGAATGTACTCTTCCAGGGAAAAATATGGACTTTCAATGAACCAGGGGAATTTCAAATGTTCCTGTTGGAATGGTCAGAAGGTTTGACGTTCAAATACAGGACTCAGGAGAAGCTTAGAGTGGAGTAGAAGGGGAAAATATGAGGGCCTTAATGATGACGATCTGCCTGTATTCCTGCATAGAAAAATGATACTGATAACACTCATATGGACCTCATTTAATAGAACAGGTAGAAGGAGCTTTTATAGATGAAGCACAGGAGAGAGCTGAATTTGAAGATATAACATGGAGTCAATAGCTAAAATGGAAATGGGGAGAGAGATAAAGGAGAGGTGTAATAGGCTAAGATATTTCATACAATGACATTTTTATTTATTACAATGAGCTATTGCAATGATATGGAAGGGGAAAGTCAAGGGGGAATGAGGGAATCTTCACTTTCATCAGAGGTGTCTAGGAGAGGGAACAGCATATATACTCAATGGGGTATAGACATCTGGAGTAAGGAGAGAAGGGGGGCAGGGGGAAGGGGGGAATGTGAGTGATGGAGGAGAGGGTGGACCATAGCAGGGAGAGTGGTCAGATATGACACATTTTCTTTTTCATTTCTTTCTAGGGGCTGGGATTGGATGGCCTGTCCAATCAGGTTGATTCTGGGCCTAAGGGGTGGTATGAGGGCTTGGGGCCTCTTGGCTCCAGGGCCAGGAATCTGTCTGCTGCACCACTCAGCTACTCTACAGCAGAAGCAGAGTGAAAGGAGAGAGAAAATATAGTATATGGTAGTGGATAAGTAGGAATGGAGGGAGTTGCGATCAGAAATGGCAATGGTTGAAAAATATGGAAGTAACTTTTGTGATGGACTTGTCATAAAGCATGTGACCCACCCATGACAGAGCTGGAGTTGTTGGAACACAGATTGAAGCACATTTATTATTATCATTATTTTTTTGGGGGGGGGGTTGCAGGGCAAATGGACCTAGTTCGCTTGCCTGGGGCCACACAGCTAGGTGATTATTGAGGGTCTGAGGGCTGATTTGGACCAGGATGCTCCTGGTTCCAGGGCCAGTGCCCTGTCTCCCACCCAGGCACGCCTACTATTGTTATTATTATTACTACTTTATATTATTTGGGTGGGTTTTTTTTGTTTGTTTTTGCAGGGCAATGGGGCTTCTGTGGCTTTCTTTGGGTCACACAGCAGGGTGATTCTTGGGTGTCTGGGCCTGGGTTTGGGCTTGGGTGCTCCGTCCACTGTGCCACATGGCCACACCTACTATTATTATATTTTTAATTTTTATTTTAATGTTTTTCTCTCTCCTTTACTTTATTGCTCATATGGGTCTATATTTTTGAGGTGGGGTATTATGTTTAATCTTATTTAAGAATATTTTATTAATGTATAAATCAATATTTGTACAAAATAAGAATAAATAAATAAACAATTAAAAGAGAAAGAATAGTATGGGGAGAGGCATGAGTGTGATAGAGTCATTGTAAAAACTGGTCAGAGAAAACAGCTGAGCTTATTCTGTTTTTGTGGCTACTTCTGAATTACCAATCTCATTATATTATATATATATATATATATATATATATATATATATATATATATATATATATATATATTTTCTACTTTATTCATATCATACAAAATTTTGAAGCTATGTAGTTTTATTTTGTTATAATTGGCTTTAAATTATATCTTAGAGTTTATGCTAACATTTCTTTTAAACACTTGAACCTGAAATACTGGACCCAGTATAGCTGTCCCAGTATAGTATTTCAATTATATCAAGTTAAATAATACCACTGTCATTAATTTTTGAGTTGTCACTTCTTCAATTCTCAAACGTTCATTAAAACTTAGGATTCCTATTAAATCATTTACTTATAATGCTTTTTAGATAAGGAAATTAATGAAAGTAAAAAGTAAAATTAGATGCATATAAGAGCTAAAGTGATAATGGGTCTATGAGCCTACTTGCAAGGTCAACTTAATCACTTTGTTTCAACAAAGACAGAAAAATTACATTTTTTTCAGACTCACTGTTTTTCATTGCAAAATGCAATTGAGCTAAATATCTTCATGTCCAAGCTATATTTTGTTACTATTCCCATGCATATATACACACATATTAATAGATGGAATATAGACATAAGAAATATGTCTGAATTATATATGATACATACATGTAACTTTCATGTCTACATTTTAATTTATTAATTTAACTGCATACTTTTCCTGAATATATCTTTTTTCATAACACCTTAGAAATGAGACAAAGATTGCAGAACAAAATAAAATGATTATCTCACTTTTATTATATATATATATATGAATTAAATTGTTTTTAATTTTTTGTCATTTTTCATTAAACTTAAAAGCAGTGGCATATACTTTATGAAGAATATTTTATATTATAGAAAATGGAATCAACTCATTTCCAATAATAATTTAATTATAAAATTATACACACACACACACACACACACATATATATATATATATATACATATATATATATAGACATAACATATAAACATCTCTTCAATAAAAACTCATTATCTTTCCAAGTAGCTCCTTCCCTAGGACCAAGGAAAATACTAATTAAAACTCAAATTCTATTCTTTCAGATGGTTCATATTACTGTACATGATAGATATAATACTTCCTCTCTTAAGGTATCATTTTTCTATTTCAATCCATTCACTACCTCGTTTTGCTACCTTATCTTCCATCTCTTTTATTAATCTTATGTGTCCCATGATCTCAATTTAATGATTTAAAAGGCACATAGAACTGGGCAGTGATAAAAGTAATCTTAAAGCTATTTTTTCGGAGTGTTTTAGAAAATATTTGAGAATTTAACTGTCCATTTGTAGCATTGGAGAGTTCAACCTTAATAAGTGCTTGTTGATACAATGAATCTTTTATTCTAGCCACAGGAAAAACAGTCAATATATTTTTAGATGAGTAAAACATTATTACACTAGTTATGTTATAAAAGTAAACATTTCTATCACAAAGAGAAACCTCAAGAAAAATATAATGAGAGGGGAAAAAAGTATAATTCAGTCAGTATTCAGACAACAGCATATGTTTTGGGGATGGATAGCATTCTTTATTTCAAGTCCATCAGAGAAATTTGTTCAAAATTTTTTTTCAGAAGTACTTTTGCTAGCTGTATTTTCCTCTATCCTCACATCCATTTATGTTATTCTCTCTCCTTTCACCTTGTTCCTCCTGAAAAGTGCATTAAATCTGCTTTTCCTTTTCCATGATCTTCCCTCTCTTCTATCACTTACAACTCTCCTCTGTTCCTTCTGACAATTTCTCCCATCCTTTGCCACACTTTACTAGTGTAGATTTCTATACCCAGTGGAGTGTGCATTCCCTCTCTCTCTCTGAGTCACTTCAGATGAGAGTACAGTTCATTCACTCACCTTCACCTTTCCACTCTTTAAAATCCACTGCACAAGCTTTTTCTTGCCTCTCTTATGTAAAATAACACCACATTCAACCTCACCTTTCTCTTTCTCCAAGTATATTCTTTTCTCTCCCATTAACACTATCTTTTAACATTTTGTACTTTCAAATTCAACTACCTCCTGTGCCTTGTCTGCTTTATACAATTCATGTGAAAAGGTTCACATAAACTATAAGTATCATCTTCCCATGCTGGAATACATGCAGTTCAACATCATTAGGTCCCTCATGATTTACCTTTACCATTCATCTTCTGTGTGTTTCACCTGAGTTTTGTACATAAAAATCATACTTTCTTTGCAGCTCTGGTTGTTTCATTAGGAAAGTTTGGAATCCTGCTATTTCATTGAATATCCATCTTTTCCCCTGAAAGTATATGTTCAGTTTTGCTGGTACTTGATTCTTGGTTGTAACTCAAAATCTTTTGCCTTCTGAAATATCATACTTCAAGTGTTAGGAACCCTCAAAGTAGAAGTTGCTAAATATTGTGTTATCCTAGCTCTAGCTATTCCTCCTCCTTGGTTGCTTGTAAAATTTTCTCTTAACTTGGAATTTCTCCTTGAATCTGAAATTTAACATAACATTCTTGACTATTTTCATTTTGAGATCTCTTTCAGGATGTGATTGGTAGTTTCTTACAATTTCTGTTGTAACTTCTGGTACTAGGAGATTAGAACAGTTTTCCTTGAGAATTTCCTGAAAAATGAAATCTAGGTTCTTTATTTGGCCATGACATTCAGGTAGTTGGATAATTTTAAATTATTTCCTAGATCTTTTTGCCAGGTCAGTTATTTTTCCAATGACGTATTTCATGTTTTTTTCTACTTTTCCATCCTTTTGGTTTTGTTATATTATTTCTTGATTTCTCACATTCATCAGTTTCCCTTAGCTCCATTCTACATTTGAAGAAATTATTTTCTTCAGAGAACTATTTAGTCTCCTTTTTCTCCTGACTAATTCTGTTTTTAAGGCATTCTTCTCCTCCTTTTGCACTGTGACTTTTTTCCATTTGACCCAAACTGCTTTTTAAACTTTCATTTTCTTCAGTATTTTTTGGAATCTCCTTCATCAAGCTGCTAAATTAGTTTTCAGTCTTTTTCTGTATCACTCTCATTTCTCTTCCCAATTATTCCTCTATCTCCCTTTCTTGGAGTTTTTTTTTTTGAGCTCTCCCTGAATGTGAAACAAATTCACATTTTGGGGGGACTCTGGATTCAGAAGGTTTTATTTTGCTATGCTCTCAGTGTGTATTTTGGTCCTCCATATAACCAAAGTAATTGTCTATATTTGGATATTTTGTTCTGTTGTGCTCATTTCCCCAGTCTTTAACTTGATGTTAACTCTTTATTAAAGTGTGGCTCTATTCCACATCCTCTATTGAGGATGCACTATCCCAAGCTTTTGAGGGGTTTTGTAGCTGTTTTAGGGCTCACCTTCAGGGACCTCAATTCCTCCAAGGACTTCAACTACTCTGCTGGCCAGTGCTCTGGTATGTGAATGACCACAAGCACTCCTTTCTGTTCTGGAACTGTGAGGAGAATCCATGCTCTGCTATGGCAGTAAAGTTGCTTTTCCTGAGTCTTGGTCCCAAGACTGCAATCTAGATCTGAGTATGGCCAAAACAACAGTCAGGACCTCTGCAACCTTCCTTAAACTGCTTACTGTCTGGGCTGAGCAATCTGGAAGCAGCTACCACGTAGCTCCCTGCCAGGTTGCTCATGGTTCCTGGTCTGAGGTCTGTCCTATTCTGAGCTTCTCTCTCACTATGTTTTGGAAGAGTTTTTCTGCTGAGCTTCCCAATTGTCCTTGGAAATGCCTGGGCTGTGAGGTCTAGAAACCACCACCAATTCCATGGACCCAGGCACTTAGGCACTTCCACGAACCCAGGCATTACAAGAGCTGTTCCTAAATGGCTGAAGTCTGTTCCTATAGCATGACTAGGATTCATTGCTGGTCCTTTCTAACTCCAATATAACAGACCTTTCTTGTAAATCTTCCAAGTTGTCTCAGGCTGAAAAATTTTTGAACTCAGTCATTTTGTGGATTCTGCCACTCTAGAATTTGGTTAGTAATTATTAAAAGTATTTGAATTTACCAAATCCTTTATTTGGAGTCATTTTGGGAAATGCTTGATTGAATTCCTACCTCCACTCTGCCATCTGAGGTCCGCTCCAATTAAAAGTAGTTTTTTTTTTACTTTTGACGTGGAGACATCACTACTCAATATTACTAGAATATAATAATAAAAGTCTTTGTTTGATATTTGAAGCCTATAACAACCTGGTCAAATGTTGTTCTAGATTCATATATTATTCTCCTTTCTATACTCCATGGTCAACACAAGCAAGTCTTCTTATTTTTTCTCATGTAGGTCATTCCATCTTACATCTCTGATACCTTGCATTTACTGTCCTTACTCCTAATTCTCTCCTTCCTAAGCTCTGGCTCCTAGAATCTCTTATTTCTTTCAAGTTTCAGCTCAAGCATCATTATGTATGTGGTAACATCTCTAATACTAAGACTTTTATTGATCTGTTTCCCAACATAAATTTTAGTTGCTTTAGATTTGTCCTGCAAATACTAATTTGTATAAGAATATATATACATACATACATATATATATATATATATATGTATGTATATAATTTTATCTTTCTCAATGAAATGTAGTTCCAAGAGAAGGAACATTTCAATATCCTACATATATATATATATATATATATATATATATATATATATATATGTATGTATATATGTATGTATATATCCCCATTTCCTACCACATTTTCAGTCCCATTTTATACACACACACATATATATATATATGCATAAATATACATATATACTACTTATAAAAACACACATATAATTAAATATTTCTTAATTCATTAATTAAATAACAAGATTTTCCCTTTATTTCTGTGTGTGTGTATGTGTGTGTGTTTTTGTGTGCATACGCATGAGTGGACAACTACATAATTTCTTTGTGTCTTTTTAAAAATTATATTTGTAATATTGGGCTAATTCTATATAAAAGGACAAAAATGATATAGTTTTTAGGGATAGGTGAAAACTTAACAGGTCTCACTGATTGCTCACTGATAAATCTGTTATGACTTAAGGTAAAACATAATGTTCACTTTCAAATAAATTAAATACAAAAAAGGGATAGAAATTGAGAGAGATACACAGAAATAGTAATGATAATTATAACAACAGTGTTAAGCTTTATAACAATTTTGAAAGGTACAATAAAAATAATATTGCCTTGATTTTTCAGTTAAGAAACTGTTCAGGAAGATATTGATATTTAGATCACACAATTACAAATTGACAAAGAAAGACTAGAAAAGACCTCTGTGTCCATGGTTATTATTGTAAATATTAGACTATAGTGTCATTAAATGATAGACTCTTTATAGAGCTAATAGTCTAGAGGGGGGTACATGCATTTGAAAAAAAAAAAAACTTTAGCACAAAATGATGTAAGAGAAGAAGCCAAAACTGTTTGCAATGAGTGATATGCATGGTATAAGTGAGGACATTGACAAGATTGTTTTGTTTTAGATTGCTTTTTAGGTGGAGCATAAAAACTCAGTTGAGTTTCAATATTTGGAATTCAGTGGATATGTTCCAGTTGTAGCTACAACATGATACAAGGAATGAAAGTGTTAACAAATAGATCAGGATCATGAATTGGAGAATAGCACATTTTACTTAAAGCAGAGGACATGTAGAACAGAGTGGCAGAAAGAATAGCTATTTAGATATCAAGAAACCAAATTTAAGACCTCTGATTTATTACTTGCTTCCTGTGCATCCTTAGACAAGTCACTTAAAATACCTGATCCTACATTTCCTGATAAAGAAATTAGAATTTGGGGGCACCTAGGTGGCACAGTGGATAGAGCACCAGCTCTGGAATCAGGAGTAGCTGAGTTCAAATTCAGCCTCAGACACTTAATACTTACCTAGCTGTGTGGCCTTGGGCAAGCCCCTGAAACCCATTTGCCTTGCAAAAAGCCTAAAAAAAAACAAAAAAGGAATGAGCATTTGTCCAGTATAATTATCATGTTTTTTTTTCTCAAGCCACCTTACACACTGTCTAATATTGATACTCTTTTTTTGCCTAATACTATTTAAAAAATAATGATTCAGAGGGATATGAAAAAATATATCTCTGTCAGATAATGGAAAGCTTTGAACACAAAAATAATGAATTGAAATCAAATTCAGAAGACAATAAGGAGTCATGAAAGAGTTTTGAGAAGAGAACTACTGATATTATACCTGTGATAAGTAGGATAAATTTGGTAGGAATTAGAAGAAGGAAGGAACGAAATAATATAGAAAGATTGAACAAGTAAAATACTTCTTATAATAATCTAGGTATTGAGAGTAGAATTAGTTTAATTTGATAGAGGAGATGCATGACAGTCACTGTTTCTTGAAATCCCTGCAAGATTCACTTAAAATGTTATTGTATCTTTCAACACTCACTTAAAATTTTATTTTCAGCTGGAATTCTTTCTTGATTACCTAAGTGCTGATAATTTTCCATTTCAATCTCCTCTGTATATTTTTTGCATATAAATCACTTAACACTTTTCAGTATTTACTAGTAACAGGCCCTCTTTGACAGCAAGGACTATTTTACATTTGGCTTTATATTCCAATCAACTAACAAAGTGCCTGTTATATGTTTGGATCTTCATAAAATCTTGTAGATTTGTTGATTGTCACAGTAAATAAAGCATTATTTTTCGAGTCTTCAAAACTAGATGAACATTTGAACAGGATTTTAAAGGGACATTTTTTGTCCAGATTCAAGTTAACAAATATGCTCTCATAAATAATAATATTTCATGATTCACATCCAAATTAGGAAAGGTACAGACCAGACTATTCTAGACAAAAAGAAAATGATGACAGATAATGTTAGGGGATTGATTTATTAATGAAAAATGGAACCAGTAGGACTAAAATGTGATACAGAATGCAGGTCAACTATATCACCAGATTAAATTAATACCATAGAGAGAGAAATATTTTAAAATACTCAAGGAACTAGTGAAATGATTTATTCTCAGAACCCCTTATTTCTATAGCTATACTCAATTCAGTGGTAGAACAGTCTATTTATTTAAAAAAATTCACATACATTTGCATATGTGGTGAGAGACTCAAGAATTAATCTGTTTCTACTTTAGAAACTTTATTTTACAACAATAAAAGTTGTCTATCTTCTGGTTTCCAGGGCAGGCTGCAGTGTGGTAGGAGGAGAAAGGATTAAAATTCTCCATGAGAAACATTTTGTTTTCTTTTGAAAATTTCCTTGGTTAACCAGATTAAAGTTATTTGAGTAAGAGTTGAAGACCTGCAACTACTTTGCTTTGTGAAATACTTTTTTCTCTATGTTGAAAAACTTTTTCCCTTGAATAGACTTTTGAAAAGATCGTAGAAGCATTCTAATACTAAACAAACTTTAAGATTTCACTTTGCAGCATTCATGACAAGGAGTCATAACTCAAATGAAATTATCTATTCCTTTTTTAATGGAAATATTTCAAGTTTTTCCTTATTTTGAGCATATATCTTTTCCTCTAATATTTGCGCATTAGTTTTCCTTAAGCTTTATGGAACAACCTAAAACAAACATTATATATATATACATATATATATATATATATATATATATATTCTTTCCAAAATATATCTGTGATGATAACATATCCTATATTTTCCAATTGTTCTTTATATAAAATTGGTTAAGGGTTCTCTTCATCCTAATCCACCTTTTCACTTCATGCTCCAGTTTAGCAAAGAATCCATTTTAGTGTGATAGTCAGAATTCAACACAGTCATAGTGGCATTAGAGTATAACACAATGCTTTGCCATCCTTATTCTTGAATGGATATTTCTAATAAAGTTATCTTTTTATTTTGGTTGAATTTCCAGTTAACTGAGACCTCTCTTTTTAAAGGCAAGTCTTCCTGATACTGTATTTTCAAGCTTGATGAAAAAAATATATTTAACATTAACTTTATGACTTTCATTACACACACACACACACACACACACACAAATACAAACAGATATATATATATATATATATACATATATACTGCATTAACTTATATAGTCTGATTCTGTATACTCTTTTGTATAATCTGTTGTATAATCTCTTTGAATATAGTGAGTTTCAATTTTATCTTTCTATTTATTGATAATGCTAAGCACACTGTCTTTAAAAATAATAAAAAATGAAAAGGCCCCCCCAAACCCAATGCTATATATTGTTTGTTTGTTTGTTTTTGTTTTTGCAAGGGAATGGGGTTAAGTGACTTGTCCAAGGTCACAGAGTTAGGTAATTATTAATTGTGTGAGGTCGAATTTGAACTCATGTCCTTCTGACTTCAGGGCTGGTGCTTAATTCACTGCACCACCTAGCTGCTCTCAACCCAAAGCTATTTAAACACACTCCATGCTGTTTTTACATATACAAAAGTAACATTTTAGTAAAACACTTTAAGATGCATTGAACCACAGAGATTTAATTGGGGAAGTGGTAGGTGCCAGTGAGAGCTCAGTCAGTGAAAAGGGGAGTAGAGGATACATAAGATTTGTTTTGGAACTTGGGATGATATAGCCTTAGGAAATACAGTTGCAAAGAAGTAAATGTGTGAAAGGCCATGGTTTCTTCAAGGCCCACTGAATAAGGGGATTCCAAGGGAGTCAAAGAAACCTCAGATTAATTTATGTGACTGAGTGGAATCAAGGTTTTCTCATTTCTTACAGGTATCACTTTAGGTTATGGAAAAGAAAATCTAAAGAAGAAGGAGATGCTGCAAGAGAGTTTGTGACATGATCAACTTTGCTTCAAAAGAGAATTTAAAATGGTGATATGGCACAAAGGGAAAGGGGCAACATACTGTTCTATGCAGACATTATTCTATCTCTTAATAAAAAGTCTTAATAAAGTTGTGTTGACTGATTGATTTATTCTCTAATGTGAGAATATTGATCTTCTATGCCTCTAGTATAAGAATGACTTTATATTTATTTTTTTGGCCAATTTTTTGCTATGCAGATACAAGCTGTACACTGGAGAATTTAGCTTCAGCTTGTTGTCAAATGAAAAAGAAAAAAAGAAAAGGAAGAAAATTATTTCTCCCTTGGGTCTTGGTTTTGCTGTATAAATAATTAGCATTCTCTAATATAGCAATGCAGGCTAAAGGAGATCTACCTGAACAATTCTCTCTGAACAATTCAACAAATATAGTTAGTAGCAAGAAACCCTGACCCATATGTAATGTTATTTGAGTAGGTCAATTATAATTTTAAATACCGTCCTGATATTTATATTAAAATTCTGATATTAAATAATTTGTGGCTACACTATCATTTTGGATCTACATACATGTTACAAAACAATTATTGCACAAGATTTCAATAACATCATAATAAGTATGTAAAAGATATAAATATACTATTGTTATCATGAGACATTCAGAATGAAACATTAAACATAATTCTATGTAATAAGAAAAGAAGCAGCTATGGTATGCAAGGGTGGATGACAGGAAGAGAAGGGAAAAAAAGGCCAAGTCAAGGGGTCAGATTAAACCCAGCTAAAACAAAACAACTAACTAAAAGTTATGAATAAAATGATTATAGAGCGAAGAGTTATTCAGATAAAAAGAAAACTGCATTTGTAAGGAAATATCTTTTTAACCAAAAAAGGAAGAAAAATATGTACCATTTGGATATTCATGAGAGTTAAACAAAACAATTGAAAAAGAAAATTAGCAATTTGGTAAAAGAAGTACAAAAATTCACTGAAGAATATAACTCTTTCAAAAGGAAAATAGGAGCAATGGAAAAAGGTATAAAAGTTCATTGAAGAAAATAACTCCTAAAAATTAGAATTAAATAAATAGAAGTTGATGAGTGAGACATTAAAAGAAAACCATCATTCTACAAAACACAATCAAAAGAATGAAAAAATAGAATATAATATAAAATATGTCATTGGAAAAAATTACTAGGGAGTAATTTAAGAGAGATAATTTAAGCATTATTGGATCTCTTGAAACCAATGATAAAAAGGAACTAGGACATCATATTTCATAATCTTGTTACAGGAAAAAACTGTTCTCATCTTAAATGCTGAGGGCAAGAAGGAATTTGAAATAATCTATCAATCACTTCTTGGAAAAGATCCCAAAATATATTGTAAAAAACCCCTCTCATTTTATGATAGCCAAATTCCAGACTCTCAGATCAAGAAGAAAAACAAATGATAACACAAAATTTAGTGGTTATGATGTCAAAAGAGTGAAGGGCTTTGAAAACTATATTCATGAATGCAAAGGAGCAAGATTTATGATCAAGAAAAATCTCATCAGTAAATCTGAGTGTAATCCTATGGGGGCAATGAATATTCAATATAATAGAGCAATATTAAGTATTCCCAATAAAAATAGAAAAGAAAATTTGTCATTCAAACACAACACTTAAAAGAAGTATGGAAATATAAAGAGGAAAATAATGTGAAACTCAATAAAGTTAAACTGTTTACACTCCTATATCAGAAGATGATACATGAAAATTTTAAGAAGCTCCTCATTATTAGAGCAGTGAGAAAGTGTCTACGTAGGCAAAAAGTCTTAAATATAAGTTGATTATATTAGGATTACCTCTGCTCCTTCCAAAAAAATAAAGAAATTAATAAAAGTATACACTGATAAAAGGGAAAGGAAGAGGTAGTATTTAGGGGAAAATGGAGAAGGGAATACCTATATATATATATATATATGTATATATATATATATATATGAATACATGATTAGAATATATATATAATTATTTCCCAATTGATAAATGATCAAAAGTCACATTAAAATAATCTACTTTTGATTAAAGAAATGTAAATTTGAAAAAATGAGATATTTAATATAAGACTTCTAATAAAATAAAATAAATTAAATAATATGGAAAAATTAGGACAAGAATTTTTACTATTAATAGAAGGGAAAATCATTCCAACTGTATTGAAGAACAATTTGGAGTGTATACAAAGAGCTATAAAACTGGACATGACCTTTGACCCAGCAATACCAATGATAGTTCTGCATTCCAAAGAGATTAAATTAAAGGGAAAATTGCTCA
This sequence comes from Macrotis lagotis, assembly GCF_037893015.1. NCBI lineage: Eukaryota > Metazoa > Chordata > Mammalia > Peramelemorphia > Peramelidae > Macrotis > Macrotis lagotis. The sequence continues at coordinate 469,691,096 of NC_133658.1, read as the reverse complement.
TTTATATTTAAAAGGTCTTAATAAAGGTGTCGACTACCTGATTCATTTCTTTTCTGGTATGAGGCCATTGGTCTTCTACCCCTTTAAGTTGAGTAATTCTACATTTACAAACGTCACCTACATTTACTTTTGTCAGCTATTTTTGCTGTGCTATCAGAAGCTGTGCAAAGGAGAGCATTTACAGTAGTTCTTTTTGGAAACTAAGAAAAGCCTATCAATTGGAGAATGACTTAAAATGTAAAATATAATGAAATACTATTTTGTTGTAAAAAAATTAAAGTGGAATGATTTGAGAAAAACCTACAATGATTTATACAGTTAATTGCAAAGTGAAGTGAGCTTTTTGAAAATGGAGAATACTAAACAGAATGAGAACAATATTATAAGAATAATTCGCTATGAAGGGCTTAACTACATTAAACAAGACAATGATCCAAGACAATTCCCAAGTATTTTTGATGAAAAGTAAGGACCTCGGGAGATAGAACTCATGGTATTTGAATGCAGATTGAAGCATCCTGTTTTGTTACTTTATATTCCTTTTTAAACTAATATTAAAATTTATTTCAACATATTGTTAGTATTTTTTTCAAATTTCCCCCCTTTCTTTTGCCATTCCTTCAGCCACTGAGAAGGCAAGCAAAAGATGTTGATTTTACATGTGAAACCATATAATGCATATGTTCATTTTAGACATATCATAAAAAATAAAAATAAATAAGCAATGGGAGAAAATTTTACTTCAATTTATACTCAGAGTGTATTAGTTCTCTCTCCATAGCTAAAATAGCATTTTCCCCATCATTAGTCATTAACATAATTTCATATGTATATATGTACACATATATGTGTATATATACATATATGCATATATATGTAGTATCAAATTAACATAGCATTTAATAGCTGATAATTATTTCAAGCCTTCTGTTACTGTGCACAATGTTCTTCCAGTTCATTGCATTTTCTTTGCAGAATTTCATATAGGTTTTGCCAGGTATTTCCTGAAAAATCCTGTCCCTCAGAACTTCTTAGAACAGTTATTTTCAATCAAAATTATATGCCATAACATATAAATTCATTCTCCAACTGATGCATTTGCTCTCAATTTCCAATTATTTGTCTTCACAAAAAAGAGTTGTTATAACAATTTTGAATATATAAGTCCTTTTCCTTTTTCTTTGATTTCTTTTCTGTTAATATATGGAAGTTATATTCCTGGATAGAAGTGTATATAATTTTGTAAGCTTTTGAACAAAATTGCAATTTCTTATCTAGACTGTTTGGGTCAATTTGCAAATATACCAATAGTTCAGAAGTGTACTTTTCTCTCATTTTCTCTGGCATTTGTGATTTCTTTTACTATGAGATGGTGCCTCAGAATTATTTTGATTTGCACTTCTCTAATCAATTTAGAGCAATTTTTTCATATAACTATATTCTGAAAACTTCCTGGTAATATGATTTGACCAATTATAAGTTTGAAATGTATTTTTATATAAAGTAGACTTAATTCCCTATATATTTGATAAATGAGGTCTTTATTAGAGAAATTGTCATAATTTTCCCCTGCCCCAGTATCTTGTTTCCTTCTAATTTTGGCTGCATTAATTTTGTTTCTGCTGTCTTTTCAATTTCTTATGATCAATGTATTCATTTTCTGTTCCATAATTCTTTCTATTTCTTGTTTGATCATGATCTCTTCCCCTATTGAGAGATCTGAAAGTTGTATTTTTCCATGTTTCCCTAATTGATTTATGAAAATACATCTATTCATTTTGAACTTAACTTACCTGAATGTACAAAGATGTTGGTCTATTCCTAGATGACAAAGTGCTTTTCATTTTTTTCCAGCATTTTTTCAATCATTGAATTCTTATTTCAAAATTCATATTTTTATTTTAACAAACAGTGAATGACTGTGGTACCTAATATATCATTGATGCATAAATTTGTTTCTTCTTCAGTAGCAGATTGTTTTAATAATTAAGACCGAGTTTGAAATCTGATGCTGCTAGGCTTCCTACTTTATATTTCCAACTGATTTGCTTGATGTTTTTGAGTTGTTGTTCTAGACAAATTTTATTACTATTTTTAGATGAATAAAATAATTTTTGATAATTTGGTAGCTATGACACAGAATATCCATTTGTTCTAGGTAAATAAAATAAATATTTGATTATTTGGTAGTTGTGACACAGAATTGCTTAGAATAACTATAACACAGAATAGCTCAGCTTTCCCTGTCAAATATTTTTCAAATTCTTTTTATTTACCTTTATGTCTAGGAAAAGTATTTTGTAATTATGTCCATATATTCCATTGCTAGGTTTTACCTGAAAGACAGTACTGAATTACATGTCCTTAGTTATTTTCTTTTTAAGAATGTTTATTTTTTTCCTAGTACATATAAAACCATGTTGTCCTTCATTTTATTTTAAGTTCCAAATCGAGGAGGCAGTCAATTTGATGTTATATGTTTACTGTCATGCAATATATATTTCTGTGTTGTGAAAGAGAAAACCTACCAAAGCAAACAAATAAGAAATATAAAGTTTAGGATTTTGTTGTTTTTTTATGCTTTGGAATACTTTCAGACTCCATCAGTTGTTTCTTTGAAGATGGATAGCATTTTTTAGATGGAGTCCTTCGAAATTGTACTGGATCATTGTGTAGTTAAGAATAGCTATATCATTCATCGTTTGTCATAATATAATAATGCTGCTACAATGTACAATTTAAAGAGGGCACTGTTCCATGTTTCAGGTTTTTCAATCTTTTGTTTTCATCTGGGTTTCTGGAAGGTCTTGTTTTATCCAAGGTAATATGATCAAAGAAGAGGGTCACTACTTTACAGGAATATATTATGATCTTTTCCAATTACTCTTTTCCACTCTAGAAATGTGACCAATATTCCCATTCCTGCTAGTTTTCTTATCACCCTTGAGTTGTGATATGGATCCACATGTGAGCAATGGAATTCAGTTTTGTTCCCAGAGCCATCACTTTTTTTTTTGATAATCTCCTTCTGACCATTTGTCCCTCAGTTTGGGCTGGGACATCTAGAAATCACCTCCAATGATTCAGTTACCCCAAAGGCCTGTTAATGACTGGATGTTGGACTGCACTCCACTCTCACTCCAGTGAGACAAACATTTCCTACCAATCTTCCAAGTTATCTTGAATGGAAAATTGCTTCTTCCCATCCTGCTGCTTCAAAATTTGTTTTTAAAGCATAATTTTAACATAGTTTACTGGAGCAATAAAGAGAACTCAGATAAATCGCTGCCTTTACTCTACCATCTTGCCTCGATCTTTGGCTGCATTCATTTTAAATAGACTTTCTATCTCTTCCTGTTGTGCTTTTTGATAATGTATGGAAATGTTGGTGATTTTAATTGTTTCAAATAGTATTTTAGTTGACTCTCTGAGATGCTTTAATTATACCATCACATCACAGACAAAAAGTTAGCTTTATTTCCTCATTACCTATTTCTATTCCTTCAATTTCTTTATCAACTCTTTCAACTATAGTTAGTCATTCCAATATGATATTTAATAAAAATGGAAATACTTTAAACCCTGTTTCAACTCTTCCCTTATTGGAAAGTCATCTTGCTTATTGTCATTACAGGTAGTTGTTTGTATACACACACACACACACACACACACACACACACACACATATATATATGTGTGTGTGTGTGTGTGTGTGTGTGTGTGTATACAATTTATCATCTTAAGAAAAGTTACATTGGTTTCTCAGTTTTATAATGTTTTTCTTTCTAGAAATGCATTTACTATGTTGTAAAAGACTTTTTCTGCATCAGCTGACATAATCATAATAATTCTGTTATGTTTTTCTTGATATGGTCAATTATGCTAATAGTTTTCCTTTAATTTGAGTGAGCCCTGTTTTCCTGGCTTTTTTCCCACATAGTCATAATGTCTGATTTTTGGAATATATTACTGTAATCTTATTACAAGTTGTTCTATTTTAATTTTAAATTTCATCAATATTCATTAAGAAAAATTTTAGTATCTTTCTTTTCTCTCCCTAGATCAGATACTATTTATGTCATAAAAGAATTTGGTAGAATGTTGACTTTACCCAGTTTTCAAAGAGTTTATTTAATATTGGGATTAATTCAGATCACTAATTTCCTAATAACTTGTACTCTTTAGATCCTTCCAAAGTCCTCACTTTCAGGTTTAGGATATTTATTTTTAGGGCCATCTTACACTCATATAAACCTTTTTTGAAAAATTTTTTGGAATGCTAGGAAAACTATTAGCAAACCAGGTTTCTTATTCAATTCAAATTTATTTTACTCCAACCTCAAGCCCATTATCCTTGGCTCCAGTGGAAATTTTCTGTCTTCTTTGGAAGTTGTAGAATTATAAGCAAGGGCTAGGCAACAGATATAGACAGAAAAATAAATAGCTAGACAAGAGATAGAAACAGAGAGACAGATAGAATGATCAATCGATTGATCTATAGATTGATAGATTGCTAAATGATAGATTAATGATAGATATACATAAAATAGATTATGTTTATATGTATCTGAAATTTACACATATCTATGTGTATATTATATATATATATATATATATATATATTATATATCCATTAACTGAAAGAAAAAATGAGTTTTGGATAAAATATCATTTATTCTTTAATTAGTATCATGATTAAATTTACCATTTATACATGGTTTAAATTTTTTTAAACTCATGAAACTATAGGAGTATTATAAAAAATGACTCAAGTGAGAGAGTCTGGAATCAAAAAGATACTGCTAATTGAGACCAAACCCTTTCCCATTTGATAATCAGATGTTGCCTCTATGCAATCACCAGTTTCAGTATATGGATAATCTAGACTCCACAAATGTTTAGAAAATGTTTAGAATTCATATCCAAATGTTTAGAAAAACATTTAAAGAAATTAGATAGGAGAAAAGATCCTAGAATGTGGCAGATCATAGTGCTAAGACCTCAACATTTTAAGTCCAGATACTTGTATTTCAATTCTCATTTTCTATTTAATTTCTTAATATCTTGGATGAATCACTTGTCTTCTTTGAATCCCAACTTATCTATACAGAAAGTATCTCTTGTGGAGATAGTTTTTCTTATGCTATGAACTAAATTATCTGTACTTAACTCTGCCAAATTATATTTTAAGTAGCAAAAGTGATACCTAAAACAAAGAAAATTTAAATATAAGTGTTAATTCTTTATGAAGGAAAAGCTTATTCACTTCTCCACTTCAATTTCTCAATATAAATTGTCAAATGGAATCATCTTCTATGAAGTAAAATTTATATGTGTAGGCATAATGTACTTGGAACTATGCCAAGTCAAGAAAACTTTAGAAAATGAGAAAATTTCTGCTTGCAAGCAGTTTATATTCCAATAGGAAAGAGAACATGCATATAAATAGTTTTATATATAAGATATATATTTTAGACATGCATACACATATCCAATTGAATAACCTCTTAGCATTATGTAATTGTTAACTGTAAGTACAATCAATATTCTAATTTTTAGAAATGCTTTAGAAAAAGATCATTTAATCTATTTTCCCTCCATAAAATTCTATACTTAGTTAAATATTGCTAATATGTGTAATTTATTCCATAAATGATGCAAATATGGAAAATAACACACACAAATTAAATGTATATTGAAGAAGAATTCATATAGTAAAATTTCTGCATTTCACAGTTTAATTGAATCTCCAAGCTAATTACAGTTAAATTAGTATTTTCACGAAAGAATACATTTGCATATAGCTTCAAAGCTCTTTTCTGTTAGTCTGTATGTAGCATCAAATGAAGAAATCTAAACAAAATACCCTGGAATTTTGCCATGTACTGTTTACACTAGGACTTATTCAGCATATGGCAGATCAATATTGGACCTAACCCAAAGAATTCTAATTATTATATTGCATAAACTGTTTCTTTATAAAGCAATTTTATATGATTTCTAAAAATATGATTGGGGAGTAAAGCTCTAGATACTTAAAATATAGATTTAAAACTGAGAGATATAGCAAATGTGATTGATTAAACTCTCATTTTACAAATAAGTTAGCATTTACTGAGGCAGTGAGGTAACTTGCCCAAGATTAAAGTGGTAGTAAAGGTAAAAACAAAATTTTGTACTCACCTTTTTTGATTCTAAAGTCCTTATATTTTTCACTATATTTGGTTGTGCCAAAAAAAGTTTGCTTGTTGATGTGAAAATAGAGAATGGATATATGTGAGTACGAAGACTGGGAAACCTTTGTGTTTGAGTTATGTTCTCACAATATGGAGGGAATAATTCTTGAATCATGACATGGTTTCATAAATTAAATGATAACAAGAAGCCACTTATTTTTAATGTTTTTCTTTTCATTTTCTAAATAATCAGGTAAAGCACCACATAGATTATCTATTTAGAATAACCTTAGCTCCCAAATGAGGAACTGAAAACATAGGACTGAAATTGATGCAGAGCATTGTGACTGTGGGGAAATTTGTGGTTGGAAATAGATTTTGTAATCTTTTTATGCTGTTAAATTTTGTTAAGGTATAGAATGCTATCTGTTCCTGAGATGTATATTGAGTTCTATTTTTTCATTGTAAAATGTAAAATTTTTCCTCTTGTCACCTCATTCCCAGCCCCAAGTTCCCAACTTCTACCTGATTTCAGTCACATAAGGGGGAGGGATTTCCTCACTCTGACTTTTCTTTCTCTCTCATTATTCTCTCTTTCTCTGTCTATCTCTGTCTACCAAGTAACCTTGTCTAGCTTTTTGTTCTTTACTTCAGTCTTCAAAGTGCCTGTTACTTTTCCAGGAGGAGAAAATTTTTAATCCATATGTTTTGCAACATTTTATAATAAATCCTGAGCAGTTTTAAAATCCAAGGGTGCACATGAACTCATTTGCTATACTCGAATCAAAAAATAAAACAACAGCAATCTTTCCAAAATCTCCCTCTCAAATGTGTAATCTTCATCTATTTTACACTTGTATTTAATGCTCACCATATTGAGAAACTGCTTTTACAAAACTATGGAGATTTAAAAGTGATTATTAGCCTTTCTTCTTTCCGTTAACTCATGATTGAATAAGTGATTGCACATACAGATAAAAGCTGAGAAAGTTTTAATATTAAGGGAAGATTAAGCAACTCATAACTGAGAGTTTGACTGAGGAGATGATCAGAACACCAAAACAAGAAATTATATAAAACGTATATAAGAGATTTAATTTGGGGGTTGGTATTACAGAGAAAAAGATGGATTTTTCTATAAACCCTGAAGGGGGTAGGAAAAAAAATGGGAATAGAAAAAATGACTCCAACTTCCAGAAGCTAGTAAAGTAACAGACATTTAGGAACTGACATAGAAGAGAGGTAACTAATTAGTTAATATTTTTATACATGAAATTCAATCATTATTCCTTTTTTTCAAATCAATAAAATGTATTTTAAACTTAAATCCAAAAAGAGAAAAGAAAAAAAAAACTTGCCTTCTACATAGCAAAACATTAGAAAGGATTCAATATAAAACAATGTTTACATTTCAAGAAAATATATAAAATAAATACTAAACAATATTTTCAAGTTGCCCAACTCTGCTTTCTTGTAGGTAGTTTTTTGTGGTGTGCAGTAACTTTTTTTATTATTCCCTCTGAACTCCCACTTAAAAAAAGCTACAATTAAGAGCACACACATTTACACATACACACATACACATATGCACATATATGAATTACATACAAATAGGCATGTATAAGCACAAATATATATATATACATATATTAGCATATATATATACATATAAATATACTTATATGCTTATATATGAGACCACAGAATGTTTATTTCTTTATGTCAACTGTTTTTCAAAAGGTGTATAGAAGGTTATCTTCATAAGTACAAGTCTTCTCTTTTTTTTTTGGAATCAATCAGTTTTTCATTTCCACACCTCAACAATTTTCCAACCCAAACATATTGTATATGACAGATTGTCTATGAATTTTTTTCTAGTTGTCTATGCTCCTTCTTTTCTTGGCTGTATAGATTTTATTTAAACAAGAAAAAAATTTTAAAAAATGGAAATTATCCATTTTGTGTTTCAGTAATACTTTCATCTAATAATTTATGATTTGAAACTACTGATATACTTCCTTTTCATCATTTTCCCCACTTCTTGCATATGAAATTTGCTGATTTTTTTGAATTTACTAAGATAAATTTCTACTAATATACTTGCAATGGCACTAAATAAATAGATTTTTAGGTGAAATTGTCTTTTTTATTACATTGACTTTATCTACCCGTAAAGAATAAATGTTATTTTAATTATTTAACCCTGATTTGATTTGTATACAAATATTTTACATTTTATGTTCATTTAGTTTCTGTTGCTGTTTTAGCAGATATGCTCAAAGGTATTTTTACTACCTTGTAATTATAAGCAGTGTAAAAAAGTTAAATAATATTACTGACACATAGTGTAGTTTCCCTTTTTCCTTTTGGATTAAATTTATTGCAGCTTTAACTTTGTCTGAGATCATGACTATCATTGCTTTTGTTATCTAATATATTCCACTCCTAACCTTAAGTTTGTCTTTTTTTGCGTATGTTATTTTTACAGAACTTTCTGAAAGCAACATCTTGCTGAATCTAAATTAGTAATCTATTAATTTCCATTTTATGCATAAATTAATGTCATTCACATTGTAAACCATAATTACTTGTTGATTTTGTGTATTTTTGTCCTTCCTATATTTCCTCATTCTTCTTTTCATCCTATTCCTATCTCTCCTCAATATTTTGTTTTAGTTCTAATTTCTGTCTTTGCCTCCTTTTCCTTAATTTATCTCTTGAGCATCTCTCTATTCTCCTTTCCCTGTCTTATCCTGATACTGTTTATTTTATTCTGAATTTAGAATACACATACACACACATACACATGGATAAATGTATCTACATATATATATATATGATATACACATAAATATAATATATAGAGATATATAGAGATGTTTATATATACATGTTATATGCCTATATATATGTGTGTATACATAAAATATTACTTCTTTAAAACTTTATTTTTGAGAGTAAGTTTCCATAACTATTCATACTTTCCCCTACTAGCTTCTTCTATATCACTTTTTCCTTTGAGCCTCATTTGTAAGAGACTATTATTTATTTTTTATCTCTACATACACATATTTTTTTTAGAATCACCCCATCCTACAGAACTCAGGTCATCTTTTTTTAAACTACTCAAATAATGATGACAGCTATGAGAGCTGATATTTTCACCCATAAGAATTAAACAATTTATCCTCATTTACTCCCTTATAAGTGGTCTTTTATATTTATCCGGCATGTTATGTGTTACCTTTTTTCCTTAAGATTTTATATTGCAAGGCCAAGGCCACATAGCTAGGCAATTATTATATGTGAGGCTGGATTTGAACTCAGGTACTCCTGACTTCAGGGCTGGTGCTCCATACACTGTGCGACCTAGCCACCCCTTTTCTTTAAGTTTTACCTTTTTTAAGTCATAAACTCCATAAAGTCTTTCTCTTCGTGAAATGTCCTTTTTTTCATATTCAGAATTATATTAAACTTTGTTGGGTAAGTTATTCTTGTATAACCTCAGTTCCTTTGGTCTTTGAAGTACAGAATTACAAAGCCTACATTTCTTCAGGGTGGTAATTGACAGGTCTTTTGTAATCTTTATTGTAGTTCCTTGATAGTTATTTTTTTGTTACTGATATTTTCTCCTTAATCTGGGAGTTTTGAAACTTGCCTATGATATTTCTGTAAATTACCCAGGTAATGGTTGGTGGATTTTTTTCCTATTTTTGTGTTCTGCTCTCGAACTTCAGGTTAATATTTCTTGATAATTTCTTGTAAAATTGTAACGAGTTTTTTTAATCATAAATTTCAAGCAGTCAAAATATCCTTACATTATTCTTGATTTATCTTTGAAGTTCTGTTATTTTTTATGAGATGTTTTACATTCTCTTTTATTTTTCCTATTCTTTTGATTTTTTACAATTATTTTTGGTTCCTTAATATGTCCTTACCTTTCCATTGCTCAATTCAGGCTTTCAAAGTATTATTTTTTTCTTAAATCTTTAATTCTATATTTAAATTTGATTGGCATCTTTTCATAATTTTCCTGAATTACCATTATTTTTCTAACTTTTTTCCTTCATCTATCATATTTGAATTTTAAAATCCTTTCTTAGGTTCCTCTAAGAACTTTTTTACTTCACTATTTTCCTCTGAATATGAAGCCAAATATTCCTTACCCCATATTAGCTATGCATAGTTGAATTATTTCTACTTTGTTTATTCATTCTTATGTATGTATGTATGTATAATTCTGTTATAAATTATAATTCTGAGGTATGGGGCATGATACCTTAAGCCTCAGATCCTTCTATTATATTTTGAGGTCTGTCTTGCAGCTCAACCTTGGGCTCACCTCTTAACTCCTAAATCAAAGCTATGGTCCACATTTGTCCTACAAATCATCTTTCTCCCTGAAATTCCTCAAGTGGCTGCAAACCCTAGCTGTCCTCTCTGCCCTGGAACTGAAACAAGGGTCTCTGCTCTCCTGCAAGTGCCCAAAGTTATTGTTTCCTGCATTCATCAGGTGTGTGCAAGCTTTTTACTCTCCTGCTGTTACTGCCTGGGGCATGTCTGGTAAGCATAACTGTGCTTGGAATCACTCAGCAGTAGAAGGATGTTCAATCTTCTCCTACTTAGCTTTCAGACATACCCCCACATACACTATCAATAAAAAAAAATGAATGTTTATAAGACTGAGTCTGCCTCCCATCCCAGTTGCCTACAGGGATGATTTGTTTATTGGTTCTAAAGAGTTGGTTGGAATTATTGCCCTTTGAGCTAAGGTCTTTCTTGGGTCTTCTCACTTTGTCATAGCAGAACATCTCCTTTAAACTAACTTTTGTTTATTTCCACTGATCTGTAGTTCCTGTGTGTCATTTTTTCTATCTTTCCAGGTTTTCTTACTCCACCATCTTCCCAGAATCCTTCATATATCATTACTAAAGAAAAGAGTATGATGGGTCCAGGAATTCAGTAAAGATAAGATCATCTGTCACATGCTAGATGGTAGTCAAAGATGTAATAAATATTTTAGGTTCTACTTTGGATAGATTTTGAATGGAGGAATGGGAAAAGTGATTTGTGAAAGAGGGAAAGATTCACTCTAAATATATTAGAAAATTTGAATTTCAACATGGGGAGATGAAGGAGAGAGGACATCTGATTTAAGTAACTACTAATTTCAATTTTATCATGATGATTCAGTGGATACAGTTCTGGGCCTGTAGTCAGAAAGACCCACATAAAAATTAATCCATTGAAACTGAATAACTGTTTGATCTTGGGTAAGTCACTTTACATATACTTGCTTAAAAGGGGACTAGGATGCTCAGTGACAGAGACCTGGGTCTATAATCAGAAAAAAAAAATGAGTTTAAATATATAACCTCATACACTTACTTACTATATGACCCTGGGCACGTTGTTGAACTTCTTTTTGCCTTAATCCCCTGGAGAACAAAACAGGAAAACATTCCAGTATCTTTGAATAGAAAAGTCCATGAACAGTATGGTCCGTCATGATGACTTGTCTGTAATTGAAAAACAATCACAGTTTGAAATATGGGTCTGGAGGAAAACCAAAGAGTTTCTGAGTATTTGAATAATGGTATTATTTAAACACTATGTGTTTTGAAACTAAATCTCTTGAAAAATTTTTCCTCTTGATTCTTTAGAAATTAGAATTGCATTACAAACAATAACAAGTTTACTTAAAATACTTCTAGGTATTAAAATATATTTTGATAACTAGATTAACAAGTATACTTCAGCTGTATACAATTTTAAAATAAAGGATCATAGTAGAGCTAAAAGTAATGTAAGAAGGGAAATTTTTTTTACCCAAATGTTTCATTTTACAAATAATTAAGCTGAGAATAAATGAACTTAAGGGATTTGCCCAAGGTCACACTCCAAACAAATGTTACTGGAATTTTTAACCCATGTATTGTGGCTCAGAATTCATAATGTGCAAAATGTTTGTGCCTGTTCAAAACAAGAAGATAAAAAAATGAAATATCAGTTTAGAACCTGTCCTAAAACTGGCTTACTGTTAAGAAATTTATGTTGTTTTCTATTATAGGATTTTTCAGTTACTTAGAGCCTTGCTAAAATTGCAGATTGAATTTAGATGTAAGACATATTTTCTCTCAGTATGTTTAATACTAAAAGTACCAAAAAAGGACCTAATTTGCAACAATATATCTTCTATACTAAAGTTCCCCAGAGGCAAGAAGAATGAAAAATGGATGGAGAAGGGAAATAGATGCAGGTATTAGTGTATGACTGGTAAGATTTCTTCCCATACCTCTTGCCAAAAATATTTAGGAACATCAGAATGTGGGCGATTGTTGAATGCAATATGTGACAAAATGGGATACCTGGAAGGCAGTCTTATACAATGAGAATGGAACCATTGAAGAAGAAATATTCATTTTAATAGTGGCGATAAAAGTGTACATTGTGATGTGATAGCAGGGAATGAATATGCATGAGTAAGAACACTGAGAAATCTCAATGTATGTAATAGTTTATCTCATTATGGGGTGACAAAATTTACTGGCAAACACTGGTTAAGAAGTCCTAGGACATCAAAAAAAATTGAAATTAATTTTAAAAGATGAGTATTCATGTGAGACCTTTTTCAGAAGGAGAGTCAAAGAAATTGAGAACTTGATATCTCAATGTCTTCAAATTTTTTTTATGGTACTTCTAACCATATATATTTTTACTATGGTCTGTGAATATTCATTCATGGGCAACTGAACAATTATATGATTGTTAACATTACCCTATATACTATAAATTAATCACCTGGTAGCATAAGTTACAAAACTGCCTATTTTTTTCTGAACTAAACTGCCAAGCATTCAGACTCTATTACAGAGATGATACTTCAATGGAATGAGCTTTAGGGATTAGCTATATGGTGCAGTGGACAGATTCTGGCCTTGAGTCAGGAGAACCAGAGGTCAAATCTGGACTCAGACACTTAATACTTATTAATTGTTAGATCTTATTCATGTCACAATCCCATTATCCTTTAAAAATCTAAATAAAGAAATAAATTTCAATGGATGGGCTTTGTTACTCATTTTTTCTTTTCTTTATTATATGTAGAGAAAATTTTCATTTTTATAAAGTTTCACTTTTAAATTAACTTAACCTAGGGTAGTATGTAATCTTTCTTAGGTTAAACATGTTCAAACATGTTACGTATATTTTCATATTGTTAAAGAAAAATAGAATAAAAAAGGAAAAACTATGAGAAAGGAAAAGGAAAATGATCAAAATTTAAGAAGGTGAATATCATATTCTTTGATCAGCATTCAAATTACATAGTTCTTTCTCCGGAGTCTTAGAATTTTCTTGGAGTATTGTATTGCTGAGAACAGCTAAGTCCATTACATAATCTTGCTTTTAAGGTATACCATGTTTTCCTAGTTCTACTTACTTCACTCACCATCAATTCATGTAAGTCTTTATAGTTTTTTCTGATAGCTGCCCATTCATTGTTTCTTGTAGAACAACAATATTCCAATGAATCTATTTACCAGAGCTTGTCAAGTCATTTTCCAGTTGATGGCCCTCCCATCAATTTATAATTCTTTGTCAGCAAAAACAGACAATGACTATGCTATGAACATTCTTGTTCATGTGGTTCTTTTCTCCTTTATTTGTTCTTTTTGAGACATATAAATAGTAGTGGTGCTCATGAGCTACAGATTTTTCCTCACTTGTTTAAATATGACTTTCTTTGTGGTAAAAGAATTTTGTAAACATATTCATTTAGTTCATGGGGTTGTCTTTGCAGGTAGAATTCCAAATATTTTGCGTTGTCTTAAATTGTTTTGAATGGAATTTCTCTTACTATCACTTGCTGCGGGGTTTTGGTGGAAATGTTTGGAAATGCTGAAAATTTATGTGGGTTAATTTTATATCCTGCAACTTTTCTATAGTTGTTAATTGCTACAAGTTTTGTTTTCTTATTTTCTAATGGATTCTGTAGTATTCACTTTGTATACCATCATAGCATCTGTAAAGAGTTTTGTTATCTCATTTGTTATTCTAATTTTTAAATTTCTTTTTCTTTGCATTGCAAAAGCTAATATTGTTAGTACAATATAAAACAATAGTACTGATAATGGAAATTCTTTTTTCATCCTTCATTAGACTGAGAATGCTTCTAGCTTTTCTGGATTGCATATCATGCTTGCTGATGGTTTTATATCATGATGTCATTTAAAGGAAAAATATTTATTTCTACATTCTGTAATGATATTAAATGTTTATGTTGTCAACTTTTTTCATATGATTTCTGAGAATTGTGTTATTGATATGTTCAATTATGTTGATTTTTTTCCTATTATTGTACCAGACCTACATTTCTGGTCCTAATATGTTATCCTTATGATAAATTGCTAATCTCTTTTGCTCCAATATTTTATTTTTCTAATAACAAGTTATGAAAGCTTTTCACCATTCATTCTCTTGCATATTTATGTTAAACAATTTTCTTCCATCCTCCCTTTCCATTTCCCTCCCTTCAGCAGTAAACATTCCAGTAAAAATTGTACATGTACATTTGTGTTTTCCATATTTGCATATTAATCATTTTGTGTATGAAGAATTAGCATTAAAAAAGATGGTTATGAGATAGGAAGGAAAAAATAAAAGAAATTTTTAAAAAGGGAAAAATGGTATTATTCAGATTCTGAGTATTTTATTATTTTTTCCCTCTGGATATGGATGGCATTATCCATTATGTCTCCCTAGACATAATGGTTGCCCTAGATCACTGAACTGCTGAGAGGAGTTGCATACATCATAGTTGAACAACGTATAATATTGCTGTTAAAAATGTTATCTTGCTTCTGTTCACTTTTCTTAGCATCAGTTCAAGTTATTCCTTCCATGCCTCTCTAAAATGCAACCATTCATGATTTCTTATAGAATAATAGTGCTCAGGAGGCTAGGTGGTGCAGTTGATAGAGCACTGACCCTGGAGTCAGAAGTACCTGAGTTCAAATCCAGCCTCAGACACTTAATAATTACCTAGCTGTGTGGCCTTGGGCAAGCCACTTAACCCCATTGCTTTAAAAAAAACCTAAAAAAAAACCCCAAACAAACAAAACTAGAATAATAGTGCTCCATAACATATATATACCATGACTTATTTAATCATTTGCAAATTAACTAGCATTACCTCAATTTCTAATTCTTTGCCATTATAAAAAGAGTTGCTATGAACATTTTCAAATATCTGGGGCTTTCCCCATTTTTATGATTTCTTCTTGATACAGGGCTAGCATTAATATCGTTGTGTCAAATGGAAGAGCAAGTTTTATTGCACTGTGGGCATATTTCCAAATTGTATTCCAGCTTGGTTGAATTAGCTTATTAATGTACCAATCTCCCACAAGTTCTCAAACACTAGTCATTTCCCCTTTTTGTCATTTTAACTAATCTGATAGGTATGAGGTGCTACCTTATAATTGCTTTGATTTACATGTCTCTAATAAAAAAATATTTGCAGCACTGTAGGTGATTATATATAGCTTTAATTTCTTTGTTTGAAAACTGTCATTCGATTCCCTTTGACCATTTATCAATTAGGGAATGAATTACAAACTTTTAAATTTGCCTCAAGACTATATATTTTAGAAATGAGTTCTTTATCAGAAACCTAGTTTTGAAAATTGTTTCCCAGCTTTCTGTGTTCCTACTAATCTTGATTGTATTGATTTTCATTATTAAAAAAAAAACATTTTATTTTAATACAATAATCGTCCATTTTGCAATATGTAATATACTCTTTTTCTTGTTTGATCAAAAATTGTTCCCCTTTCCCATAGATGCCACAGATAATGTATTTTTTGATCTATTAATTGGTCAGTGATATTACTCTTTATGTTAAATATTATTCTCATTTTGAACTGATTTTGCTATATAGTGTAAGTGTGGGTCGTTGCCTAGTTGTCACCATACTATTCTTTACTTTTGGAATGGGTTTCTTCAAATAGTATGTTCTTAGACCAGAAGTTAATGTCTTTGGGTTTGTCAAACAATAAATTATTATAAATAGTCATTTATCACTACCTTTTGACTATTTGTTATAGTTCTGTAAAATTGCTATTTTGTAGTATGATTACTATGGCATTGAAGGAATATTTAATTTGGATAAAATTGTCATTTTTATTGCATTAGTTCAGCCTAATGAAGAGCAATTGAAGTTTTGTTTTATCCAGTTGTTAAGATCTGACTGTATTTTTGTAAAAAAATGTTTTGTATTTGTTTCTAGGTTTGTCTTAGGAACTGTATTCCCAAGTTTTATATGTTATCGAAAGTTATTTTAAAATAAATTTCTTTTACTATTTTTTGCCCTTGGACTATGATGTACATATATGGAAATGATGAAGTATATGTGGGCTTATTTTGTATCCAGATACTTTGTTAAAGTTGTTAAGTTGTGAAGTGGTTTCAAATAGTTTTGTTGATTTTCTAACATTCTCTAAGTATACCATCCAACCATCTGAAAAGAGTGAGAGTTTTGTGTCCTCATTTCCTATTCAAATTCCTTCGACTTTTTTTTTATTCTCATTGTTAAAGCTAATACTTCTAATATAATATTGAATAATAATTGTGATAATGGGCATCCTTGTATTACCACTGATCATATTAGAAATACTCCCTATTACATATAATATTTATTCATGATTTTAAATAGATAAAGCTTACTGTTTAAAAGAAAACTCCATTAATTCTTATAATCTCTAGAGTTTTTAATAGGTATGGATATTGTATTTTGTCAAAGACATTTTCAGCATGCATTGAGATAATCATATGATTTGTACTGATTTTGGTATTGATAGGGTCAATTATTTTGTGTATTTTTCCAATATTGAATCATACCTGCATAGCTGGTATAAATCCTAGTTGATGATGGTTCTTATGATCTCTTTGCTAATATTTTATTCAAGATTTTTGCTTCAATGATGATTAGGAAGATTTTCCTATATTTTTTATCTATTTTAACTCCTTCTGATTTAGATTTCAGGATCTTGTTTGTGTCATAGATGGAATTTGGCAGAACTCCTCCATTTTTAAAAATAGTTTATGTAGAGTAAGAATTAATTGTTCATTCGATTTTTGATAGAATTCAGTTGAAAATCCATCTGTATCTGGAGAATTTTTCTTGGGAGTTAATTATGGTTTCTTCATTTTCTCTTGCTAAAATGCGGTTATTAAATATTTTATTTCCTCTCCTATTAATCAGGGTAGTTTGGATTTTTGTAAATATTCATCGATTTCACTCAGTTTCTCAAATTGATAGCCCTATGATTAGGCAAATTAGCTCCAAATTGTCTCTTTAATTTCTCCTCATTGATTGCAAGTTCCTCTTTTTTCATTTTTGATATTGGTAGGCTGGTATTTTTTAAAGCAGATTAACCAAAAGTTTATCTATTTTATTTTTTTATAAAACCAAATCTTAGTTTTATTTATTAATATTCTATTTATTTATTAGTATATATATGTATATATATATATATATAAAACAGTATATATAGTATTCTTGTTGTAAGTTATATTAACTTCTGTGACTTTCAGAATTTATAATTTGGTTTTTATTTGGGGATATTTAATTTTTTTCCTAACTTTTTTAGTTGCATGACCAATTCACTGATCTTCTCTTTCTCCATTTTATTCATATAAGCATCTAGAGATATAAAATTCCCCTAAAACTGCTTTGGTTGCATCCCATGACTTTTGGTAGATGTCTTATTGCTTTTTACATAGATGAAATGGTTGATTATTTCTATGGCCTATTATGATCTTCATAGCATCATGATATGAAAAGCAGGATTTATTTTTTCTACCTTTTGACATTTGATTATAAAGTTTTTAATACTTTAGTATATGGTTATTTTTGGTACCCTCGTTGTAGTGCAGAGAAAAAGATGCATTCTTTTCTATCCCCTTACAGATTTCTTCAGAGATCTATCATAGCTAACTTTTCAAAGAATTTATTTTGCTATCTTAACTTCTTTGTTATTTATTTCTGATATAGATTTATGTAATTCTGGAAAAGGGAGATTAAAGTCTTTAACCATTATAATTTTGCTGTCCATGTGTCATGGTAAGTCAACCAGCTTTTCCTCTAAGAATTTGGATACTACACCACTTGGTGCATTAATGTTTAATAATTATATAACTTCATTGCTTATAGTCCCTTTTAAGAAAATGTAATTTCTTTCCTTATCTCATTTAATGAAATCTGGTTTCCCTTTTTCTTTGTTTGTAATCAGGATTGCTACTCCTGATGTTTTAACTTTCACAATATATTTTTCTCCAGTCTTTTACCTCTATCCTGAGGTTATCTCTTTGCTTCAATTGTGTTTCTTGCAAAAAACTAATTATAGGATTCTAGTTTTTAATTCATTGTGTCATCTGCTTACATATTTTTTCAAAGTGCATTCCATTCACATTTATAAACATTACTAATTCTGTATTTCCCTCCATGCTATCTCTCTCCACTATTTTTTTTCTTTCCTTTCCTCTTTCTTCTCCTAGGCAATCTCTTTCTCTTTTTACTCTTTAACTGTTCTTTCAAAATTTTAATTTGACTACTGCATTTACCTTGACCTTCCCTTTTATCATTTCTTTCCCTTTTTCCTTCTACTTCCCTGTAGGATAGGATAGATTTTTTTTTTAGGTTTATGCAAAGGAATGGGGTTAAATGGCTTGCCAAAAGTCACACAACTAGGTAATTATTAAGTGTCTGAGGCTGGATTTGAACTCAGGTACTCCTGACTCCAGGGCCAGTGCTCTGTCCACTGTGCCACCTAGCTGCCCCCAGGATAATTTTTTTAAAATCTAAATGGGAATGTATATCATTCCTTCTGTGAGTCAAATCTATTGAGTAAGATTTACTCAGAGTTCAAACCCTCCTTTCTTTCCTTCTACTTTAATAGATCTTTGTGCCTCTTCACCTGGTGTCATTTACCTAGAAGTGCCAACCTTCTCCTAGAACAGTCCTTGTTTGTATTTTTTTAACATTATTTTGTACTATAACCATTTTCAAAGCATGCTCCTTTTATTTCTCCTAATAGAAAAAAATTGTCATAGGCTGATTGTTTATTGTCTGATTGTGTGATAAGCAACATTGCCTCATAGTGACTATCATAGTGGCTATGATAAATGTTTGCCTCTGATATTCTTTCGCATTACAAATACACTTTTCAAGAATTACAAATAATATCAAATTATAATTGATTTAAACTTCCATGTGTTTTCAAGTATCCTCAATGTACATACAATCTTCTAAGATTCATGCAGTCAGATAATTTCATGAATACTTTATATCCCCCAAACACACTCCCTTCAATTGTAGCCAAAGCATCAAGCAATGCAAAACCACTTCATGATCTTTTCATGTCCAGACACTCTAAGTACACTCTCTCCTTCCTTTTCTATAGTACTACAAGGATATTCCTGCAACCTGCTGAAACCAAAATGTTGAGTACACTCGGTCCCTCTTTCCCTTTAGTTCTCAAATCATAGCACTATAGCCCTTTTTTACTAAAGTATGTGTTAAGAAAATATCACTACCTAATTTATTGATGTCCAACTCTTCTAAATAGACTCCTTTCCCTGTGTCCCAATTGTACTACAGCTTTATTTAAAGTATTTAGTAAAGTAAGGTCAATTCCCATTATAATTAGATATAGAGCCTCTAAATCCTTCTCTCTCTCTCTCTCTCTCTCTCTCTCTCTCTCTGCCTCTCTTTCACCAACCTCATAAACAAAACTCACAATTCATATCTCATTTATAGCCAAATAATTTAAGTGCTATCAGTTCAAGTACACTAAACCTTTTAACTGTCCTAAGAAAAATCCCATTCTTAAGAATTACAGGTGCAATCTTCCCTTTTAGGGATGTACACAGTTAAATACTCTTGACTAGCATTTCCCCCTTTCCTTTTATCTTTTTAGGCATCTTTAAGTCTTCTTTTTGAGAACAGAATTTTTTGTTCAATTCTGGTCATTTTATCAGAAAATTTAGTATTTAGTAATACAATAATCAATCTTTTCCCCAG
Source organism: Macrotis lagotis (assembly GCF_037893015.1). Classification (NCBI taxonomy): domain Eukaryota; kingdom Metazoa; phylum Chordata; class Mammalia; order Peramelemorphia; family Peramelidae; genus Macrotis; species Macrotis lagotis. Next base: position 469,670,837 of record NC_133658.1, on the reverse strand, counting down.
ACAGAATATATTGACTTTTAAAAGGAATTAAATTCTTGCTTGTGTTCTTCTTTGTGCTCTGAAATATCATATGACAGGTCCTCCATTCCCTTAATGTTGAAGCTAGTATGTCTTCTTTAAGGATTGTGCTTATTTTTTTATTTAAATAGTTTCTTTTGGCTGCTTGCAATATTTTATCCTTTAGTTGAAAAATTCTGGAATTTGCCTATGATAAATCCTTGGAGTTTTATTGTGGGGTCTTTTTCTGTAGGTGTTGCTTCAAGGACTATTTTATCTTCTTGATCTAATAAATGAGGAAAATTTTCCATGAAAATTTCCTGTAAGCTATTTTACAGGCTTTTTTATATCTTGCATTTTGGGTAGATTAATAATTTGTAATTTGTCCTCATAAATCTATTTTCTGAGTCATTTGATTTTCCTAAAAAGTATTTCACATTTTTGGGGGTGGCTAGTTGGCTCAGTGTATAAAGCACCGGCCCTGGAGTCAGGAGTACCTGGGTTCAAATCCGGTCTCAAACACTTAATAATTCCCCAGCTGTGTGGCCTTGGGCAAGCCACTTAACCCCATTGCCTTGCAAAAATTAAAAATAAAACTAAATTCCTAATTATATGAGAAATTTAATTTGTTAATTTTCATGCCCAATTCCTTTAACTCATTTTTCTCTACTTTATTCATGCATATATTTAGAGATAAAAAATTTCCTCTAAGTACTGTTTGGGTGCACTCCTTAAGATTCATTATATAGTCTCATTATTGTTATTGCTTGAATGAAATGATTTACTTATTTTATGATGTGTTATTTGACCTTTTCATCTTTAAAATTTGAATACTTAATTTACAATGAAATTTGTTTTTTTTTTAGTTTTTTTATTAAAGATTTTATTTATTTGGAGATAAACAATTTTCCCCCAATAGTACTTCCTTCCTCCCCCCCACAGAAAGCAATTTTTCAGTCTCTACATTGTTTCCAAGTTGTAAATTGATCCAAATTGAGTGTGATGAGAGAAATCATATCCTTAAGGAAGAAACATAAAGTATAAGAGATAACAAGATAAAACAATAAGATATCAGTTTTTTCCCTAAATCAAAGGCAATAGTCCTTGAACTTTGTTCAAGCTCCAAGGTTCTTTGCCTGGATACAGATTTTGTTCTCAATTGCAGACAGACCAAAATTGTCACTGATTGCTGTGCTGATGAAATGAGCACGTCCATCAAGGTTGATCATCACCACCATGTTGCTGCTAGGGTGTACAGTATTTTTCTGGTTCTGCTCATCTCACTCAGCATCAAGTCTTGCAAATCCCTCCAGGATTAACTGAAATCCCATCTTTCCTGGTTTCTAATAGAACAATAGTGTTCCATGACATACATAGACCACAGTTTGCTAAGCCATTCAACAACTGAAGGACATTTACTTGATTTCCAATTTTTACGACCACCAACAGGGCTGCTAGGAATATTTTTGTAGAAGTATTGTTTTTAACCTTTTTCATCATTTCCTCAGGGTATTGCTGGATCACAGGGCAGGCACATTTTTATTACCCTTTGGGCAAAGTTACAAATTTGTCTCCAGAAAGGTTGGATTATTTCACAGATCCACCAACAATGTAATAGTGTCCCAGATTTCCCACAACCATTTTGTTATCCTTTCTGGTCATATTGACTAGTCTGAAAGGTGTGAGATGGTACCTCAGAGAAGCTTTTATTTGCATTTCTCTCATAAGTAATGATTTAGAGAAATTTTTCAAATGATTATGGATTGCTTTGATCTCCTCAATTGTAAATTGCCTTTGCATATCCTTTGACCATTTGTCAATTGGGGAATGACTTTTTTAAAATATGACTCAGTTCTATGTATATTTTAAAAATGAGTGCTTTGTCAGAAATATTAATTGGAAAGATTCTTTCCCAGTTTATTATATTTCTTTTGACCTTGTTTACAGTGGTTTTATCTGTGCAAAACCTTTTTAATTTAATATAATCAAAATTGTCTAGTTTGTGTTTAGTGATATTCTCCATCTCTTCCTTAGTAAAAAACTGCTTCCCTTTCCCTAAGATCTGACAGGTAAACTAGTCCTTGATCTACTAATTTGCTTATAGTATTGTTTTTATGGCTAAATCCTTTATCCATTTGGTTTTTATCTTGGAATAGGGTATGAGGTGTTGGTGTAATCTAAGTTTTTTACATAATAACTTCCAATTTACCCACCAGTTTTCATCAAAGAGAAAGTTGTTATTATAATAGCTGGATCCTTTGGCATTATCAAACATCAGTTTACTATAATTGTTTCCTGTTATTTCAGGAAATTTAGTCTATTCCACTGGTACACCACTCTATTTCTTAGCCAGTACCAGACAGTATGGATGGCTGATTATCATATAATTTATGATCAGGTAAGGCTAAGCCATCTTCTTTTGCAATTTTTTTCATTAAATCCTTGGAAATTCTTGACTTTTTAATTTCTCCATATGAATTTACTTACAATGTTTTCTAACTCATCAAAGTAATTTTTGGAATTTTGATTGGTAGGGCACTAAACAGGTATTTTAGTTTTGCTAGAATTGTCATTTTTATTATATTAGCTCTACCTATCCATGAGCAGTTGATATTTGCCCAGTTATTTAAATCTGATTTAATTTGTGTGAGAAGTGTTTTATAATTTTTTTTAAAAATTGTTTTCTATTGGCAAATTGACTCTCAGGTATTTGATATTATCTGTCATTGCATGGCATTTCACTTTCTCACTCTTTGTGCTGTATCTTTCTAGTCATATATAGAAAAGTTGAACATTTATGAGGGTTTATTTTACATCATGCCACTTGCTAAAAGTACTAATTGCTTCCTGTAGTGTTTTGGATGATTCCTTGGGAATCTCTAGGTAGACCCTCATGTCGTCTGTGAAGAATGAGAGTTTTGTCTCTTCCTTCAGAGTACTAACACCTTCTCTAATTACTGAAGCTAGCATTTCTAATACAATATTGAATAGTAGTAGGGAAAAGGAACATCCTTGTTTTACCCCTGATCTTATTGGGAATGCCTCTAGCCTCTCAAAATGGAATATAATGCTTGTTGATGGTTTCAGATAGATGCCATTTATGATTCTAAGGAAGAGTCCATTTATTACTACACTCTCTAGTGTTTTTAGTAGGACTGGGTGCTGTATTTTCTGAAAAAGCTTTTTCAGTATCTATTGATATGATTATACAATTTCTTATAGTTTTGTTGCTGATATAATTGATTATGCTAACAGTTTTCCTAGTGTTGAACTAACTCTGCCTCCCTGGGATCAATCCTACTTGATCATAAAGTAATATCCCAGGGATATCTTGTTGTAATCATTTTACTAAGATTTTATTTAAGATTTTCACATCTATATTCATCATGGAGACAAGTCTATAATTTTCTTTCTCTGTTATAACTCTTCCTGGTTTAGGTATCTCTATCCTATTAGTGTCATAGAAAGAGTTAGGCAGAGTTCCATCCAAAGAGTTTATATAGAATTGGAACCAATTGTTCCTTAAATTTTTGGTAGAATTCACTTGTAAATCCATCAGGCCCTGGAGATTTTTTCTTAGGGAGTTCAATGATGGTTTGTTGAATTTCTTTTTCTCAGATAGGGCTGTTTAAGTGTTTAATCTCCTTTTCATTTAATTTGGGGAAATTATATTTTACAATATATTCATCCAATTCACTTAGATTATCAAGTTTATTGACATAGAGTTGGGAAAAATAATTCTGAATTATTACTTTAATTTCTTCCTCATTGGAGGTGAGTTCACCTTTTTCATTTATGATACTAGCAATTTGGTTTTCTTCTTGCTTTTTTTAAATCAAATCGAACAGGTTTATAAATTTTAATGTTTTTTCAAAAAACCAACTTCTAGTTTTATTTATTAATTCATTAATATTTTTATTTTTGATTTTATTAATTTCTCCTTTAATTTTTAGAATTTATAAATTGTATTTAATTGGGGATTTTTAATTTATTCTTTCTCTAATTTTTTAGTTGTATATTTAATTCATTTATTTCCTCTTTCTAACATTTATTCATGTAAGCATTTAAAGATATAATATATCCACTGAGAGCCACTTTGAGTGAATTCCATAAGTTTTGGTAAGTTTTTTTCATTATTGTCATTATCTAGCATAAAATGATTAATTTTTTCAGTTATTTATTTTTTGACCCACTCATTCTTTAAAGTGAAGTTACTCAGTTTCCAACAGGATCTGGGGCTATATCTCCCTGGCCCAATAATGCATATGACTTTTATTGCATTGTGATCTGAGAAAGATGTATTCTTTTTTTGCCTTTATGTAGTTGATCATTAGGTTTTTATGTCCTAGCATATTGTTAATTTTTGTATAAGTGCCATGTACTGCAGAGAAAAAAAGTATATTCCTTTCTATCCCCATTCAATTTCCTCCATAAGTATATCTATCATATCTAGGTTTTCTAAAAATATATTTATCTCCTTAACTTATTTCTTGTTTATTTTAAAATTTGATTTATCTATATCTGAGAGTGGGAGGTTGAATTCTCCCACTAGTAGAGTTTTGTTGTCGATGTCTTCCTGTAGTTCTTTCAGTTTCTCCTCTATGAATTCTGATGCTATTCCACAAGGTGCATATATATTCAGTGTTGAAGTCATTTTATTATTTAGGGTACATTTTAGAAGGATATAGTATTCTTCCTTATATCTTTTAATGCTATCTATTTTTGCAGCTGCTTTGTCTGAGATAAGGATTGCTAACCCTTCTTTATTTTTTCACTTCACCTGAAGCAAAATATATTTTTCTCCAAACTTTCACCTTTACTCTATATGTATCTCTCTGCATCAAATGAGTTTTGTGATTAGATTGATCAGTTTCTGATAGAGGTCATTTGAGGTCCTCAATTAAAATAGTTTTACTGTCTAGTTCTTCCTGCAATTCAAGTAACTTCTCCTCTAAGAATTTGGATGCTATACTTCGTGGTGCAAAATTGTGTGACTATTGATGTTACTCCATTGTCTATTGTGCTTTTATTAGCATAATGAAGTTTCTTTCTTTATCTCTTTAATTAATTCTATTTTTGCTTTTGTTTTGTTTGACTTGAGTATTTCTATCCCTGCATTTTTAGTTTGCTTCAACTAGAACATAATATATTCTGCTCCAGTCTTTTATCTTTAATATATTTAAACTCTTTGTTTCAATTTTTTTCTTGTGTACAGCCTATTTCATTATAGTGATTTTTATTCCATTTTGCTATCTGCTTCCATTTTATGTGAGAGTTTATCACATTCACATCCACAATTATGATTACTAGCTTAATTTTTCCCATGTATATTTTTCCTTTCTTTTCATCCTATTTTTTTCAACAATATTTGGTTTTTGATCAATCTTCCCTCAATCTGCCCATTTTTTTGATGTTTCTCATCTATTGCTTTCTCCTTTTCCCTTAAGTATCTGCCCTCTCTTGCATCAGCCCATCCTTCCCCTTTCTTTCCCTTTTCATCTCTTCTTTTCCTCTAAGGAAATATAAATTTCTAAACCCTATTTGAATGCATGCTATTCTTTCTTTGAAATTAATCAGTTGACAATAAGAATCAATCAGTGCTCACATACTCCCTTCTTTCTCTCTACCATAAAAAATCATTTCTTCCTCTTTAATTTGTATGATTTACCCTTTTCTGTCCCCCCTTATTCTGACTGTAAAATTCTTTTCATCTTAATTTTTTAGTATCCTCAGATCATAACCAACTTCTATTCACACTCTGTCACTAAGTATATTCCTTTTGATTATTTTAAAGAAATACAGTTCTTAAGATTTACAAATATTATCATTCTGTGTAGGAGTGTAAACAGTTTAATAATCTTGACTGACATTTTCCCCTATTTCTATTTATGTATCTCTTTCATCTTGAATTTGAAAATCAAATTTTCTGTTCTATTCTAGACTTTTTATCAGGTATGTTTGAAAGACCCCTATTTCAATGAATGCCAGTATTTTTAATGAAAAGTAGATACTAAAATTTGCAGGATAGTTAATTATTTGTTATAACCCAAGATCCTTTGCCTAATGCAACAACATATTCTGGGTCCTATGAAACTTTCATGGTTCAATTGCTACATTTTGTACAGTCTTCTTTCTGAGTCTGGTATTTGAATTGTTTCTTTGTGGCTCATTGAAGTACTTTCTATATTAACAGATAATTCTATTATTTAATTACAGATCCACACAATTTTTATTTTGGGATCTATTTGAGGAAGTGACTCATGGATTCTTTCAGTGACTATTTTACCCCCCCTTTCTTTAGTATTCGAGAGCAGTTTTCTTTGATAACTTGTAAGGAAATGCCCATGTTCTTTTTCAGATCATGAATTTCCTATAGTCTTATTTTTTTTAAATTATCTCCTCATGATCTATTTTCCAGGTCAATTATTTTTTGATAAGGCTGTTTACATTTTATTTAATTTTCTTTTGTTTTTTGCTTGATGGATTCTGAATGTATTATACAGTCATTAGTTTCTACCTAGACAATTATAATTTTTGAGAATTTATTTTATTAATTTAGCTTTTTTAAGTCTTTTTTGCATTAGACTAACTCTCACTTTAGATATATTACATTCCATTTTTTCAATTTTTCATTATTTTCCTACATGATTCTCAATTATTTTCCTAATATTTCTTCTATCTCTCCTATCTTGTTTTGAACCTTCCTTCTGAGTTCTTCTTAGAGGAATTTTTGGATTTGAGATCTATTATTGCCTTTGAGCCTTTACCTATAGGTGTTTCATCGCAACTTTCTTCTTATGAGACAGGATTTTAATTTTCTGTGCTACCTAAATATCTTTCCATGATTAGGGCTCTTGTTTTTTGCTCATTTTGAAATTTGTGTTCCACTGCTAGGGCACAGGGAACATAATTACAATTGTTATTGCTGTTTTTGTTTTGTGTTTTTTGTGCTGGGAGTGAGGAATCTGGTTACTGGTTTTCCTCACTGGGGTTTCAGGTATTGTTGACTTTTGCCCTATGTTAGGGTAACTGGACTCCATCCAGCATGTTGCACCAATGTTCTTGGCCTCTCAGTATGTCTTACATGCTCAATCTGAGATGCTCACTACTGGCTTACTGTTCACCCAGCCTGTTGAACTGAGATTTGTGCTTTGCTATGTGTCTCCTGATAACTTCCCCAAGTGCTGGGCTGTGTTCCCCTTTTGTTCCAAATTTGACAGACCTTTTCTGAAGTTCCTTCAAGATATCTTAAGCTGAAAATATGCTTCATTTTGTCTTTTTCTGAGTTCCTAGACCTTTACAGTCTCTTTAGAGGCATCATCTAAAGTTATTTCAGAGAAAAACTAGGAAAACTTTAGGGTTCTTCCTAGCTTGTATTCACCATTTTGGTTCCACCTAGGAATTTTTTGGTCATGTGCAGATGATACATACAGGCTTGCCAAATATAATATTTTATGGAGAACTCAACACAAGGCAAGAACTAACATGGTCAGAAAAGGTGACACAAGGTAATACTTAAGGTCTATATTAAGAACTTTCTAATTGGTTGTGCAGCATGGGAGACACCGGCAAAAAATCACACACCCTGGCATAATGTTATCAGAGAAGGTACTGTGCTCTATGAGAGAAACCAATTTGAAGTAGTTCAAAATAAATGTGAATTGAAAAAAATTTACAAAATCTATCCTGGGGCAGCTAGGTGGTACAGTGGATAGAGCACAGGCCTTGGAGTCAGGAGTCCCTGGGTTCAAATCCAGCCTCAGACACTTAATATTTACCTAGCCGTGTGGCCTTGGGCAAGCCACTTAACCATATTGCCTTGAAAAATCTAAAAGGCAAAACAAACAAAGCAAAAAAAACCCAGAATCCATGCCAAATGTTCACATAGCCTATTTTTGTCTAACCTGTGTTAGAATTAAAAAATGCTTACTTGCATACCCAGAACATAAGTATTTAACAAAATGCTTGTTATCTTCCTTCCTCCATTCTTTTCCATCCTTCTATCTTGCCTTTCTTCCTTCACACATGGGTAAGAAATATCTAAAGGAAAGTTTTTGTGTTGCAGAAACTACAAATTAATTCAAAATAAATAAAGAAGATAAAAGAATTTTCTGGGATCTTATCTATGACAGCATTTTTGTATTGTAGTATGTTCAGAAATACTATGATCATATTAGAGGCTTGGTATGAAATAACATAATAAAGGAGATATATTGGTGTTTCTTAGAGCCATGATACCCCCCCCTCCTCCCCCACCAAAGACCTTCAAGTTGTAGAACCATTTTGTATCTGTATTCTAGTACGTGATTTTGGAAGTCTTTATTATTAGCAAGTCAAGCTTCCCAAGTCAAGTTTCCCCTTCAGAAACTACGCCAAGAATTTTTGTGCCTCCACATGGTTAATTTTTGATGCCATCTTAGCTTATTATGAATAGATTGAATTACTTTATTAATTTATCATCCACTAGGCATTGTTGCAGATATACCTGAATACTAACATTTCATGATTCAATATATATAAAGGGTCATTAGGTCTCTCCTTAGAAAATTAGATTTTTCCATCTCTAATATTTAAAAATGATGGTTGGGAGTTCCATAGAGTGGGAATACGAAGCAAGATTTCTAAAACATGTGAATTCATTTGTAATAAAGAAAGAAATCTCTGTAGCACTGGGAGAAAAGTATTGTTAAGGGCAGAAGTGGGAAAGTGCAAAGTGTTCAAAGATAAGTATGAAAAATCCGCTTTGCCTAGAGATGAGATTTTTTTCAAGTATTTTTAGATACTATTTTCATATTATTTATCTGTTGATATATATTGCCTCCCCAAATATAGAGTAGTTCTTGAAAGAAGGTACAATGTTTTATTTGTCTTAAATTTCTAGTGCCTAATATAATTCTGATACCTGATAAACATTTAATAAATGTGGATGAAATATCATAAAAAATGTCACTGACATTCTTAAGAATGGACAAAATAGACAGGATCTACCATTGTGGGAGAACTTTGAATATTAACCTAGATCTGATTTCAGAGGACTAGACTAACAATTGAATGGGAGCATATTTGAGAAGGATTATATGTATGAGAGGTGTAGAATCCAAGTTTTTAGCTATTTAATTTCCAAAGTTCTCAGCACTGAAAACATTTTCGATTTCTAAAAAAGAACAAGAGCTTTATCTGTTTATATAGCTTACATATTATAATGCTTTTCCCATTTGTTCTTCTGGGGTGGAACCAAGATGGTGACTCAAAACTAGGAAGATCCCAGAGTCTTTCCCAAAATAACTTTGAAGTCTCTAAAAAGATCCTAAAATAACAGAACCCACCAAAAAAACCTGTGTAACAAATTTTCAGCAAGATATCTTGGAAGAACTTGAAGAAAAGGTCTATCATGTGGGTAAAGGGGGAGTATTATCCAATGCAGGCAAGAAAGTTGGAAAGTTAATGAGAGGCATTTTAGCCATAGAGACACTAAGGTCCTGGCACAACATAAGTTATAATCCCAACTTCAGATCTGAGAACAGATTTTTTGAGTCCTGGGAAGCTGATGATGATTTGGGCTACTATGGTGCAGGGAGCAAACTGGAACACCAGCAATGCCAGAATGGAAAACCAGGGAGCAAAACCCTGACTCCCAACAAAGCAAAGGTTGATACTATAGACCCAGTACCACAGGAACAGAATTCAAATGATGAAATCACTAGCAAATCAAAAAAAAAAACCCCACAAACCACTGACAGCTACTATTTTGATGGGGTGATTAAAAACTATCTCAGTGGAGCAAAACAGTGACAAAATGTGAACCATATAATAGGTTGATGAATGGGTTTATGGGTTGATGAATTTCAAAAAGACCTCTTGAAAGAACTCATAAATGATTTTAAAAAACAAATAAGAAAGAAGAAGAAAAATGGAGAAAAGATGTGAGAGTCTTGAGGAAAAATATGAAAAATCAATCTAAGAAAGCAATAATTTTATTTTTTCTTTATTTTTATGTTTATTCTGTTGTATTTTTTGCATATTGAAATTACATACAATGGTGATTTCTAGCAATAATTTTTCCAAAGTTTCAATTTTATAAGTTTTTCTCCCTCCTTCCCTTCCCTCCTCCCCTAACCCCCAACATAAGGCAATCTGATAAAGTCTTTACATTTGTTTCCATAAGCATAGATCTAAAGTGAATGTGTTAAGAGGAAAAACAGATTCAAAAGGAAGAAAATATTAGAAATAATAAAATTATGTTATTCAAGAAACAACTTTTAAAAATTGAAAATATTTATCTTTGTCTTTATTTAAACTCTCCTATTACTTCTTTGGATAAAGATGATATTCTCCATCACAGATTCTCTAAAACTGTCTCTGATTATTGCACTGATGGAGTGAGCAAGTCCATCAAGTTTGATCATCATCCCATGGAAAACAAGAATTTTTAAAATAAAATTGATCAGATGAAAAATAAAATGAACCAGTTGTAAAAGAAAACAAAAAAAACAAACTGAAATAAATAAAACTTTAAAAATTAGAATTGAGAACATGAGTCCATCAAATACAACCAAATAGTTGAAAAAATAGAAGAAAATATAAAGTACCTCATAGGAAAAAAAAATACCAAACTGGAAAATAGATACAACAGAGATAATTTCTGAATTACTGGTCTACCTGAAAGTCATGATCAGAAAAAGAACCTGGACAATGTCATACAAGAAATTACCATGGAAAACTCCTCTAAAATCCTAGAATACGAACATAAAATAATCCTTGCAAAAATCCATCAGTCACCCCCAGATTCCAAAGTAAAATCTTCAAGGAATATTACAGTGAAATTTTTAAATTCTCAAATAAAAGAGAAATATTTCAAGCAACCAAAAAGAAGCAATTTACATAACAAGGATCCAAAGGTAGGATCAGCTTTAGCATTAAAGAATCAGAAGGCCTGCAATATGATATTCCAGAGGGCAAAGGAGCTTGACTACAACCAAGAATCAACTTTCCTGCAATATCCAGCATATTTTTTCAGGGGAAAAGATGATTTTTCAATGAAATAGAGGGCTTTGAATCTTTCCTGATAAAAAGACCAGAACTGACCAAAAACATTGGTTTTCAAAAGCAAGACTCAAAGATTGCATAAAAGAAGGTAACCAGAGTGGGCGGCTAGGTTGCACAATGGATAGAGCACATGACCTGGAGTCAAGAGTATCTGAAGTCAAATAAGGCCTCAGACATTTAATAATTACCTAGCTGTGTTGTCTTGGGCACGTCACTTAAACCCATTTGCCTTGCAAAAACCTTAAAAAAAAGTAACCAGAAATTTAACCTTGGGGTAGGGGAAGATTTTAATTAATTCTTGAAAACTGTAATTCTTTTAGGACAAAGGGTATGTGTATAAATTGACTGATATGAACAACCTTTTAGCTTTTGAGTGATTTTTACTTTATGTGATACTTTAGCCCTTGAAAATTGTATTTATATAGAGCCTACTTGAAAAGAGAGTATGATATAATGTGATTATAATTTGATGGTGTTTCTGGTTCTTGAGAATTGTATTTCTAATGGGATTGTGTACTTGGTCAGAGGATACTTGGTCAGAGACTGTGGATATGAAGTAAAATTCAGTAATGTTGCTTATAAAGCAATCAACCCTTGAGAACTGTACTTCTATCAGGACAGATAAAAAGATTCTATCTTGGCAGAGTTTGTAGTTACAAGGCAGGTTTAAAACAAACAAGACATGAAATGATTATGGTAGGGAAGGCAAAGCATTAGAGGATAAATAAAAGCACATGAAGAGAAACAAAGATCTATTAAAGTAGAGAGAAGGAAGGAGGGTGGGAGCACTAAATAAATCTTATTCTTAATAAATTGGGTCCAAAAAGGAATAACATATTTTTCCAACTGATTTAAAAAATTTATCCTACCTTACAGGAAAATGGAGATGGAGTGGTGGGAGGGGGAGGTGGGTATAAGGGGAAAGAAAGGGAGGAAAAGTACTAATAAAGGGAAGGCAAAAAGTAAAAGCAAAGATAAAGTTAAAAATAAAAGTAAAAGGAGACAGGGAGAGGAAAAATGAAAAGAGCTGATAAAAATAAGGCTTGATTGAGAGGTACCAGTGAGATTTAAAATCTTGGAGAGGAGGGATAAGGGGAAAGGAAAAAGAAAGGTATAAATAGAGGTAGATAGCATGAAGAGAAATAGAGGTAGTGATCAAAACTGTTCATGTGAATGAGATGTTTAGTTTTATTCTCTTGATCTTTTTTGTCTCATTCCCTCTAATTTCCCTTTTACAACTTGACTAATATTGAAATATGCTTAACATGAGTGTGCATATACAATTTTTACCAGATTGCTCACCACCAAAGAGAAGGAGGAGGGAAGAGAGGGCGGTAGAAAAATATGGAACTTACAGACTTGCAAATGGATGATGGTGAAATTTACCTTTGCCTGTAATTGGAAAAAAAATCAATTTAAAAAATTCATGTAGGTTAGAACTTCAGAAAAACATAAAAATACTTCCATGAAATGATGCTGGGTGAAGTGAAAAGGACAAAAAAATCTTTGTACACACAATAACAACATTGGGGTAAGATCAACTTTAATGAACTTGCTCTCAGCTGTACAATTCTAAATGACATGTGAGGGAAATTATCATCAAGAGAACAATATATATACATCAACCTCATTAGGAGATGACAGTCTTAATGGAAGCAACTTCTCCCTACAGTACAGAGATTGAGGACAACTGCATTAGACTGGTAATGGTCTATATTATTCCCAACCAGAGGAAGAAAAACAAAACAAAACAAAAGACACAGGAAAAAAAATACACCCCTTTCGAATCTGGTGAACACTTTATAAAAAGTAACACTTATGTATCTCTTTCCATTAATTCTAATTCCTCATGCCAAAAATCACTAATTTGGAAATATATATAAAAAATATGTATGTATGGAAATTGATAACCTGTTTACTACTGAGGGGAAGGGGATTGGAAGAAAGGGTTGAGGGAAATTTTTTGCCTTGGAAATATGCATGTGCAAATGAATAGAAAAAAAGTAAATTGTCATCTACAATCAAAAAATTGACTTAGAGAGTCTGAATGCAGACCAAAGCTTACTTTTTTCAATTTTTAGCATTTGTTTTATGTATTATGGGCTTTTCCTAATCATGTGTTTTTTTTTTCCTTTTTTGATTTGATTCATCATTCACAACATGATTTTGTACATATATATATATATTATATCTATATACTATCTATTCACTATACATATATAATATATATATATATATATACATTGTTATACTGTACAATCTGTTATATTTTAAATCTATTTGGGAGAGGAGAGGGAAGGGAGAGAGGAAGAAAAAGTTGAAAATAAAAACCTTATAGAAATGATTTTTGAAAACTATACTTGCATGTAGTGGGAAAAAAAATAATAAATTATTTTTAAAAATTAAAAAATTCATATTTTTCCTATTCCATTGAAATAGAAAACATACAAACAAACAAAACTCATTTCACATATTATAAAGGAAATAATAATAAACAATTTATTTTGACTTATTCGAAGGATACTTTATGCAATTCTCTGTCACATTATGCAATCTATTAAGCAATTAGTCATGTTTCAGAATGCTTTTAAGATACTTTCCTAGTCATTACATTGTTGGTATATGATTGCTTTTTTCCCTCAATGTCATGGGGCAAAGTTACTCAAACTCAACTTGCAAAAAAAGTTTGCATTTTCAACCTTTAATTTTGCGTATCAAGTTAACATATGTATGCTTTTTTACACATTGCCTTAGTGTTCTCACATATCAGTAGAATACCAAAATTTGTAAATCATTCTAAGAGTTGAGAATTGTAATATTTACCACATCAATATGTAAGGAAAGTAAAAGTGCTCTAAAAAAAGTCATTCTCATACAAAAGACATACCACATGTATCCGAAAGATATCATTACTTCCAGCCAAGATGGCAGAGAGAAGACAGGCACAGTTCTAAAGTTTCCTAATCTCTTCCCCATCTGTCACATGAATCAAACCCCTTAAAAGAAATATGACCCACAAAACCCAGAAAGAAAAGCCAGAAGAAAGAACATCTACTTCAGTATTTGTTTCCGGCAGCAACACTGGACGAATTTAGGTGGGTGAGTCTGGCCACAGAAGAAGGATCAGCCCAGGATCAACCAGATTAACAGCTGAATTGGAGCCAGAGTTTGAGGGCCCAAAGCTGGACCTGCTGGAACAGCGGTGGGGCTAGACGGCAGGGGCTTGACCCAACTAGGGAGTAGAGTAACTGGTGTTGGTGCTGTCGCCCTGGAGCTTACGGACAGGGCTGGGGGGAGAGTTTCTGAGCAGGAGACCTGGGGACACCATCCATGGGCTCCTCTGGTCTGAGGAACTCAAGAATCCCATTGCAACTCAGACCTCTTCCCAGAATAAACAAATGCATACTACTTCTGCCTCTGGCCCAGGTGTGTGAGCAGAAGAGCCAGCCCAGCTGAGGAATGACATCAGGCCAGGGTAAAGCCCACCATTGACTGAAGGCAAAAGAATTCAAAAAGCTCCAACCCCTCCCTTCAAACAAAGGGGGAAGGCCTCAATTCAGGTCACAGACACTCCAGAGAAAGCAACCAACACCTCCTACTGGCCAGCCAGAGAAAGTGCACTCAGTGAGTAAAGCCTTTAGTGATCCCAAGCCACTGGGAACCAGCCCCTCCCCAACTCAAGTTTTTAGCAAAATGAAGAAGGATCAGCAGAAAGGTAGATTCATAGAAAAATAGTTGGAAGGGAAAGCCCATAACTCAGAAAGACTTGGAACCTCAGAGGAGAATACAATTTGGTCTTCAGCACAGAAAGACTTTCTTGAAGAAATAAGCAAGGAGTTTAAAAATCAACTGGAAAATTTCGGGGAGACAATTAATACCTTGCAACAAGAAAACAAAACCTTAGAAAGCACAATTGGACAAATACAACAGGGGAATAAATCTCTCACATCATCAATTGAACAATTACAAAATGAGAATAATTCTTTCAGATGCTTAATTGGGGAAATGCAAAAAAGAAAATAATTCTCTCAAAACTTCAATTGGTCAAATGGAAAGCTCTTTCAAAAGTAGAATTGACCAATTGGAAAAGCAGTTGCAAAAGGTTAATGAAGAAACCTCCTCTCACCCCCCCAAAAAAAAAGAATGGAGTCTACAGAATCTAATGACTCAATTAGTCAGCAAATCAAAAAATAGAAAAAATAGAAGAAAATGTAAAATACAACAACAACAAAACCACTAACCTTGAGAACATATCGAAGAGGGGCAACCTGAAAATTATAGGGCTTCCTGAAAACATTGAAGAGAAAAAAAGCCTGGACATAATATTACAGGATCTAGTGATGGAAAACAGCCCTGATATCATGGAAACAGAGGGCAAAGTAGTTAATGAAATAGTACATTGTTCCCCACCAGAAAAAGATCCTAAAATGAAAACACCAAGGAATGTTGTGGCAAATTCCAGACCTAACAAATAAAAGAGAAAATCCTGCAAGCAGCCAGAAAGAAACAATTTAAATATCAAGGAGTCACAGTAAGCATCAGGCAGGACCTGGCTGCATCAACATTAAGGGATCGAAAGGCCTGGAACAAGATATTTTGAAGAGCAAGGGAGCTTGGAATCCAGCCAAGAATCCACTATCCTGCACAAGCTGAGACTTCTCTTTCAGGGAAAAAGATGGACATTTAACAAAATGGAAGAATTGCAAAAATTTCTGATGAAAAGACCAGAGCTAAACAGAAAATTTGGACATCAAACAGGAGGGTCAAAAGACACATGAAAAGGTAAAAAAAAAGGGCCGAGGCAGTAAAAGGAAAAAAATGCCATCCAGTAAGTTGAAACTGGCTATGTCCCAGCATGGAGAAAAAGACTCTCATAAATCTTGAGAACTGTAATTCTAACAGAGAGAATATACCTAACCAGAAATGAAGGACGTTCATGACCTATCCATCAGACTGCTATCTAAAGAGATGTAACTGGTTATAACCCCACTTGGGAGAAAGACTCCAATAACTCTCAGGAATTTTGACTCTATTCAAAAGAATATACTGAACTAGAAGAGACAGACACTCAGAATTTTCTATGACTCAGATAGAATGATCTAAAAAACACTACCTCCTTAAAAAGGACCACTGGAAAGAGATGGGAGGAGGGAGGGGATTGAATGAGGAAAATCTCATTACACTAAGAGGTACAAAAAGCCTATGGTAATAGAGGCGAAGAAGGGAGCAGATGAGAAACACTTGAATCTTCTTTTCATCAGACATGGCTTAAAGTCAACCTACACATACTCAGTTAACTTGTAAAACATCTAACCTTTCAAGTATTTAAAGAGGGAAAGGGGAGGGCGGGTGGAGAAAGGGAAGGGGAGTGGGGCATAAAAAGGGAAATAACAAAAGGAAGGGAAGGGAAAAGGGAAAAAGCAAAGGGGGAAATGGGAGGGTCTGATATAGGAAGGCAAACAGAGAGTGGTATTCAGGAACAAAATGCTTGGGAATATGGATAAGGGGGGAAAGGTGGAAAAATACAAGCATTGGGAAGATAGCATGGAGGGCAATAAAGAATTAGCAATCATTACTTAGAATATGAATGGGATGAACTCTCCTTTAAAAAGTAAGCAAATAGTAGAGTGGATTAAAAACCAGAATCCTACAATATGCTGCTTACAAGAAACTCATTTGAAGCAGAGAGATACATATAGAGTAAAAGTAAAAAGTTGTAGCAAAATATATTTTACTTCAGCTGAAGTTAAAAAAAAGCAGGGATAGCAATCCTTATCTCAGACAAAGCAGCAGCAAAAATAGATAGCGTTGAAACAGATAAAGAAAGAAATTTATCCAACTACAAGGGACCATAGACAATAAAGTCATTTCAATAATGAATATATATGCACCCAGTGGGCCAGCACCCAAATTCTTAGAGGAGAAGCTGAAAGAACTACAGGAAGACATAGACAGCAAAATGCTACTAGTGGGAAACCTCAACATCCCACTCTGATATCTAGAAAAATCGAATCATAAAATAAAAAAGAAAAAAGTTAAGGAGGTAAATAGACTGTTAGAAATATTAGATATGGTGCACTTATGGAGGAAACTGAACAGGGGTAGAAAGTAATATACATTTTTCTCTGCAGTACATGGAACTTAAGTAAAAAAATGACCATGTACTAGGACATAAAAAACTAATGATCAACTGCAGAAAGGCAGAAATAGTGAATACATCTTTCTCAGATCACAATGCAATAAAAGTCATATGCAATAGTGGCCCAAGCAGATATAGACCCAGAACAAATTGGAAACTGAATAACCTCATTTTAAAAAATGAGTGGACCAAAAAACAAATTATAGAAGGAATTAACCAATTTATCCTCAATAATGATAATAATGAAACAACATACCAAAATTTATGGGATTCATTCAAAGCGACTCCCAGGGGATATATTATTGCTATAAATGCTTACATGAATAAATTGGAGAAAGAGGAAATCCATGAACTAAATAAAAAATTAGAGAAAGAACAAATCAAAAATCCCCAATTAATAACAAATTAGAAATTCTAAAAATTAAAGGAGAAATCAATAAAATCAAATGCAAAAAATCTATTGAATTAATAAATAAAACCAAAAGTTGGAATTATGGAAAAACCAATAAAATTGATAAACCAATGATCAATTTGATTTAAAAAAGTAAGAAGAAAACCAAATTGCCAATATCATAAATGAAAAAGTTGAACTCACCACCAATGAGGAGGAAATTAAAGTAATAATTAGAAATTATTTTGCCCAAATTTATGCCAATAAACTTAATAATCTAAGAGAAATGGATGAATATTTATAAAAAACAAGTTGCCCAGGTTAAATGAAGAAGAGATTAAATACAAAAACAACCCTATCTCAGAAAAAGAAATTCAAGAAGCCATCATAGAGCTCCCTAAAAAAAATCTGCAGTGCCTGATGGATTCACAAGTGAATTCTACCAGACATTTAAGCAACAGTTGGTTCCAATTCTATATAAACTCTTTGGAAAAATAGGGGAAGACAGAACTCTGCCTAACTCTTTCTATGAAACCAATATGGTGCTGTAATCTAAAGCAGGAAGAGTTAAAACAGAGAAGGAAGATTATAGGCATATTTCCCAGATGAATATAGATGCAAAAATCTTAACTAAAATCTTAGCAAAATGATTACAAGTTATCACTAGGATAATACATTATGATCAAGTAGGATTTATTCCAGGATTGCAGGGTTGTTCAATATTAGGAAAAATGTAAGTATACTCAATTATATCAACAACAAACCAATCGGAACTTTTATGATCATATCAATAAATGCTGAAAAAGCTTTTGACAAAATACAGCATCCATTCCCATTAAAAACAATAGAGAGTGTAGGAATAGATATACTGTTCCTTAAAATAATTAGCAGTATCTATCTGAAACCATCAACAAGCATTATATTCAATGAGGAGAGGCTAGAGGCATTCCCAGTAAGATCAGGCCTGAAGCAAGGATACCCATTATCACCACTACTATTCAATATTGTATTAGAAATTTTAGTGTCAGCAATTAGAGAAGAAAAAGAAATTGAAGGAATTAGAATTGGGAAGGAAGAGAGAAAACTCACTCTTTGCAGATGACATGATGGTCTACCTAGAAAATCCCAAGAAATTATTCAAAAAACTACTTAAAAAATTAGCAATTTTAGCAAAATTGCAGGTTATAAAATAAACCCTCTTAAATCCTCAACTTTTCTGTATATGTCTAGCAAGATACAGCAGGAAGAGCTAGAAAGAGAAATCCCATTCAAAGTAACCTCAGACAATATAAAATACTTTGGAGTCTATTTGTCAAGACAGACTCAGAATCTTTTTGAAAATAATTATAAAACACTTCTCACACAAATTAAATCAGATTTAAATAACTGGGCAAATATCAATTGCTCATGGATAGGTAGAGCTAATATAATAAAAATGACAGTTCTACCAATCAAAATTGCAAAAACTTATTTTAATGAGTTAGAAAAAATTGTAAGTAAATACATATGGAGAACTAAATAATCAAGAATTGCCAGGAGTATAAGGGAAAAAAAGTACAAAAGAAGGTGGTTTAGCCCTACCTGATCTAAAATTATATTATAAAGCATCACTCATCAAAACTGTTTGGTATTGGCTAAGAAATAGAGTGGTGGAGTGGTGGAATAGACTAGCTGTAAAAGCAGGTGATGGTTATAGTAATCTGATATTTGACAAACTGAAAGAATCCATCCATTGGGATAAGAACTCCCTCTTTGATAAAAACTGCTGGGATAATTGGAAGTTAGTATGGGAGAAACTTAGATTAGGCTAATATCTCACATGCTTTGCCAAGATAAGATCCAAATGGTTATAGGACTTAGACATAAAAATTAGAAGATCAAGTACTTGTTTACCTGTCCAATGTATGGAAAGGGGAGCAGTTTATGACTACGGAAGAGTTGGAGAACATCACCAAAACCCAATTAGATGATTTCAATAACAATTAATTAAAAAGCTTTTGCACAGATAAAACCACTGTTACCATGATCAAAAGAATTTTAGTAAATTGGGAAACAGTCTTTACTACTACTGATTCTGACAAAGGACTCATTTCTAAAATATACAGAGAACTGAGTCATGTTTTTAAAACAGAAACCTATTCCCCAATTGACAAATGGTCGAAGAATATACAAAGGCAATTTACAAATGAGGAGATCATAGCAATTCATAGCCATATGAAAAAATGCTCTAAATCATTAATTATTAGAGAAATGCAAATTAAAGCTTCTCTGAGGTACCACCTCCTACCTCTCAGATTGGCCAATATGACCGGAAAGAATAATTATCATTTTTGGATGGGTTGTGGGAAATCTGGGACACTATTACACTGTTGGTGGAGCTGTGAACTCATCCAACCCTTCTGGAGAGCTGTTTGGAACTATGTCGAAAGGGCAACAAAAATGTGCATACCGTTTTACCCAGCAATACCACTATTGGGTCTATATCCTAAAGAGATGATGGAAAAGGGTAAAAAAATTACTTGTACAAACATATTTATAGCAGCCCTGTTTGTGGTGGCAAAGAATTGGAAATCAAGTAAATGTCCTTCAATTGAGGAATGGCTTAGCAAACTGTGGTATATGTATGTCATGGAACACTATTGTTCTTTTAGAAACCAGGAGCGACAGGATTTCAGGGAAGCCTGGAGGGATTTGCATGAACTGATGTTGAGTGAGATGAGCAGAACTAGAAAAACACATTACACTCTAACAGCAACATGGGAGTGATGTTCAACCTTGAAGGACTCGCTTATTCCATCAGTGCAACAATCGGGAGCAATTTGGGGCTGTCTGCAAAGGAGACTGCTAATGGTATCCAGATAAGGAGCTGTGGAGTTTGAACAAACTTCAAGGAATATCCCATGCAATTTAGAAAAGCAAAGATATCTTATTGTCTGATCTCTAAGTATATTATTTCTCTCTCATCACAGCAAATTTGGATCACGGTACAATATGGAAACAAAGTAAAGCCTGACAGATTGCTTTCTGTGGGAGAGTTGGGGGAGGGAAGTAAGATTGGGGGGAGAATTGTAAAACTTAAATAATATCTTTAATAAAAATTAATTAAAAAAGAAAGATATCATTGCTATATGAGTTTGTGAATGTCATTACTATAATATGTATTCTAAGAACTAGTGTATTTTCCAGAATACTATGCCTGTATATTTCAAACTAATTTATCATGTGGCTAGAAAAGACAATTTTATAGCCATTTTTCTTTAACAAAAATATAAAATATTTAAAGAAAATGTGCAACTATAATTTCCATCACTTTGACATCTCATTGTGATATGGAGCAAATCATGAGTTTTGTACTTTTTAAAAACAGATTACAAATGCTGGCAGGCCCTATTAAATTAAAATGAATTTATGACTGGATCAATGAAAGGACTATTTCTACTAAGTTTAATTTGGAGAGCTCACCATCAAGATTAGCAACTAGTATGGATTGCTTTTGCATAGGAACTCATAAAAAAATATTTTTATTGTGTAAGAGAGTTGTAGCTTTAATTAGTGGACACATATTACCTTAACAAAAATTATTCCACTTTGAAATACTGAATCAAAATTTAATTATAAAATTTTTATAGAGTTACATTTTTTCTTGGTTAAGAACATCTTAGTTCCTATCATTGTAATCATGATTTTGACAAAATATTTAAGGAAGTCATCACAGTATATACTTAGATACATGTGAAAGTCTTTGGAGAAGCAAAATTAATAAGCTGCTTTGAAATACCAAGTACATAGAATGTTAATATATATTATTATGTAAATAAGATCCAAGATTAAAGAATAAGAATGCAGGCATAGGTATAAAGATTAATATAAATAGAAGGATGGGGTGGCTATGTTGCACAGTGGACAGAGCACTGGACCTGGAGTCAGGGGAACTGACTTCAAATCTGGTCTCAAACATTTAATAATATCTAACTGTGTGGCCTTGAGCAAGACAATTATCCCCATTGCCTTGCAAAAAAATAATAAAATGACAAATACTGACTGAAATGACATTCTGGGAGTGGGGATGGAGGTGTTCTTTCTCTCTATCTGCATCTTGTAAATTAAGCAACAGATTTTAGATTACTAAAATAAAAAAGGTCAAATATTATGTTTCACAATGTTAAGACTAGCAGACTTCCTTCTGTGGGGGGTGTGGGAAGGGATGCAAGATTAGGAGGAAAATTGTAAAATTCAAAATAAATATGTTTTTAAAAAAAGAAAACATTTGTTTCAGAAGCTAAGTTCAGGGGATAGGGTGAAAATAACATCTATTCATGGTCTAGAAAAAGAAAAAAATTAAAGACATTTCTGTGCTAAATATGGTGTAGAGATTAATTTTGCATTATGTGAGACAGGTAAAATATATTTAGTTTCAGAACATAAGATGATTTTAACATATCTTGGAAGTTTGCTATAGCATGCTAAACTGAAATTTGTGATAGATGTTGTAGTCTATTATCATGGCTTAATTTAGACTTTGAACTTTAAATGAATGAAATCATGCTTTTTTTCAGATTTTCAAGACAATAAAAATTTTAAAGCTCTAAGAACATAATTTTATGTATATATGCATATATGTAGACATAAATAATTCCTTAAATGCTTTTCTCCTTCAATGGGAGTAGAAACTGCCAAGGGAAACTGTCCAAGTTTTAGTGATACAATAACAGATGATTAGTTTATTTCTTGAAGAGTTTATATGTTTTTGCGTTAGACAACAATGAACAAATTTATACATGAAAAAAATTTCAAATAGAATCAAAGTTTTTAGAGATAAATTATACTAAGAGTCAAGAAGGACTTTTTCTAGAAGGCATAGAAAGGGCCCTTCCAAAAGGGGAAAAGGCCCCAGAAAGAAGCTAAAATACCCTTTGAGGGGAGAAGAAGAAAGGTCATTTTGATACCACTGAACAATTCTAAATAAAATATTTGGAAAGTCAATTAGGAGAGAGGAAGGGAGAGAAAGAAAAAGGGAGAGAGTGGGAGAAAGAGAGAGAGAAAAACCATTTTTTTTTGCATTGTTAATGTGTAAAAAGCATTGTAACAACTACTAGAATTGTAAATACAAGCAAAAACCAAAAAAGTCCCTACTCTCAGGAATACTAAGAGGGAGATTAATTACACAAAATAAGTATGAAAAGAAGAGGAGGGATGAAATGAAAAAAATAGAAGTAGAAGCATAATTTTCCAGAGATTAGGGAGTCAAGTTAGGTTTGAAGTGAGCTTGACTGACTTGGTTACAATTTCTTTTTTTTTTTTTTTTTTGCAAGGCAAATGGGGTTAAGTGGCTTGCCCAAGGCCACACAGCTGGGTAATTGTTAAGTGTCTGAGACAGGATTTGAACCCAGGTACTTCTGACTCCAAGGCCGGTGCTTTATCCACTGCGCCACCTAGCCACCCCAGTGGTTACAGTTTCTAATGCAGATTCTGGACAGGAATTCAACAAATGGAATGAAATACATTCCACAAGGGTAGTGAAGTCAGAAGTATTAAACTTAAGAGAATCAATGACTAACTTCTCACTTTGTGTCTGTCTGTCTGTCTCTGTCTAGGTCTTTCTTTTTCCTTGTCTCTGTCACTTTCTTTTATATGAAAAACTTCGCAAATCTATATGATGGCTTCATTAGGCTATTTAAAAAAAACATTATATTCTTCAAACTGCCCTTATTTTCTCTAATTATATTAATGGGGGGTGTTGGGACAGATTCATTGATCCTCAGTATCCTGATTGATTGAAATCAACAACAAAAATATAGTACCCAGGCAATGAGAATTGGTAGTGTTTGGGTATTCTGTGCTAATAAGAATGCATCTAGAATATTCCAACTTATTTTGCATTACCTGCTGCCTGCTAAGAATGACAACAGTAAGCTGGAAAACAGTATGAATAGTATCTCCAGGTTGGTGAACATATCAGAAACTTTTTCCTGATGATCTGTTGAAGAAATTTGTGTTCCTTTGCCATTGAAGAAAAGTTATTGATGTAGCATGGAAGGATTGATAAAACTGGATTTTATCTATTTGAACAACTGCCAAATGAAAAGACTTATATTACTTGCAATATGCAAAGGGGGAAAATCTAGAAGAAATTCATGTGAGTTAGAGAGGAAGCCAATTTTGAATAAATATAATGGAAGATTTAATTAAATTTAAGAGACTTTTAAAAATAGAACGAACTGGCAATAGGAAGTAAGAAATGCTATTAATCAAAGTATCTTCAAAATTTTCAGAGATTTGGGCTCATGAAAAGATGGAAGACAAAACTGCTAAGGTTCCTTCCAAATATAATTTAGAAAATTATATTTGGAAGGAAACTCAGGGATTCTGATAATCTTTGTTTCTATTTCCAATAAGTAATTCTTGTGTCTGAAACTACTGTAGTACAATGAAATAGGTTCATTCAAATTCAAATTTCCAAAGTTGGGAAATAGGCTTAATTAACCTAGAACTTTGACTCCCATTTTCAGTGAGGATATACAGGTCATGGGAGCACTAGAAAGATTTTTAAAATTTACATATTTATATTGAAATTTTACAATTTTTCCCCTAATCTCACTTTCCTCTCTCCATGCCCAACAGAAGGCAGTCTGCAAATTTTTACATTGTTTCCATGGTATACACTGATCAAAGTTGAATGTGATGAGAGAGAAAAATCATATCCTAAAGGAAAAAAAAATAAAATGTAAGAGATTGAAAAATTACACAATAAAATACCAATATTTTTTTAAAAAAATTAAACATAAGAGTCTTTGGTCTTTCTTCACACTTCACAATTCTTTCTCTGGATACAGATGTCATTCTCCATCATACAGATATACCAAAATTTTTCCTGATTGTTACACTGATGGAGTGAGCAAATCCATTAAGGTTGACCATCACCCACATGTTGCTGTTAGGGTGTACAATGTTTTTCTGGTTCTGCTCATCTCACTCAGCATCAGTTCATTCAAATTCTTCCAGGCTTCCTTGAATTCTAATCCCTCCTGGTTTCCTAATAGAATAATAGTGTTCCATGACATCCATATACCACAGTTTATTAAGCCATTCCCCAATTGATGGACATTCTCCCAATTTTCAAATCTTTGCCACCACAAAAAGGGATACTATGATATTATTGTACAAGTGATGCTTTTATCCTTTTTCATATTCTCTTCCGGGTATAGACCCAGGAGTGGTATTGATGGATCAAAGTGTATGCACATTTTTGTGGCTCTTTGGATACAATTACAAATTGTTCTCTAGAAAAGTTGGATGCATTCACAGCTCTATCAACAATGTATTGGTATCCCAGATTTCCCACAACCCTTCTAACATTGATAATTGACCTTTCTGGTCATATTGACCAGTCTGAGAGGTGTGAGGTGGTACCTCAGAGCTGCTTTAATTTGAATTTCTCTGATAAGTAGAGATTTAAAGCAATTTTTCATATGACCATGGATCACTTTGATTTCCTCATGTATAAATGACCTTTGCATATCCTTTGACATTTCTCAATTGTGAAATAGCTTCTTTAAAAAAATTGACTAAGTTGGCTGTAATATTTTAGAAATTAGTACTTTTTCAGAAGAACCATTTATAAAAATTGTTTCCCTGGGGTGGCTAGGTGGCGTAGTGGATAAAGCACCTGCTTTGGAGTCAGGAGTACCTGGGTTCAAATCCAGTCCCAGACAGTTAATAATTACCTAGCTGTGTGGCCTTGGGCAAGTCACTTAACCCCATCTGCCTTGCAAAAACGTAAAAAAAAATGTTTCCTATTTTACTACATTTCTTTTGCTCTTGCTTAGAGTACTTTTTTTCCTGTGCTGAAGTTTATTTTTAATTTAATGTAATTGAAGTTATCTAGTTTGTTTTTAATCATGTTCTCCATCACTTCCTTCATCATAAACTGTTTCCATTCTATAGATCTGACAGTTAAATTATACCTTGAACACAAGGTTTGCTTATAATATTGTTTTTTATGTCAAAAACCTATATCCATTCTGATATTATCTTGAAATAGTGTATGAGGTGTTGGTCTAATCCAAGTTGCTTCTATACTACCTTCCAATTTTTCCCAGCAGTTTTTACAGGAGAGTTTCTATCCCAATAACTGGACTCTTTGGGTTTAGAAGAATATTATTATCATTTCCTGCTATTTCACCTAGTCTATTCCACTGATTGAGCATTCTATTTTTTAGCCAATACCAGACAGTTTTGATGAATGATGCTTTATAATATAATTTGAGATCTGATAGGGCTAAGCTACCTTCTTTTATACTTTTTTTCAATAAATCCCTGGAAATTGTCAAACTTTTATTTCTACTTTTGAATTTAATTACAATTTTTTCGAAATCAATGAAGCAATTTGGGGGGGATTTTGACTGTTAGGGCACTAAATAAGTAGTTTAATATTGGCTGAAGTGTTTATATTATATTAGCTCAAATTATCCATTAGCAGTTGACATTTTTCTAGTTATTTAAATGTGATTTTATTTGTGTGAGCAGTGTTTTGTAATTGTTTTTTTAAAAGTTTCTGAATCTACCCAGGTATTTTATACTGTTTGATGTTACATTGAATGGGATTTCTCTTTCTAGCCCTTTCTGTTGCATCTTGCTAGTCAAATATAGAAATATTGAGGATTTAAGAGAGGTTATTTTATATCCTGTGACTTTGCTAAAGTTGTTAATTATTTCTAGTGAGATTTTTATAATTTTTATTTTATATTTATTCTCTTTTTGTAGAAATGTTTTTTATACATTAAAAAAATTCTTGTTTAAGAGTAAACAGAATACCCCTCCCCCCCAAATATAGGCTCGCTTGAGTGTGAAGGGGAGGGAAAAAATAAAAATTGAAAAAAATAATAGTAATAATTGCAGTTATGGCCAGGTGGAGCAATGGACAGAGCCCCAGCCCTGGAACCAGGACCACCTGAGCACATATCTGGCCCAATACACCTAACAATCACCCAGCCATGTGTCATGCAAGCCACACCAACACCAATGCCCTGAAAAAAAAAAAACAAAAAAGAAAAAAAAAGAGACCCAAAATAAAATAAAATAGTAATAATAGTAGGGGTGGCTGGGTGGCGGACAGAGCATTGGCCCTTGAGCCAGGAGCACCTGGGTCCAATTCTGGCCTCAGACACCCAAAGATCACCCTGCTATGCAGCTCCAGGCAGGCCACCCGGCCCCATTTTCCCTGCACCCCCCCCAAATAATAATAACAAAAAATGTGCTTCAGTCTTTGTTCCAACACCAACAACTCTGTTGTGGGTGGATCACATTCTTTATGATAAGTCCATATCAAATGTTACTTCTATATTTTTCTACCATTGCATTTGCTGATTGCAACTCCCTTCTTTCTTATTTCTCCACTACCATGTACTATATTTTCTCTCTCGTTTCACTCTGACTCTGCTATAGGGTCGCTGAGTGGCGCAGCAGACAGATCCCTGGTCCTGGGGCCAAGAAGCCCTGAGCCCCCATACCCTAGGCCCAGAATCCACCTGACCCTATGGTCTTGGGCAGGCCTTCCAATCCCAGCCCCTTGCAAGAAGTAAAAAAGAAAATGTGTTATATCTGACCACTCTCCCCACCATGGTCCATCCTCTCCTCCTTTATTCACATTCTCACCCCTTCCCCCTACTCCCCCCTCTTTCTTACTCCAGATGTCTATAACCCACTGAGTATATTTGCTGTTTCCTCTTCTAGCCATCTCTGATGAGAGCAAAGGTTCCATCATATCCCCCTTGCCTCCCCCTCCAATATCATTGCAATAGCTCATTTTAATAAAAAAAATCTTATTATATGAAATATCTTAGCCTATTCCTCCTCTCCTTTTTTTCTCCCATTAAATTTCCCTTTTTTCTATTGACTCCATTTTTACACCATATTTTATTTTCGAATTCAGCTTTCTCCTGCGCTTCAACTATAAAAGCTCCCTCTACCAGCTCTATTAACTGAGAAGGTTCATATGAGTATTATCAGTATCATTTTTCTATGCAGGAATACATGCAGTTCATCATCAAGTCCCTCATATTTTCTCCCTCTCCTTCAATCTCCATGCTTCAATGAGTCTGGTATCTGAAGATCAAACCTTCTGTTCAGCTCTGGCCATTCCAACAGGAACACTTGAAATTCCCCTGGTTCATTGAAAGTCCAACTTTTTCCCTGGAAGAGGACATTCAGCCTTGCTGGGTAGTTGATTCTCCATTGCATTCTAAACTCTTTTGTCTTCCGGTATATTATATTCCAAGCCCTATGAGCTTCCAATGTAGTTGCTACTAAGTCCTGTGTGATCCTGACTGCAGCTCTACGATAGTTGAACTGTGTCCTTCTGGTTGTTTGTATTGATATCTCTTTGACTTGTGAGTACTGGAACTTGGCTATAATATTCCTAGGGGTTGGTTTTTTGGGATCTCTTTCTTGGGTGGATTGGTAGATTCTCTCCATTTCTATTTTGCCCTCTGCTTCTAGAATATCACGGCAATTTTCCTGTAGTAATTCTTCAAAAATGCTGTCAAGGCTCTTTTCCTGATCAGGACTTTCATGTATTCCAATAATTTTTAAATTGGCTTTCCTAAGTCTGTTTTCCATATCAGTTGTTTTTTCAATGAGATGTTTCACAATTTTTTCTAATTTTTCATTTTTTTGGTTTTGAAGAAATGAATCCTGGTTTCTCATAAATTCATCAATCTCCCTGAGTTCTATTCTTTGTCTGAATGATTTGTTCTCAAAGAGTTTTCTTATCTCTTTTTCCATCTGGCCAATTTTGCTTTTTAAAGCATTCTTCTCCTCAATAACTTTTTGAACTATTTTATCCATTTGACCTAAGCTGTTTTTTAGCATGCTATTTTCTTCAGCATTTTTTTTTTTGGATTTCCTTGATTAAGGCTGCTGACTTCATTTTCATGTTTTTCCTGCATCTCTCTCCTTTCTTTTCCCAGTTTTTCTTCTAACTCCCTCATTTGATTTTCAAAGTCTTTTTTTGAGCTCTTTCATAGCCTGAGCCCAATTTCTGTTTTTCTTGGAGTCTTTAGATGGAGGAGCTTGTGCTTCCTCATCTTCAGACTGAGTATTTTGATCCTTCTTGGGCTCATATGCAAAATATTTCTCAATGGTGTTCCTCTTGTTTCTCTGCTTGTTTATTTTCCCAGCCTGAGACTGGTTTTGGGGTGCACCGCCTCTGCCACGGGGATGAGGTGGGGGGGGGAGGCTGCTGTTCTATGGGGGGGGCTAGACTGCGATCAGGATCTGAATTTGGTCAGAGCCCCAGAGTCCTGTTCCAGTGGCAAAGGACAGAGCTCTGCAGTCTCTCTCTTCACTCCCCTCCCTCAGCTCAATGGGCTCATACCCTGGGGGCTCCTGCTTACTGGCTCCACCTGCTTCTGTTCTTGGATCTGAGCTGCTGAGAGACCACTTTGCTAGCTGTGTGCCCTGAGGGCTGGGCTTCATGTGCTCCCTCTAGCAGAGGTTCCCATTGTTACCTCACTTTGTGCCTGGTGCTCCCCAGGGGCATAGCTTAGGAGACTCCCCGGCTGCTGTGAGTTGCAGCTCCTAGTGCCTTGGGGCTGCCTCAGGGAGGCTGAAGTTCTTTCTCTCTGGTGAGCCACCCCTCTGGGGGGCTGCCCCTCTGACTCCGGGGAGCAGAGCCTTTCTGCTCTTTGCCAGGTTACCTTGAGTAGGAGAACTGCCTCACTGGGTCCTTCTGTGGGTTCTGTCTCTCGAAAGTTTAGTTAGAGTCCTTATTTTCGAATTTTTATGAGAGAGCTTCTAAGAGAAGTTTCTCTCTTGTTGCCATCTTGGCTCTATCCACCAGAGCCTTGGCTCTGCCCAATGGAGCTCTAGTGATTTTTAAGATGATTTCTTGGGATTATCTAGGTATGCCATCATGTCATCTGCAAAGAGTGAGAGCTTTGTCTCTTCCTTACCCATTCTAATACCTTCAGTTTCTTTTTTTGTCATTGCTGAACCTAACATTTCTAATACAATATTGAATAGAAGTGGCGATAATGGGCATACTTGTTTCATGCCTGATCTTACAGGGAATGCCTCTAGCCTATCCCCATTGCATATAATGCTTGTTGATGGGTTTCACATAGATACTGCTTATTATTCTAAGGAACAATCCATTAATTCCTACACTCTCTAGTGGTTTTAGTAGGAATTGGTTGCTATCTGTTCTCAAAAGCTTTTTGAGTATCTTATGACATAATCATATGATTTCTGATAAGTTTATTACTGATATAATTTTTAACACTATTAACAATATTGAAGCAACTCTGCATTCCTGGGATAGATCCTACTTGGTCATAAAGTATTGTACTAGTAAAAACTTGCTGTAATTGCTTTGTTAAGATTTATTTAAGATATGTGCATCTATATTCTTCAGGGAGATAGATCTATTATTTTCTTTCTCTGTTTGAAGTCTTCCTAGTTTAGGTATCAGCACAATATTGGGATCATAGAAAGACTTAGGCAAAGTTCCATCTTTGCCTATTTTTTCAAAGAGTTTATATAGAACTGGAACCAATTGTTCCTTAAATGTTTGATAGAATTCACTTGTGAATCCATCTGGTCCTGAAGATTTTTCCTTAGGGAGTTCAATAATGGCTTGTTGAATTTCTATTTCTGAGTTAGGGTTATTTAGGTGATTTTCTCTTCATTTAATCTGGGCAACTTATATTTTTGTAAATATTCATCCATTTCACTTCAATTGCCAAATTTATTGGCTTAGAATTGAGCAAAATAATTCTGAATTGTTACTTTAATTTCCTCCTCATTGGTGGTTAGTTCACCTTTTTCATTTGTGCTACTAGTAATTTGGTTTTCTTCTTGCTTTCTTTTTTTAATCAAATTGACCAGAGTTTTATCAATTTTATTGTTTTTTCATAAAACCAGCTCTTGGTTTTATTTATTAGTTCAATATTTTTCTTGCTTTCAATTTAATTAATTTCTAGAATATCTAATTTGTTATTTAATTGAAAATTTTTAATTTGTTTTATCTAATTTGTTTAATTGCATATTTAATTCACTGATTTTCTCTTTCTCTAATTTCTTCATGTAACCATTTAATAATACATCCTCTGACAGCCTCTGAGTTTATTCCATCAGTTTTGGTATGTTGTTTCATTATTGTCATTATCTATGATGAAAGAATTAATTCTTTCTACAATTTATTGCTTGATCCACTCATTCTTTAAAATGAGGTTATTTAATTTCCAATTAGTTTGGGGTCTATATCTCCCTGGCCCAATACTGCTTGTGATTTTTGTTGCATTATGATCTGTGAAAGATGAATTCAGTATTTCTGCCTTTCTTCAATTGAGTATTAGGTTTTTATGCCCTACTACACGGTTTATTTTTGTGTGAGTGCTATATACTGCAGAAAAAAAGAATATTCCTCTCTATCCCCATTCAAATCCATCATAGATCTATTATGCCTAGATTTTCTAAGACTCTATATACCTCCTTAACTTCCTTCTTGTTTATTTTATGATTAAAGTTATCTAAATCTGAGAGCAGGAGATAGAGTTTTGCTGTAAATCTATGTATGTCTTCCTGTAACTCCTTCAACTTTTCACCTAAGAATTTGGAAGCTATACCATTTGGTGCACACATATTTAGTATTGAAATTACTTTATTTTATATAGTACATTTTAAGAGGATATAATTTCCTTCTTTATCTCTTTTAATGATATCTATTTATGCAGGTGCTTTGTCAGAGATTAGGATTGCTAATCCTGCTATTTTCCTTTTCAGGTAAGGCAAAATATATTTTGCTCCAATCTTTTACCCTTACCCCATATGTATCTTTCTTCTTCAAATGAGTTTCCTGTAAGCAGCATATTGTAGGATTCTGCTTTTTAATCCACTCTGCTATTTTCTTACATTTTAAAAGAGAATTCACCCCATTCACATTCAAAGGTATAATTACTAACTTTTTATCACCCCCATACTATATTCCCTCTGTTTGTATTTTCCCCCTTTTTTCACTTTATCCATATTACCCGGTATTTTGTTTCTTAATAACACCACCTTCTGGGTGTTTGCCCTCCTATAACAATTCCCCTCCCCTTTCTTTCACCTTTCCCTTTTCCTCTTCTTCCTTCCATTCTTTCTGTTAGTTACCCTTGTCCTGTCACTCCCCTTTTCCCTTTTTAATACTTGAAAGGTTAGATGAGTTTTTCAACTTAACTGATTCTAAGTATATAATCTTTAAGCCTAATTTGATTAAAGTAAGATTCAGGTGGTTCTCACCTCATCCCTTCTTCCCCTCTATTGAAATAAGTCCTTTTTACTTCTTAATGTAATGAAATTTACCCCATTCAACAATCACATTCATTCTCCTATCTGTTTACTTTTCCCCTTTTTAAGGAGGTATTTTTTTAAAATAATTATATCTGAATCACAGAAAAGTAATGAGTGTCCATCATTTCTGTCTAAGTGTATTCTCTCTAATAGAGTTACAGTTCTTGAGAGTTATTAGTCTTTCTCCCAGGTAGGGAAACAATTTTGTTCTTACTGAATGGCTGATTTTCTTTTCCTTTTTTTAAAATTTTTTTCACATGTATCTTGGGACTCCTGTTTGAAGTCCAGATTTTCTAATAAGCTGTTCTTTTTATCTGTAAATTTGGCAGTCCCTTATTTCATTAAATGTCCTTCTTTTCCCCTAGAAGAGAAGTCTCAGTTTTGCCAGATAGTGAATTTTGGCTTCCTTCTAAACTCCCTTGTTTTTCAGAATATTGCTTTCTAGTCCCTCTGAGTTAGGGTTTTTACATTCTAGGTAATATTCTATGGACCCACCCTTTCCATTGCCTTTCCTCCTTTTCCTGCGTTCTTGTGTTTTGGGAGGGGTTGGTTCACAGAATTTTGGTGTTGAGATCTCTAAAGGCATTACTCACTGAGGTCAATAACTCCAAGTTGGTTGCCCAGTAGGGAGTGCTAGAGACTTTGCTCACTGGGCTTGATACGTCCAAGGTTTCTGGCCAGGAGAGGGTTCTAGAGGCTTTATTCACTGAGTTTAATAACTTCTAGTTGGTCAGCCAGTAGGATGTGCAGGTTGCTTTCTCTTTAGTTTCTGTGATCTTTATTTGAGGACCTTTTCCACTGCCTGGAGGGGGTGGGTGAGCTGTGCTGCTGGATACTTTTATTCTTGAACAATGTGGGCTATATCCTGGCATAAGGTAATTGCTCTCCCTATTTAGCTGAGGGAACTCTGCTTCCTTTGCCTGAGCCTGGGAGGGTGGGGGGGAGAGTGGCTGTTACTTTTTTTTTTTTCTGGGATGAGGGCTCAGTTTAAATGAAAGTGTGGACTCTAAGGTCTTCCAGATCAGAGAAGTCAGCAGATCAATGTCTGCAACTCTCCACACTGGACCTTGCAGTCCAGCCCTGCTGGAGCCACCCAGACCATTAGTCTCTCAGCCACAGTCTCTATATGACCCAGTTGGTTTTTAGACAAGGATTCCCACAGTCAATGCCTCCGTGGCTATCTTAGGTTAGTCTGGCTCTCTCCCTGTCCTGGCAGGCTCTCTGCTCTCTGCCCCCAATTCACCCATGATCCCCAAAACAGAATTTGAGGTAGATGTTCTCATAGTTGTTTTTCCCTGTGTTTTGTTGATTGAATATATTTTAATAGGCTTGTTCATATTTTTTATGAGGGAAGATCAGGAAACCTTACTGTGCCTGTCTTCTCTCTACCAGCTTGACTGGAAGTCTTTGAAAGATTTTGTAGAAAAGAAGAAATCAATTATTTTCAAATAAAAAAGTGGAATTAGTACCAGAAGACTCATTACCATTCTTTCTTGAACCATGTTTATAGCCAGATGGTGAGTCCCTTGGACTACACTAAATTCAGTTCTCATATGCAACATTTTGAGGAAATACTAATTCCATAGTCCTTATGAACAATAGGATCATCAGTTGTTCTTAGCAAAGTTCTTTTTCCCCCAGTGTGCCCTGGTTTTCTTCTAAGGTTCTGTTCTTATCATGTTATTCATGAGGTCCTTTACTGATACTCATGATGACATATTTACTTCCATTAAAATATTACAGTGAAAGATCCATGAAGGCAGCATCAGATTTGTTTTGTATCTTACTATATGTCACCTACTAAGCTCTTAAAGCTTTATCAATCATTGTTGACACAGCCTGTAGATATCTGATGAAAGCTGCTATAGCATCTATTCCTATGGGGATGCGGAGTTTAACTGTATCAGGTACCATTCGTTTTGGTTTACTCTGTCTATTTTTTCATCATTTATACATGCAAGGAATTTCTTTTTTTAATTTATTTTTTCAAATGTATATTATGAGGGCAGCTAGGTGGCGCAGTGGATAAGTACCGGCCCTGGTACTTATCTGGAGTCTGGAGTACCTGGGTTCAAATCTGGTCTCAGACACTTAATAATTGCCTAGCTGTGTGGCCTTGGGCAAGCCACTTAACCCCATTTGCCTTGCAAAAAACCTAAAGAAACCAAAACAAAAAACAATGAACATTTTTCAACATTCATCATATGCATATGTATATTTTTAAGTTACAAAATTTCCTTTCATCCTTCCTTCACTCCTACCTTTCCTCAGTGCGTAACAGGTATTGTACATACACAATTGTGTTAAGCATGTTTACAGATTAGTCATTTTCGGTAGGAGGAATTTGGTTTAAGGGGGGAAAATACATGAGATTTTTATTTAAATGTGATTATAGCATGCATTAGATTCTGATGGATTTTTGCTTTGTTTTTCTTCTTCTAAATGGGGATAACATTGTCCATAGTTGGGCTAGTAGGGTTCTCCTAGCTCTTTGAACTGCACAAAGTAATTGTATCCATTAGGATTCACCATCTCACAATGCTGTTAACGTGTACATTGTTCTCTGGCTTCTTCTGCCTTTGTTCAGCCCTGATCCTATTATTCATAGCATACTTTTCTAGTGTCCAAACATTTATGCTTTCTTTTTAAAACAATAACATTCCACAGTATCCATGTACCATGACTTGTTTAACCATTCTCCAATTAAAGGGCATTCCCTCAATTTCCAATACTTTTCCACAACAAAAAGAACTGCTATGAATATTTTGGAACATGTGGGACTTTTCCCATCTTTATGATTTCTTCAGGATACAGACCTAGAAATGGAATTTCTGGGCCAAATTGTATTTTCTTGCTCTTTATACATAATTTCATATTGCTCTCCAGAATGGTTAGATTAGTTCATAGCAAGGCATTTTCAACCTAGCTGAAAACAATATTTTAATATGGTAGAAAATTGTCTGAAAATATACAAAATAACTTATAGTTGTTACAGTGAGAAAACAATGACTGTGCTTATATATGTCTTAGTATCTTTTTTTCCCTAAGTGTTTACTTGGGGTCATGTCTATATGCTATATATCTTCAGGCTCAGTTAATATAAATGTACTTATTTTTTTTTCTCCTCACAGATACACTCTATTTTAGGACACATATCTTTCTTTAAAGCAACTCTGATCTTGATTATATGTATACAAAGTTAGCATGACCTTAAACCTGCATAATTTGTTTTCTGTGCTTTAAAAAACTGAATTATATTCAATAATGAAAAGTTCAGAGCAAATCACTATTCCAAATTGTTCAGTGTCATATATAGTATTGAATTATATTAATATAATGATTGAATCTACTGAGAATATAGTTAAGATATTATAAATGGAAAAACTGTAATTTACCTCATCTCTGCCATAAAAATTATACCCATATGGGCTCAATACTGAATCAATAATTTATCTTAATGAGTTTACAAGGCCAAATCATGTATTCATATGGTCATGGATCGATATATGCCAAATAACCACTTCATAACTATGAATTCAAAAACAATGTGTATACATACTGCAGGAAATAAAAACATTTCTGCCTTCAATGATCTTAAAATGTTAGTGAAAATGTGAATTCATATTTCACTTTTGCTTATAGCAGAATACAATGGTCATATGTGAATGGATGAATGAATTTCTTTTTTTATTTTGAGTTCAGTTATTCAAAAATATATTCTTAAAGCTAGAGTTTAGAAGGTTGTTCAGAAGAAGCCGGAATTCATCTGAACTTTCTTAACATTTCCATACAAACAACTTTAAAATAATACCTCAAATTCAATTCTGGCATGACAGTGTCAACAAAAGTTCAGGGTGAAACAATTTTTCAACTTAGGAGGTGAACAAAAAAGGTCAGTCACATCAAGATATTTATCAGGCAAAGACAAGCCAGTAGCAGATCTTGGACAGAGATGAACAGCATTAATATTAATGTTTGGAGCTTTCAAACCCATTTAACATAAATGGATAAGAAGGTTGGATAAGTGATAAAAAAGAAAATGCTGGCACTGTATTCCAGATCAGTTGCATTATATATACACAACTGAAGGTTGCGATTCCACATTGAAGAAAAAAAAAACAGATATTATGGCTGGAAGAAAAAGGTAGCCTTGGCCACAGTCCCAGATCAAAGAGCTTATTGCTGCTCACAAGGGAGCAGGGGATCTGAACTCACTTTTAAGGTAGAAAGGAACACTAATTCTTAGAACTTAAAGAGAACAGGGCCTGAGTTACAGTTAAAAATCCAAAAAATTCAAGGAAATTGAGGCTGAAAGAAAGCAGTGTCCTCAGGCAATGTTACAGGGTATAATGAAATATTAACCCTTTAGAGTTTAGAAGAGAAAGGAACCTTATCATAGTTCCAGTACTGAAAAATACTAGAACTTCTGGGTAAAAAGGAACATGGATAATTCTTGGTCCAAACGCAGGAAAGAAATTTCAAATTTCTCCTTAGGTCATACCACTTTGGAAGCACCAAATCCTACAAATCCCATGAATTAGCTCTGAAAAGAGCAACACACAAAATTTAGTCTGAGACCATACACCATGAGTCATGCGAGCAGAGTCAAATTTTACAAAGATTTGAAATTCAATAAATAATTTGGAAAAAAACAGAAAACAACAAAAATAAGCTTAGTAAATTCTTAAGGTCTGTAGGATGATAAGCCCTATAGGATGATAAATATAGAAACCCAGAAAAACAAGAGTTACAAAGTTGAAAAGGAAAAAACAAGGTGAATTGACACAAACTGAAAAAGAATCCATGGTAGGAATGAAAAAATATTTTCTTAAATTAAGTAAAAGATAGAAATGAATAATTGGGAGAAAATTACACTATTAGAAAATTATGAAGGAAAAGTCAAAGAATGGTAAATGAAGCACAAAAAATAATAAAGAAAATGACAACAGCTTAAAAATAGAATAAGCCAAAAGGAAAAAAAAAAGACACAAAAATCCATCGATAAGAACTTCTTGAAAAAAAACTGGACTAAATGGGAAAAGGGTATAAAAAAGGTCACTGAAGAAAATAATTCCTTATATATTGGAATTGGAAACTGAAACACATAACTTCATGATATACTGGCATAAAAAAGTCCAAGGAAAGAAAAATAGAGAAAAAATCAAATCTAATTGGAAAAAAAAAACTGACTGGAAAAATAGTTCAATGAAAGATGATTCTACCTGAAATTATTAGGTAGATTGTCTGAAAGTCAAGTTTAAATAAAATAAGTTAGAAATCATCTTTCAAGAAATTATCAAGAAAAGTGCTCTGACATCTTAGAACCAAAGTGGGGGAATTGAAAGAATCTATCAATCACCTCCTGAAAGAGATCTCTAAACATAAATTAGCAAGACTAATATAGCCAAATTCCAGAGTTCCCAGATCAA
Organism: Macrotis lagotis; assembly: GCF_037893015.1. Taxonomy (NCBI): domain Eukaryota; kingdom Metazoa; phylum Chordata; class Mammalia; order Peramelemorphia; family Peramelidae; genus Macrotis; species Macrotis lagotis. The sequence goes on along the minus strand of NC_133658.1, from coordinate 469,633,504 downwards.
GGAAGAAAATATGACCTGAAAAATATATAATTTCCATGTGATGAAGTTCCAATTCAGATCACACAAAATTTAGAAGCATTCACATTAAAGGATTAAGAGCCTTAGAATGTGATATACTGATATTAAAGGAGTTAGGATTAAGACCAAGTATAAGCTCCCTAATAATACTAAGGATAATCCACTGGGGGAAAATTGATATTAACTTGAAAGCTTTTTTTGTTGAAAAAATCAGAGCTGAATTCAAAATTGATTTTGAAATATAAGACTCAGGTGTAAAGTAAACATAACAGAGGTGTATTCCTTTACAAAAAGATTATACTTCTTCTATGAACATCCAAGAACTTCTAATGAACTTCTAAGAAATTTATCATTGCTATAGCCATTAGAAGGAATACACTTAGACTGAGAGAATGGGTGACTAGATTCAGATATTTTCACAAAAATAATAGCATTAGGGAGTAACAAAGTTGAAGGCATTGGGTAAAGAGAAAATGGACAAGAAGAATGAGGAAAAATCATCTCATAAAATAGAGGCATGGAGGGAAGAATTTTTACAATGAATAGGCAAATGAGGGACTGGTATTACTTAAATTTTACTCTTGTAATAATTGAACAAAAAAGTTAATAACATGTACAATAAGTGGGGTATTTTACTTTACAGGGAAATAGGAGAGGAATAGGGAAAGAGAAGAATACTAGCTAAACATATGGTGGTGCAACTTCATGGGTGGAACCAAGATGATGGAGTTCTTAGAACCTAAGAATCTCCTTGAGATTTTCCCAGTTTCCCTTTGAAACAACTTTAAATGAACCTCTTAGCCATAGCACAGATCTGGTGGATAACAAGGGATCTATTTGCTGTCTTTAAAAATGCAATGAGTGAAGGAAAGTGACTAAGCAATATCAGATCTTAAAAAATATTGCAAAACACTAATCATCAAAACAATGTGGTCCTGGCTAAAAATAAAGCAGTGGATCAATGGAATAGATTAATACTCTGTTTACCTATGGAATACCTAGAAGTAAATGACCATAGTAATCTACTGTTTGATTAATGGAAAGATTCAAATGGAAAAAGAATTACTTTCAAAACTTGCTTGCAAAACTGGAAAGTAGTTTAACAGAAACTAGCTATAGGTCAACATCTCACACCATAAACCAAAATAAGGTCAAATTAGAAACATAATTAAGAAATAAAGGGTGATATAACAAGCAAATCAGGGGAACATGGAATATTATGACTTTTAGATTTATGGATAAGAGAAAAATTTATGACTAAACAAGAGATAAAAAGTATAACAATATATAAATAGGAGAATTTTGATTACATTAAATTAAAAATGTTTTCCAAATACAAAATCAAAGTAGCCAATATTGAAAAGAAAGGAAAAAAACTAAGGGGGGGAATTATAGCTAGTTTCTCTAAGATCTCATTTTCTGAATAGAGATTTGGCTCAACTATATAAGAATGTAAGTGATTACCCAAATGATAAATACCCAAAGGTTATGAACAGTTTTCAGAAGAAGAGATCAAAGCTATCTATATTCATATCAAAATAATTTAAATTAATACCAAATAGAGAAAAAGCAAGTTATAACATCTCTGAGGTCTTACTCCATATCTATAAGCCTAGCTAATTTAGTAGAAAAGGAAAATAGCAAATGTGGAGGCATTTAAAAAAAACAACCCTAGACATTAATACATTGTTTCCTTTTCTTTTGTTTTGGGGCAGGTGAGGAAGTTTTTGATAAATATTTTGCCTTATTTTTTTTGTTACATGCTTTAAAAATTTTTCAACCTTCATGCACTGGCATTCATTTTTCTGATCCCCTCTCTTCTGACCACCCTCCCTTCAGTGATTAACAGAAGAGTAAAAACATATACATATATATTAATTTGTGTTCAACATGTATACATATTCATATTCATCATTTTGTGCATAAGAAATTAGGACTAAAGGAAAAGAAAGAAAACATGAGAAATTTTAAAATAGTATCCATTCAGATTCTGTCTTTTTTGTTGTTGTTGTTTTTGAATTGATTCTCCCCTGAATGTAGATAGAATTCTCCATAACATTTCTCCCAGGATTGCCCTAGATCTCTGAACTGCTGAGAGTGGCTTCATCCACCATAGTTGATCAACTCACAATATTGTTAATATGTATAATGTTCTCTTGGCTCTGCTCCTTTCACTTAGAATCACTTCTAGTAATTCCATGCTCTCATAATTTCTGATAATTCATGCTTTCATATAGAACAATCATATTCTATAACATGCATATACCATAACTTCTTCATTCTTTCTCTAGTTGATGGGCATCCCCTTCAATTTCAAATGCTTGTCACTACAAAAAGAGCTACTGTAAATGTTTTTGAATATGTAAGTCCACATTTTTATGATTTTTTTTCAGGATAGAAGACTTTTATTTGTATTCCTGAGTCAAAGGGGATGATCAGTTTTAAAGCTATGTAGGCATTTCTCCATATTAATCTGCAGAATGGTAGGATTAGTTCACAATTCCACCAACATTGCCCCATTGTCCCACAACTTCTTCAACATTGATCATTTCACCATTGTATCATCTTAGCCAATCTTATAGGTGTCAGGTGATACTTTAACTTCCAATCTTCTGATCAATAATCATTTGGGGCATTTTTATATGATTAAATGGAGCTTGAATTACTTCAATTGAAAATAGTCTATTTATATCCTTTGATCATTTATCATTTGGGGAATGACTTGTGACATATATATATATATATATATACATATATATATATATATATATATATTTCATTCAGTTCTCTGCATCTTATAGAAATAAACCTTCATCAAAACTCCTAACTGAAAATTGTTTCCCAGATTTCTGTGTCCCAAAATCTTGACTGAATAAGTTTTATCAATTCAAAATCATTTTGGTTTAATAAAGACAAAATCATGCATTCTGCAATTTGTAATTTCCTCTTCTCCCCCTTTCCATAGATGAGACAAAAAGAGTATTTCTTTAATCTATTAATTGATCTGTGTTATCATCCATTCTGTCTTAATCATAAACCCATTTTTAACTTATTTTGGGTTATGGTATGAGATGTGGATCTATGTCTAGTTTTTTACATATTATATTCCAATTTTCTTAGCAGTTTTGATCCAATACTGAGTTTTTAATCCTAGAACCCATCACCATTTCTTTTATCAAGTAAAAGATTGCTACAGCCATTTACTACTGTTTCTTTTGGGGTATTTTTAGGTATTTTTGGAAGGCAAATGGGTTTTAAGTGGCTTGCCCAAGGTCACACAGCTAGGTAATTATTAAGTGTCTTAGGCTGGATTTGAATTCAGGTACTCCTGACTCCAGGACCAGTACTATATCTACTATGCCACCTAGCTGCCCCCGTTTGTAGCAATTTTAATCCACTACTCTATTGCTCTGTTTCTTAAGCAGTACCAGGCAGTTTTTTTATGACTGTTGCTTTGTAGTATACATTTAAATCTGGTAGACCACCTTCCTAAACTTTTTTTCATCAGTTGCCTTGACATACTTAACCTTTTGTTGCTCAGATGAATTTTGTTACAATTTTTACTAGCTTATTAAAGTGGTTATTTGCTAGTTTGATTGGTATTTTTCAATTTAATTTGAGCAGAATTGTCATTTTTGTTATATCCACTCAAACGAAGCATGAGGAATTGACCTTTCACAATTGTTTAGATATAACTGTATTTTTTTGTGAAAAGTATTTTTTAATTGTACTTACACAATTTCTGGGTTTGTCTTGGGAGATATATTCCCAAATATTTTATGTTAACTACAATTACTTTAAATGCAATTTCTCTATGTCTTCCTCTTAGGCTTTGTTATTCAAATATAGAAATGTTCATGATTTATGAGGGTTTATTTAATATCCTATGTGCATTACTGAAATTATTGTTTCATATAATTTTAATTAATTTTCTATCATTCTCTAAGAATACCATCATAGCACCTGAAAAGGGTAAAAGTTTTACTTCCTCATAACCAACTCTAATTCATTCAATTTCTTTTTCTTCTATCATTGCTAAAATTAATAATATAAATACTATATTGGATAGCAGCAGTGATAATGGGCATCCCTGTTAGCCTCCAGATTTTATTGGAAATAGTCCTAGTTTATCTCCATAACATATATTTGTTGATGGGTTTTAGATATATACTGCATATTATTTTAGAGAAAACTCCATTTTTTCCCGTACTATGTGGTGGTTTTAATAGGACTTGCTGTTGTATATTGCCAAAGGCTTTTATAACATTATTTGAAATAATCATATGATTTCTGTTGGTTTTGTTATAAATAATGCTCAGTTCTGTTGAGTGTTTTCCTAATTTTGAACCATTCCTGTTTACCTAGTATCAATTCTACCCAATCATGGTATATAACTTTTTTAGTTCTCTTTGCTAAAATTTTATTTATGAGTTTTGTATCAATGTTCATTAGGGAGAGTGGTCTAAATTTATTTTTTATTTGCTTCGGTTATTTCTGGTTCTGGTATCAGTATCATATTGTTCATAAAGGAATTTGTAAGGACTACTATTTTTAAATAGTTTAAGTGGAATTGAAGTTAATTGTTTCATAAATGTTTGGTAGAATTCACTTGTAAATCCATCTAGACTTGGAGCCTTTTTCGTAGAGAGTTTAGTAATGTTTTTGTCAATTTCTTTTTCTGAAATGGGGTATATTATTTCCTCTTCTGTTCTTCTGGGTTGTTTCTATTTTTGTAAATATTCATCCATTTCACTCAGGTTCTCAAATATTTAAATGCAGTTCAACAAAGTAGCTCCGAATTATGTCTTTAATTTTCTCCCAATTAGTGGTTAGTTCACTCTTCATTTTTGATGCTGGTAATTTGGATACTGTCTTTCTTTTTTCAATTAGGTTAACAAAAATGTTATCTTTTTGTTTGTTCATTCATAAAACCAACTCTTAATTTTACTTATTGGATCAAAGGTTTTATTGATTTTAATTTTATTAATTTCTCCTTTGATTTTCAGAATTTCTAATTTGTTATAAAATTGAGGTTCTTTAATTTATCCTTTTTATTGCTTTTTAGTTTCATGTCTGATATATTGATCTCTTTCACTATTTTATTTATATAATCATTTAGAGATTTAAAAAATATTACAATTTATAAGTACATTTCCTTCAATTGGGGGATGGCTTAGCAAACTGTGGTATATGTATGTCATAGACCACTAGTATTCTATTAGACACCAGGAGGTATGGGAATTTAGGGAAGCCTGGAAGGATTTGCATGAACTGACGCTGAGTGAGATGAGTAGAACCAGAAAAACACCGTATACCCTAACAGCAACATGGAGGCAATGATCAACCTTGATGGACTCTCTCATTTCATCAGTGCAACAATCAGGGACAATTTGGGGCTCTCTGCAGTGAAGAATACCATCTGTATCCAGAGAAACAACTGTGGTGTTTGAATAAAGACCAAAGACAACGACCTTAAAATTAGGGGAAAAAAACTGATCTCTTATTGTCTGATCTTGTTGTCTCTTATACAACAATCATCTTATATCTCTTATCTTGTTGTCTCTTGTTTCTTCCTTAAAGATAATATTTCTCTCTCATCACATTCAATTTGGGACATCGTATACCATGGAAACAATGTAAAGACTGACAAATTGCCTTCTGTGGGGGTGGGGGGAGGGAAGTAACATTAGGGAAAAAAAATGTAAAACTTAAAATTAAAGTTACATAAAGAAAGAAAAAAATTACAAGCTAAAACCACTTTGAACGATTCTCAAAGATTTTGGAATGATTTCTCATTGTTACATTTTCTTGGATGATTTTTTTGTGATTTGTTGTTTGATCCACTCATTCTATAATATTAGGTTAATTAATTTTCAATTAATTTTAGGTTTATTATTCCATAGTTTTTTATAATTTTTACTGTGTTGTGATCTGAAAAGCATACATTTATTGTTTATGCTTTTCTGTATTTCCTTGTTAGGATTTTATTGCCCTAGAACATGGTAAATTTAGCTATAGGTGCCCATTCAGTTTTTGCCAGATATCTCTTATATCTAAGTTTTTTCTAAGATTTTTTTTGACCTTCTTAGTGTTTATTTTGTGGTTAGATTTACATAACTCTGAGAGACAGAGTTTGAGGTCACTTATTATTATTATTATTATTATTATTATTATTATTATTATTATTATTATTATTATTATTATTTTTAGTTTTGTTGTCTGTCACCTTGTAATTCATTTAGCTTTTCTGTCTCAACATTTTCATGCTATGCCACATGTCATGAAAGTAATTTCATTGCTTTTAAGATGTAGTTTCCTTCCTTATCCCTTTTAATGAGTTTTGTTTTTACTTTAATTTGGTCTGAGATCAGAATTGCGACCCTTGATTTTTGTACTTCTGCTGAAGTACAATATATTTTGCTCCAGTCTTTTTCCTTTATGCTGTGTGTATCTCTGCTTCAAATGTGTTCCATGTAAATACCACTTTATAGCATTTTTGTTTTTAATAATTTCTGCTGTCTGCTTATGTTTTATGGGAGATTTTATCCTATTCATGTTAACAGTTAAAATTACTAATTCTGTATTTCCCTCCACACTGACTTTCCTCCCTTTATTTTTTCTTTCCTATCCTCTTCATCTTCACCAATATTTTGCTCCCTTTACCCATTAACTTTTTAAAAAATTAGTTTAACTTGATTTTTTCTTTTATCTTTGCCTTCCCTTTTATCAGTCCTTTTTTAACCTTTCTTTACCTTTCAACCCCTAATTCCCTTTAGTGAAGGATAGATTTTGAAACCCAATTGTGAATGTATATTATTCCCTCTCTTGGATTTCCTCAGTGTTCATATCCACCCTTCTTTTTTCTAATATAAGTTTTTATACTATTTATCCATAAAAGCATATCCTTCTCCTGATAAAATCTTTTAATGTCCTCATTGTTTTAATGCCATCTTGTACCCAGAATCCTAGTGTCAAAATATGCTTCTTTCATCTATCCAGAAAAAGTACCATTGATTGATTGATTGATTGATAAGCAGCATTGCCTCATAATCATTAAGTTACACTTTCCTCTTCTGTCCCTTTAGAAGTACACTTCTCAAGAATCATAAATCATATCAAATTATAATATTTTTTTCAAGTAACCTCCTTGGACACACAATCCCCATTAACCAAAATAAAATGCAATTACCTCCCCTGCCCAAACACACTCTCTCCAATTGTAGCCAAAGCATCAAGCAAAGCAAAATTGTTTCATGATGTTTTCATATTAGTAACTCTAAGTAAATTCTCTTCATTTCTATGGTACTCCAACCATAACCCTACATAATTCCAGCCAAAGGGTTATAAATTTCGTATTCCCTGGAACAGACTTGGTCTAAATTAAATAGAGGTTTGTTTATATTGTATGTACAAAAAATTCCTCAGTAACTTGAATAAGATTTGTATTAACAATTACTTTTTTATTTGTCATTATCCTTTTACTTGTGATACACCAGCCCTCCCAAATGGGAGATGACAGATACAACTAAGTATATGACTTCTAAATAGTCTACAATGTTGAAGAAGCTCCTTTTGGACAAAAGATCATGAAACTTCTCCTCTCCTCTCCTCTCCTCTCCTCTCCTCTCCTCTCCTCTCCTCTCCTCTCCTCTCCTCTCCTCTCCTCCCCTCTCCTCTCCTCTCCTCCCCTCCCCTCCCCTCCCCTCCCCTCCCCTCCCCCTCCCCTCTCAGTACAATAACCCCTGTTACCCAAAGTATGGATTAAGGCAAGAACACTTTTTGATGTATTTATGTTCAATCCTTCTAGGTTCCGCCCCACATTCTGTATTATAACCCTCCTTAACTAAAGTATCTAATAAAGTCAGATTACTTCATGATTTAATTATGTATAGAACCTCTAAGAATTCTCTCTGCTCTGTCTCCATAGGAAATGTTATCCTCATAATCAACATCACTTTATGTCTCATTTATACATAAACATGCAAAGTGCAATCTCTTCAAGTATATTCAACCCTTTAACTATTCTAAGAGAATTACAATTCTCAAAAGTTACATGTGTTATCTTCCCTTGTGAGAAAGTTTAATGTTCTTGACTAACATTTTTTTAACCTTTCCAGTAACTTTTTTAATGAGTCTCTGGAGTCTTGCATTTGAATATCAAATTTTCTGTTCAATTGTGATCTTTTAGTGGAAAAATTTTGGAAGTCCTCCATTTATTTGAAAATCCATCTTTTCCTCTGATAGAATATGCTGAATTTTCCAAGATAGCAAATTCTTGGTTGAAATCCAAGCTCCTCTGATTCTTTAATGTGGAAGCTGATCAATCCTGTATAATCTGATTTTGTGTCCTTTGTATTTAAATTGTTTCTTTTTGATTGATTGCAGTATTTTCCCCTTTAGCTGACAATTTTGGAATTTACACTGCTATTCCTGGGAGATTTCATTCTGGGTTCACTTTCTAGAGATACCTTCAAGGACTATTTTGTCTTCCTGATCCAGTGCATCAGATCAGCTTTTCTTGATAATTTCCAGACACTTTTTTGACTTAGGCTTTTGGGTAGACCAATAATTCATAAATTGTCTCTCCTGGATTTATTGTTTAGGCTATTTATTTATTCTCAGATATAATTTACATTTTCTATGTTATTTTCAGCTTTTTGATTTTGTTTTATGTAAGTTTTGTGTCTCTCAGAGTTAGTTTTAATTTTTTTAATTCTAATTTTTAGGGTTTTATTTTCTTCAGTTAGCTTGGTACTTCCTTTTTCAGTTTTATAAATTTGCTTTTAAATGAGTTGTTTTCCTTTTAAAATTGGTAAATCTTTTTTGATGAGTTTCATTTCCTTTCCCCTTTGTTGTTACTTTGTGATGAATTTCATTCCTTGTTCAATTAATCAATTCTATTTATATTAAGTTACGTTCTCTTTCCTGTTGGCATTTTTAATTTTTAAGGAGTTGATTACTTCAATCAATTTTTCATAATTCTCCAGGGCTCTCATTTCTTTTTTTCCATTTTTATTCTTCTCTTCTTTGATTTTTTAATATCTATTATAAACACATCCAAGAGGTTTTGAATTTGAGTCCAATTCATAAACTCCTTCGAGACTTACAATATAGGTAACTTGTCTGAATTTTCTTCTTCTTCATGGTATTTCTATCATCTCTAACTGAATATTAGCTTCCCATTATTTATTTTCTTGCTCTTTTCAAGAGTTGAGCCCTGATCCTGGGGTATAGGGAGTACAATCTTTTTGTGCGAGGACTGGGATCTGGTCATTTGTCAAGGTATTACCTATGAAGCACAGGCACTAACTATACAGAGCTTTGTTCCTTCCTTTGTGTCCAGGCCTTGTCTATAGTAGTTTATACCCTACCCAGTCCTATGTTGGTCCAGTGTTGTCAGAGTTCAGACTTTGTCTGAGGTTGGCAGACCTGCCCTCCTATTATCTAGCTGTTCTGCTATGTAGATACTGGAACTTGTGCTCTATCTAACTGCTTGGAACTGGGCTGTATTGTAGCTAAAAGTCTCCTGCTTGATTTCCCACTGTCTTGCCAGGCTATATTTCCTCTTCATTTCCAAAGAGGTAGACCTTCATTGAAGATCCTCAATACTGTCTAGAGTTGAGCATGTGTTTTACTCTTTTATTGGCGGTATTTGTAGCTTTAATGTCTGTTTGGAGGTTTCATTTAGCATTGTGTGCAGAAAAGTTCTGAGAGCATGCTAGCTTTACATCACTATCCTGGATTCCACCAATATATTGTTTACAAAGTTGTGAATTGGTATAGCCTAGAAAATTTCACTCAGCTTTTGGATAGGCAATGGAAACTCAACTATGTAAATCTCGGGGGGGAATAGAATCAGCAGCAGGTACATGAAAGGAGCCTAATGGTATCAAAACCTTTTCTTCAGTTAAAACTTCAGTTATGGACAGATTCATTTCAACTTGAGGTAAACAGTCAATGGTTTGTGCATTGACTGATGATAATCTGTTAAGAACACTATGGGTTATTCAGTCCATCTTCTTAGGTTCATGTCTGTATCATTAACCAGTGTGGCTCTATCATCACCGAGTAGTTGAAATGCACCCAGTCATTGGTCCATAAATAGCTATTAGGGCATCATAACAACACTTTAGATTGTTACATAAAACTTAATCTCAGTTGTTTTCTTACTGAGCCAAGAGTCCTCTATCTCTCTAAGTTTAAATTGCACTTTAATTTTTACGGATGAACCACTCTGCTGGTAAATCCTTTGGAGTTATCATTTTTTGTTAAACAGTTTCTATATTTCTCCACCACTTTTTCAAACCAGTCTTAATGTTTATACATGTTCTGACCCTAATGTGCAAAATACAGTACTGTACACTAAATCTCTGAAAAGTATCTATTCTTTTTCTCTTTCACTTCTTTCTACTGCAACATTGTGTGTTGGCTCAGCTATCCCTCCAAGTTAGAAAGAAACTACTCCCTCTCAGAGAGACAATCTAATCTCTTGATAATAATTCTTCTGGTAGTTATTTTGTCTTGTGGTCACTGCTTTGATTGAATGTGAATAGCTGGCTTGGAAAGGATGAGTCTGTGACCAGATTATCACTCTGCACTATATCTTTTCTTTGTCACTCTCATATTCTTTCTGTTTCTTCCTCTTTAAAATCAATCATCCATTAGATGCAAATATTTGCTGTGAGGGTGCATCCATGTATTTAGGTAAATAGAAAAGAGTTTTCAGAAACAGGTGACCATTACTATTGCTTTTTTCCTAATCCATTCCTCTCATGGACCATCTGCCATGTCTGGAAATTTGAGCCTACTCTAGCATTAAAGTCCCCATGAATTACAAACTTGTACACTTTTGTTACCAGGTTTTCATAAATTCATCAGAGTTTGTCATGGTGGAGCACAGAGGCCTGATAATAGCATGACATTTTCCTTCAAGGGGCAATCTCATTGTCATGACCTTACCATTCACTCCTTTTGGTAGGCATCTTAAGCTTGTTGACTAGATTAGTTTTGATTGCAAAACCTACCCCAGTTTATTGGCACTCCACTGCCACCACTACAAAAAGTCATATATCCAGCTCCAACTTCACTAAATTTTCCTTTATTTGCCAGCCTTCTTTCACTCAGGGTTGCTATTTGGATATGATACCTGCTGAGGTTTCTTGTCTCAAGATCTGCTTCAGTTGCCATAATAGTTGTTGGAATTCCACCAGTTTTTGGAATTCCAACAATGAAAGACTCCATATACTTGGAGTAGAAAACCATCAAACTCACTAATCAATTTGAGATTCCCTCAGTTACCCTCAATCTGATTTAGCCCATCTATTGAAATGGTTTACTAAGGTGTTGCCACTATGCATATTATAGCTTCTTGGAGCCACAGGTTAGAGTTGGGTGGTTCAGATGAATATCAAAATTGTAAGGTAGTTCTGAAAAAGATAATACAACCCTCATAGCCGAGTTACTCATATTCTTTAAACATATCTTATTTGGAACTGATAATGACCATATATTTGTAACTGCCCATTATTATTATTAGTTTTATCATTATCTTCTTAATATTATTTTCTGTAGAGGTGGGATCATTTTAGCTTTTTTGAGCAATAACTTCAGGATGTTTCATGGTATTTGACACATAGTAGATGTCTGATGCATGCTTGATGTTTTGATTTTTAGTCCTAGGGCAGACAACAGAAAAGATATTGGAGAACATTTAAAGCTATCCAAAATTTCAGTGGACAGCCTTAGGTCATTATGGGTCCCCCCGATTTTAAATCTTCAAGTATTACTGGATTAACTTGCTTGGGAATACTTTTGAAGTCATTCTTATTTACTATAAGAGCAAAGCAAAATTCAAGTATCTCAAAAGAAGCCAAGATGTGAAAATGTATAACATATGTGCCAAATGTTCATAAGGACTATTTATACCTAGGTTGTAATAGAGAATTCAGAGCTTGTCTTGGTCTGATCAGCTACAGTCAGTTACATAGTATCTTGAATCTAAAAAAGTGAGGTTCTTTTGGTCCTCTTTGAGAACAAAGGACAACCATATAGGTGAAATGATCCAGTGATTTTGGGGACAAATTATTAATGTTTTACTTATTTTCAAAAATACATGATACAAGACAATTATGTAAACCTTTTGATTAAAAAATAGTCTCAACCTCCAGAAAAAGAGTGAGTCTGAATAGAAATTGAACCATATATTCAAGTTTTATTATTCTTAGTATTTTGTTTATGTTTTCCTTGAAACATGGCTAAAATGGAAATATGATTTCAGTGTTTGCAAATAAATAATCAAAATAAAATACCTAAACTTCTAAGCTAAATAAAGGAAATGAGGCCCAATATTTGAATTAAATTTTTTCAACAAATGAAAGATGGAATATTGCCTTTACATATGGGTGAGAAAAAATAAAAGAATATGTTTTTAAAACTCCAAAAACACCAGGGAATGGTAAAATTCTTTCCCTTGGTATTTTTTATCTCAATTCCATCACTCCTAAATACAAACATTTTAAGGTCTCTCATATCCTGGGGGCAGGTGGGTAGATATAATTATTATAGCAAACATTCTCTTGTGATCCTTTAATTACATACACATATATGTATCATGCATAAACAGATATTTATAGAAACACAGATACATTTGCTTGTCTGCTTATCTATGTATGTATCTGTATTATATATGGATATATATATATATATATATGCACAAACCTCAAATACACACAAGTATATATACATATACATTTATGTATAGTTTAATTATATGAAATTTTATATTTGTGAAATTGTGACTGTGTGTGCATGTGTACATGAGATTGGGTGACTGTAAAGATTTATATGTCTGTGGGTGTGTTTACATACCCCTACGTTTTAAACCAATTCTCTATCAATGCCAATCCATTATTCAGAGATTTTGCCTTCCTTTGCTTATCAAATCATTGAAATTTGATGGTTGAGGCCTTTATTTTTGCCTTGTTTCTTCTATATGATAACTGCTTCATCAGTTTCTATTATTAGAATATCACCAATATCTCATTACCTTACAGTAGGCATTAAGTAATATTTGACCTGGGCTCCCCTCTCTTCTCTTTCTATCCTCTTTCCTTTGTGGATATTATTATTATGATTAAGGGCAGCTAGGTGGTGCACTGGTCTTGGAGTCAGGAGGACAGGAATTCGAATTCAGCCTCAAACACTTGAAACTAAATAGCTGTGTGGCTCTGGGCAAGTCTTGTAACCCTTATTGCCTTGCATACAGAACCATCTCCAGTAATCCTGATTCATATATGGTCTTTGGATCCAGATGACTCTGGAAGAGAAAGTGAAGTTGGAGACCTTACACATCACACCCTCACTCAAATCCAAAACATGTGCTTCTCATATTATCACCTCTCTGATATAATGGCCTTCTTCAACAATGAAGGAGAAACAACATCAATATCATCATTTTGATGACCATCTATTCATAATTTTTTTTAATTTTTTCATTTTATTTTTCAAGTTCCATGCAAATATAATTTCCAATATTCATTCTTTTGCAAGATTTTGAGTTCCATATTTTTCTACCACTCCTTTCCCTATACAATCTCCTTGTCAATGAATGATATGATATAATTTATTCATGCATATCATTTTTCCATTTTGGACATGTTGTGAAAAATGAATAAGAAGTAAGGGGGCATGAAAAAGAAGAAAAAAATCCATTATAGAAGTTCATAAAAGTTAAGATATTATTATTTGATCTGCATTTAATCTCCATAGATTTTTTCCCTCTGGATATGGATGGCATTTTCCATATTCTCAGGATTGTCTTTGATCTGTAAATTGCTGTGAGGAGCTACATCCATTATTTTACAATGTTGCCATTAATGTATATAATATTCTTCTACTTCTGTGTATTTCATTCCATGTCAATTCATGGAATTTTTTCCCTGCTTTTTTTTTAAATATAGGCTAAACATGATTTCTTACAGAGCAATAGTACTCTATATCATTCATATACCATAACTTTTTCTTCCAAGACCCAATTTATGAACATATCCTCCATTTCCAATTCTTTGTCACTACAAAAAAGAGCTGCTATGAATATTTTTGCAAATGTGTGACTTTTCCCCTTTTTATGATCTCTTTGGGAATACAGTCCAAGTCATGGTGCACCAAAGGTTTTATTTTATTTTTTATTTTGCTTTAGAATAATTCCAAATTGCTCTGTAGAATGGTTAGATCAGTTCACAACTCCAAAACACAGTGCATTAGTGTGCACGTTTATCCATATAATCACCAATATTAATAATTTCCTTTTTTTCTCCTTTCAGCCAATCCGATGGGTGTGAGGGGTGCCTCAGAATCACTGGAATTATCATTTCTCTAATCAAAAATAATTTGGAACATTTTTTTCAAGTAGATAGCTTTAATTTTATCATTTGAAAACTGCTTGTTGCTATCCTTTCACCATTTCTCAAATGAAGAATGACTTTCATTGTTATTAATTTGAATCAGTTCTTTCTATTTTTAATATATATGAAATATTTTTGAATTTTTTTATCAGAATATAATCAGAAATACTAACTGTGAAAATTCCCGGCTACCTAGATTACTTCTAATCACATGGATATGAACAGACAGTTTTCACATGAATAAATTAAAGCTATATATAATCATATGATAAAGGTTCCGAATCACTTTTGATTAGAGAAATGAAAATTAAAACAATATGGTATGACTTGTGACCTTATAAATTTGATGCAATTCTCTATATAGTTTAGAAATGAGACCTTTATCACAACTCCCAGTTATGAAGATTCTTTCCCAGCATTTTGCATTTTTTCTATTTGGGGAGCACTGATTTTATTAGTGCAAAACCTTTTTAATTTAATATAATCAAAGTCATTCATTTTTCAGTTTATAATGTATTCTAATTCTTGTTTGGTCATAAATTTATACCCTTTCCATAAATCTGATATAGAGTTTTTTCTTGGGCTATTAATTTATCTGTAGTGTCACTCTTTAAGTCTAAATACAATACCCCCCCAAATAAAAAATAAACAAATCCTGAACCCATTTTGGAATTGTAATTTAATTCCATTACCTAAGCCTACCCATGAGCAATGCTTAAGAATTTACCTTATTTGAGGAAAAAGTATTTTGTAATTGTGTTGCTGTACTTTCTGGGTTTGTTTTGGCAGGTAGATTTCCAAGTATATTTTTTTGTCTGCAGTTAAATAAAATTTATCTTTGTATCCCCTAAGTATTTTTATAATTTGTAGACTTGCTAAATATTTTTGAGGATTTATTTTATATCCTGATACTTAGCTAAATTTGTTAATTGTAAAAAAATCATTTTAGTTGAATTTTTGCCAATATATCATCTAAAAAGAGTGAAAGCTTTGCTTCCTTATAGCTTATTCTAATTCCCTAATTTTTCTGCTCTTAATGCTAAAGCTAACATTACTAATGCAATAGTCAATAATAGTGGTGATAATGGACATCCTTATTTTAATATCCAATCCTGGGAATGCTGCTAGTTTATCCCTATTACATAAAATGTTTGTTATTGTTTTAAATCAGTTATCTGATTTATAATCTTAAAGAAAATCCGGTTGATTCATATCCTCTCTAGAGTCTAATGACTCTCTAGTAATCTCTTAAAATAATTACATAATCATTATTAATTTTACTATTGATATTATCAATAATGCTTATTGTTTTCCTTTAATTAAACCATCCTTTCATAACTGGTATTAATCCTATCTGATCATACAGGACTATGATTTTCTTTGCCTGTTTAGGCTCTTCTACACACATTAGCCTAATGTCAGCATTATAAATGGAATTTAGCATCTTCACCTATTTTTTTCAAATAGTTTATATAGAATGGGAATCGATTGTTCTTTCAGTATTTGCTAGGAATACTTATAAATGCATCTTACTCTGGAGAGTTTTCTTAAGGAATTCATTGATAGCTTGTTCATTTCTTTTTCTGAAATTGGGCTGTTCCAGTATTTTATGTCCTCTTTTCTTAATCTCAAGAATTTATATTTTTTGTGTAAATATTCATCTATTTCACTTATATTGTCAAATTTGTTGGCATACAATTGAACTAAATAGTTCCAAATTACAACTTTAATTTCCTCCTCATTGGGAGTGTGGTCATTTTTTTTTTCATTTTTCTTACTATTAATTCAAGTTTCTTTTTTTTCTTAATCAGTTTAATGAGATGTTTATTTTATTGGGGTTTTTTCCATAAATCTAACTCAGATTCATCTATTTGCTCAATAGTTTTTTTGCTTTCCTTTTTTAATTTATTCTTTGATTTTCATAAGCTTTACATTGCTTCCATGTTGAAAAGAAAATCATATCCTTGAGAAGATAAATTATTAGAGATAGCAAAATTAAGTAGTACAAAAGACATCTTTCTTTTTTTAAAGTGAAGCTAATAGTCTTTGGTCATTGTTTAAACGCTTTCTTCTTTCTTTGGATAATCTTTTCTTCCTGGCAAATACCCTAAAATTGTCTTGATTATTATACTGATGGAACGAGAAAGTCCATAAGGTTGATCATCAACCACTTGTTGCTATTATATTGGTCAACATTCTTCTGTTTCTGGTCATCTCTTTCAGCATCAGTTCAAGGTTTCTCTGAAATACCATCCCTCTTAGTTTCTAATAGAACAAGAGTTTTCAGTAAGGTAAATATACCCCAATTTGTTCAGCCATTCTGTAATTTATGGACATTCACTCAATTTACACTTCTTTATTACCAAAAAAGAGAGCTCTTATGAATATTTTTTGTACAACTGATGTTTCTATCCTTTTTTTCATGATTTCTTCAAGGTATAGGCCCAGGATAGGCATTGCAGGATCAAAATGTATGTGCATTTTATTGCCCTTTAAGTGTAATTTCAAATTCTTCTCCAGAATGGTTGGATCAATTTACAGTTCCACCAACAATGTATTAGTGTTCCAGATTTCCCACATCCCTTCCAACATTGATCATTTTCCATTCTGGTTATGATCATTTATCTTTCTGGTTATATTAGACAATGTGAGAGGTGTGAGGTAGTTTCTCAGAGATACTTATTTTTATTTTATTTTTATTTTATTTATTTTATTTTTTTTTAGGTTTTGGCAAGGCAAATGGGGTTAAGTGGCTTGCACAAGGCCACACATCTAGGTAATTATTAAGTGTCTGAGACCAGATTTGAACCCAGGTACTCCTGATTCCAGGGCCGGTGCTTTATGCACTATGCCACCTAGCCACTCCCATAAGGTTTTACAAGGCAATGGGGTTAAGTGGCTTGCCCAAGGCCACACAGCTAGGTAATTATTAAGTGTCTGAGGCCGGATTTGAACTCAGGTACTCCTGGTTCCAGGTCCAGTGCACTATCCGCTGCACCACCTAGCTGCCCCTCAGAGATTCTTTTTCCAATTAATTCTTAATTTTTCTTTACATGATGCTTTGTTACATATTATTTTTATTACATTATAATTTGAACAAGATAAATTAAATATTTCTTCCTTTCTGCATTTGATTGTGATGATTTTGTGCCCTAATATATGATCATTTTTGAAAAAATAGGTGAATATGCTAAATTCCATTTATAATACTAACATTTTGTGTCATTTACTTCAGAGAAGAAAGTATATTTCTTTATATTTCCATTCAGCTTTCTACAAATGACTCTCATTTCTAACATTTCTGAAATTCTCAAGAGCCAAAAATATCATTATATCATAATAAAAATTACAATTTCATCTGGCTATAGTCCTAGTATTGGAATTCCTGGGTCAAACTGCACTCAGTAAAGACTTTAGTGATCCCAAGCCCAGGTTAACCAGCCCAACACCCAACTCAAGGTCTTAGCATAATGAAGAAGGGTCAGCATAGAAAAATTCCTGTAAGGGAAAGACCCCAACTCAGAGAGACCTGGAACCTCTGAGGAGAATACAATCTAGTCTCCAGCACAGAAAGACTTCCTTGAAGAAATAAGGAAGGAGCTTAAAAATTTGGGAGAGACAATTAATACCTTTTAACAAGAAAAAAAAAAAAACCTTAGAAAGTACAATTGCACAAACACAAAAGGAGAATAAATCTCTCAGATCCTCAAATGAGCAAATGCAAAAAGAAATTAATTCTCTCAAAAACTCAATTGGTCAAATGGAAAGCACTTTCAAAAGTAGAATTGACCAATTGGAAAAGGAGTTGCAAAAGGTTAATGAAGAAAACTTCTCCCCCCAAAAAAGAACAGAGTCTACAGAGACTAATGACTCCATGAGACAACAAGAGTCAGTTAAACAAAATCAAAAAAATAGAAAAAATAGAAGCAAATGTAAAATACCTCATAAACAAAACTACTGACCTCTAGAATAGATCGAGGAGGGGCAACCTGAAAATTGTAGGACTTCCTGAAAACATTGAAGAGAAAAATGCCTGGACTTAATATTACAGGATCTAGTGATGGAAAACTGCCCTGATATCATGGAATCGGAGGACAAAGTAGTTATCAAAAGAGTACATTGATCCCCACCAGAAAAAGATCCTAAAATGAAAACACCAAGGAATGTGGTGGCCAAACTGAAGAACTATCAGATAAAAGAGAAAATCCTGCAAGCAGCCAGAAAGAAGCAATTTAAATATCAAGGAGCCAGAGTAAGGATCATGCAGGACCTAGCTGCATCAACTTTAAGGGATCAAAGGACCTTGAACGAGATGTTTCGAAGAGCATGGGAGTTTGGAATGCAGCCAAGAATCTACTTTCCTGCAAAGCTAAGCCTTCTCTTCCAGGGAAAATGATGGACATTTAACAAAATGGAAGAGTTCCAAAAATTTGTTATGAAAAGACCAGAGCTAAAAAGAAAATTTGGATATCAAACAGGAGGTTCAAGAGACACCTGAAAAGGTAAAAAAAAGGGGGGCGGGTAAAAGGAAAAAAATGCAATCCAGTATATTGAAACTGGCTATATTCCAGCATGGGCAGGGGGAAGAGACTTTCATAAATACTGAGAAATGTAACTCTAACTGAGAGAATACACCCAGCCAGAAATAATGGACATCCATGACCTATCCATGAGACTGCTATCTAATGGGATGTAACTGGCTTTAACCTCACTTGGGAGAAAGACTCTAATAACTCTCAGAAATTTTGACTCTATCCAATAGAATATACTGAACTAGAAGGGACAGACAGTCAGAATTTTCTATGACCTAGATAGAATGATCTAAAAAATACACTACATCCCTAAAAAGGGGGGCAGGAAAGAGACGGGAAGAGGGAGGGTATTGAATGGGACAAATCTCATTACACTAAGAGGTACAAAAAACCTATGGTAATAGAAGGGAAGAAGGGAACAGAGGAGAAACAACTGAATCTTCTTCTCATCAAACTAGGCTTAAAGTCAACCTACACATACTCAGTTAACTTATAAAACATCTAACCTTTCAAGTATTAAAAGGGGAAAAGGGGAGGGGGGAAGGAGAAAGGGAAGAGGAGTGGGGGAAATAAGGGGAAATAACAAAAGGAAGGAAAGAGAAAAGGGAAAAAGGGAAAGGGGAAAGAAAGGGAAGGGTGTAATATAGGAGGAAAAACATACTGAAGGGGGTGGTGTTCAAAAACAAAATACTGGGCAATATGGAAAAAGGGGGAAAGGGGGAAAATACAAACAGAGGGAAGATAGCACAGAGGGCAATAAAGAATTAGTAATCATAACCTTGAATGTGACTGGGATGAACTCTCCCATAAAACGTAAGCAAATAGCAGAGTGGATTAAAAACCAGAATCCTACAATATGCTGCTTACAAGAAACTAATTTGAAGCAGAGAGATACATATAGAGTAAAGGTAAAAGGTTGGAGCAAAATATATTTTGCTTCAGTTGAAGTAAAAAAAGGCAGGGGTAGCAATCCTTATCTCAGACAAAGCAGCAGCAAAAATGGATAGAGTTGAAAGAGATAAGGAAGGAACTTTTATCCTCCTAAAAGGTACCATAGACAATAAAGTCATTTCAATACTGAATGTATATGCACCCAGTGGGGCAGCAGTGAAATTCTTAGAGGAGAAGCTGAAAGAATTACAGGAAAACATAGACAGCAAAACTCTACTAGTAGGAGACCTCAAACTCCCACTATCAGATCTAGATAAATCATAAAACAAACAAGAAAGAAATTAGGGAGGTAAATAGATTGTTAGAAAAATTAGATATGGTCGACTTATGGAGGACACTGAATCGGGATAGAAAGGAATATACCTTTTTCTCTGCAGTACATGGAACTTATACAAAAATTGACCATGTACTAGGACATAAAAACCTAATGATCAACTGCAGAAAGGCAGAAATAGTGAATATATCTTTCTCCGATCACAATGCAATAAAAGTCATATGCAATACTGGGCCAAGGAGACATAGACCCAGAACAAACTGGAAACTGAATAACCTCATTTTAAAAAATGAGTGGGCCAAAAAACTAATTATAGAAAAAATTAACCATTTTATCCTAGATAATGATAATAATGAAACAACATACCAAAACCTATGGGATTCATTCAAAGCAACTCTCAGGGGATATATTATAGCTCTAAATGCTTATATGAATAAATTGGAGAAAGAGGAAATCAATGAACTAAACATGAAACTAAAAAAATTAGAGAAAGAACAAATCAAAAATCCCCAATCAAATACCAAATTAGAAATTTTAAAAATTAAATGAGAAATTAACAAAATTGAAAGCAAAAAAACTATTGAATTAATAAATGAAACCAAAAGTTGGTATTATTTAAAAACCAATAAAATTGATAAATCTCTGGTCAATTTGATTAAAAAGCAAGAAAGAAGAAAACCAAATTGCTAGTATTATAAACGACAAAGGTGAACTCACCACAAATGAGGAGGAAATTAAAGTAAAAATTCGAAATTATTTTGCCCAACTCTATGCCAATAAATTTGATAATCTAAGTGAAATGCATGAATATTTACAAAAATATAAGTTTCTCAGTTTAAATGAAGAAGAGATTAAATACCTAAACAACCCTATCTCTGAAAAAGAAATTCAACAAGACATTATTGAACTCCCTAAAAAAAATCTCCAGGGCCTGGTGGATTCACAAGTGAATTGTACCAAACATTTAAGGAGCTATTGGTTCCAATCCTATATAAACTCTTTGGAAAAATAGGGAAAGATGGAATTCTGCCTAACTCATTCTATGAAACCAATATGGTACTGTTACCTAAACCAGGAAGAGTTAAAACAGATAAAGAAAATTATAGACCTATTTCCCTGATGAATATAGATGTAAAAATCCTAATAAACCCCCATAAATCCTCAGATTTTATATATTTCTAGCAAGAAACAGCAGGAAGAGATAGAAAGAGAAATCCCATTCAAAGTAACCTCAGACAGTGTAAAATATTTGGGAGTCTATTTGCCAAGACAGAATCAGAATCTTTTTGAAAACAATTATAAAACATTTCTCACACAAATTAAATCAGATTTAAATAACTGGGCAAATAGCAACTGCTTATGGATAGGGAGAGCTAATACAATAAAAATGACAATTCTTCCAAAACTAAACTATCCGTTTAGTGCCCTACTAATCAAAATTCCAAAAAATTACTTTATTGAGTTAGAAAAAATTGTAAGTAAACTCATATGGAGAAATAAAAAGTCAAGAATTGCAAAAAGCTTAATGAAAAAAAAAATGCAAACGAAGGTGACTTAGCACTACCCAATCTAAAAGTATATTATAAAGCATCAGTTATCAAAACTGTTTGGTATTGGCTAAGAAATAGAGTGGTGGACCAGTGGAGTAGACTAGGCGTAAAAGCAGGAGAGGAATATAGTAACCTGCTGTTTGATAAACCCAAAGAGTCCGGCCACTGGGATAAAAACTCCCTCTTTGATAAAAACTGATGGGATAATTGGAAGTTAGTATGGAAGAAACTTAGATTAGACCAACACCTCACACCCTTTACCAAGATAAGATCCAAATGGTTACAAGACATAGACATAAAAAACAGTACTATAAGCAAATTAGAAGATCAAGGACTCGTCAACCAGTTAGATGATTTCTATTCCATTAAATTAAAAAGCTTTTGCACAGACAAAACCAATGTAATCAAGATCAAAAGAAAAGTAGTAAATTGGGAAACGATCTTTACAATTAATGATTCTGACAAAGGACTCATTTCTAAAATATACAGAGAAATGAGTCATATTTTTAAAACAAAAAGCCATTGCCCAATTGACAAATGGTCAAATGATATGCAAAGGCAATTTACAGATGAAGAGACCAAAGCAATCCATAGCCATATTAAAAAATGCTCTTAATCATTAATTATTAGAGAAATGCAAATTAAAGCTTCTCTGAGGTACCATCTCACACCTCTCAGATTGGCCAGTATGAACAGGAAGGATAATGATCATTGTTGGAAGGGATGTGGGAAATCTGGGACACCATTACACTGTTGGTGGAGCTGTGAACTCATCCAACCCTACTGGAGAGCTATTTGGAACTATGCCCAAAGGGCAATAAAAATGTGCATACCCTTTCACCCAGCAATACCACTACTGGATCCATACCCTGAAGAGATGAGGAAAAAGCATAAAAACATTACTTGTACAAAAATATTTATAGCAGCCCTGTTTGTGGTGGCAAAGAATTGGAAATCCAGTAAATGTCCTTCAGTTGGGGAATGGCTTAGCAAACTCTGGTATATAAGTCATGGAACACTATTGTTCTATTAGAAACCAGGAGGGATGGGATTTCAGGGAAACCTGGAGGGATTTGCATGAATTGATGCTGAGTGAGATGAGCAGAACCAGACAAACACTGTACACTGTAACAGCAACATGGGAGAGATGTTCAACCTTGAAGGGCTTGCTCATTCCATCAATGCAACAATCAGGAACAATTTGGGGCTGTCTGCAAAGGAGGGTACCATCTGTATCCAGATAAGGAGATATGGAATTTGAACAAAGTACAAGGACTATTCCCTTTAGGAAAAAAAAAAAAAACAGATATCTTATTGTCTGGTCTGGTTACCTCTGAGAATTCTGTTCTCTTTAAGGATATGATTTCTCTCTCATCACACCCAATTTGGATCAAGGTACAACATGGAAACAAAGAAAGCCTGACGGAGTGTATCTGTGGGGTGGGGGTGGGGGAGGGAAGCAAGATTGGGAGAAAATTGTAAAACTCAAATAATATCTTTAATAAAAAAAAAGGTATGAACAGTTTTATTACTCTTTGGGCATATTTCCATATTGCTCTCCAGAAAGTTTAGATTGGTTCACAAATCCACCAGCAAGGTATCAATGTCTCAAGCCTTCCACATCCTCACCAACATTGATTATTTTCCCTTTTGCTCATCTGGGCTAATCTTATAAGTGTGATATGATACCTCATTGTTCTTTCAATTTACATTTCTTTAACCAATAGTAATTTGGAAATATTTTTTCATATGATTATATATATATATATATATATATATTTAATTTCTTCACTTGAAAACTATCTGTTCATATTCTTTGACCATTTATCAATTGTTGAATGAATTATGACCTTATAAATTTGATGCTGTTCTCTATATATTTTAAAAATGAGACCTTTATCAGAATGCCTGGTTATGATGATTGTTTCCTAGTGTTTTGTTTTTCTTCCAATTTTGGCAATATTTGTTTTATTAGTTCAAAAAAGCAACTTTTTAGTCAAAATCATTCATTCTGCATTTTTAATGTGCTCTAATTCTTGTTTAGTTACAAACTTATCCCATTTCCATTGATCAGATTTATAAGTATTTTTTGATCTAATAATTTATCTAGGATATCACTTTTTATGTCTAAATCCTGTTCCCATTTTGACCCTATATTGGTAAAGGGTGTGAGATGTGGATCTATGCATAGTTTTTGCCATACTATTCTCCAGTTTTCAAAATAATTTTTGTCAGTTAGTGTGTTCTGATCCCAGATGATGATTTCTTTGAGTTTGTCAAAAGACAGTTTGCTGTAATCATTTACTGCAGTTCCTTTTGAACCTATCCTAATCCACTGATCCATTACTCTATTTCTTAAGTAGTACCAGGCAGTTTTGATGACTCCCACTTTGTAGTATATTTTAAGATCTCATAGAGCTAGGCCACCTTCCTTTACATTTTTTCCACCAGTTCCCTGGCTATTCTTGCCTTTTTTGCTCCAAAGTAATTATGTTACTATTTTTTCTATCCCAGTAAAGTAGTTTCCTTTAGCATATTTCTAAGAAGTCAGATAAAAACAAGTCTTGGTGTATACATGCAAACTGTTGGTAATACTTAATTATTTATAATTTATTTATAATATTTATTTATAATATTATATATTATATTATATATTATATATTGCATATATATTATTTATAATATAATTATCTATAATATCTTTTAGGAAGATGTAGTTCCTTTTCTTATCCCTTTTAATGCGATCTATTTTTGCTTGTCTGAGATTTAAACCACTACCCCTGATGTATTGGGTTTTTTCCCTTCATCTGAAGTCTAAATGTATTCTGCTCCGGGCTTTTATATCTACTCTCCATATCTACTCTCTGCTTTAAGTATGATTCATGCACATAACATGTTGCAAGTGCTAGTTTTTAATCTATTCTGCTTCCATTTTAAGGAAGAGGTCATTCCTTTCATATTTAAAATTATGATTACTAACTCTATATTTCCTTTCACCCTACCTTCCCCATTTTTTCTTTTCTCTTTGTTTTTACCTTTATCCCTCCTCACCAATATTTTGCTTCTGATTGCTACCTCACTCCATTTGCCTTCACTTCTCAGTTTCCTTTTTATTCTCCCTTTTCCTTTTTACATTTTATAAATTTCACTTGACTTTTATTTTCCCTTCCCTTTTGCTTCTTTTATAGCCCCTCTTTCCCTTAACTTTACCCTTCCCTCACCTTACTTTTTAATAAGGTAGCATGAATTTTGAGAAACGATTAGAAATGTATAGTTTTAGCCAAATCTATTGAGAGTAAAATTTACTTAGTGCTCACACCCTCACTTCTTTCCCCTACTATATCTGTTCTTTTGTGCCACTTCATATGGCATTATTCTCTTATGCCTCAACATCTTCTAGTATAATACCTTCTTTTTTCTATGTTTTAATATATTTTACCTGTCTCAGAATCACATCCTTGATCAAAGTATACTCCTTTCAGTTGTTGTGATAAACTGCCAATAACAAGGTTTAGAAGCATAATCACTTCCATACGCTCTATCCAAGCATTTTTCTCTCTACCATTCCATTAGAAATACAGTTCTCAAGAGCCATAAATATAATTATATCATAATCACTTCATACCCACTCACAACTTCTGTCCATTCCCTTTAATAGTCCCAATTGAAAGACAGCTCTCAATAAATAAATTGTTTCAAAAATCTATGCCGACAACCTTTGTCCAACTACCCTCCCTCCAACTGTCCCAATAGAAATATAACTCCCTATTTATAAAATATCATCATATCATAATAACTTTATACTTACACCCTCTGCTGAAGCATGTTCTTTTCAACTATAATGTTCAAGAGTAATAAGTCTCAACTTCTCATGTAGGGATGTAAACACTTGAGTCATATTGACTTGCAATTTTGTTCTTTGTTTACTTTTTTTTACACATCTCTAAAATCTTGTATTTGAAGAGAAAATTTGAAAATTCTCTCACTCATTGAATGTCCATTTTTTTCCTTTGAAGTAATGTGATGAATCCTACTTTGTAGTAGATTCTTGATTGCAATCCAAGCCCTATTGCCCTCCAGAATATTAAATTCCAGTACTCTGATCCTTTAATGTTGAAACCAATAAATTCTGAATAATCCTGACTGTGTCTCCCTGCTGTTCAAATTGTATCTTTTTTTTTGGGGGGGGGAGGTTCTTGAAGTATTTTCTCCATTGACTTAGAATTCTGAATTTTGGCTACAATATTCCTTGGAAATTTATTTTGTGATTTCATTCTGGTACTGTTAAATTGATTCTTTCAAGCACATTTAATCTTCTATTCCTAGGAAATTAATCCAGCTTTCTGTGATATGGTCTAAGCTCTCTTTTCTTTTTTGTGTTTTTCAGGTAAACCAATAATTCATAGGATACCTACTATGGATTTGTTTTCAACATCAGTAATTTTTCCTGAGAGGTATTTTATATTTTCTTCTCTTTTTTAAGTCCTTTGTCTTTCTTTGATGGAATCTTGGATTCTCAAAGAGTCATTTGTTTCCATTTGTCCAATTCTAATTTTTAGGTTATTATTTTTTCAGTAAGTATCTGTGTTTCCTTTTCTACTTGGTTGATTATATTGGAGTTTTATTTCATTTGCTATTTGATGAATTTTCTAGCTCTTTCTATGACACCAAGATGGTGCTGATACCTAAACCAGGAAGAATTAAAACAGAGAAAGAAAATTATAAACCTATATCCCTGGTGAATATAGATGCAAAAATCTTAAATAAAATCTTAACAAAACAATTACACCAAGTTATCATTAGGATAATACATTATGATCAAGTAGGATTTATCCCAGGAATTCAGGGTTGTTTCAATATTAGGAAAGCTGTTAGTATAATTAATAATATCACTAACAAACTTATTAGAAATCATATGATCATGTCTATAGATGCTGGAAAAACCTTTGACAAAATATAACACCCATTCCTACTAAAAACACTGAGAGTATAGGAATAAAGTGGTTGATCCTCAGAATAATAAGCAGAACCTATCTGAAACTATAAACAAGCATTATAGAAATGGGGAGTAGGCTAGAAGCATTCCCAATAAGGTCAGGGTGGAACAAGGATGCCCGTTATCACCATTACTATTCAATATTGTATTAGAAATTATAGCTTCAGCAATAAGAGAAGAAAAAGAAATTGAAGGATTTAGAATTGGAAAGGTAGAGATAAAACTCTCCCTCTTTGCAGTTGTCAGGATGCTATACCTAGAGAATCCCAAGAAATCATCCAAAAAAAACTACTAGGAATAATTAGAACTTTAGCAATGTAGAAGGATATAAAAGAAAACCTCATAAATCCTCAACATTATATGACTAGAGCAAGATACAGAAGAAAGAGCTAGAAAGAGAAATCCCAATCAAGTACTAACCTCAGACAAAGTAAAATACCTGGGAGTCTAACTGCCAAGGCAGACTCAAAAATTTTTTGAAAACAATTGCAAAACACTTCTAACACAAAATCAGTTTTAAATAACTGGGCTAAATTCACTGTTCATGGATAGGTTGAGCTAATGTGATAAAAATGAAAATTCTACCAAAGCTAAAATAGTTGTTTAGTGCCCTACTAATCAAAATTCCAAAAACAATATTTTAATGAGTTAGAAAAAGTTGTAAGTAAATTAATATGGGGAAGTAAAAAGTCAAGAATTTCCAGGGATTCAATGAAATAATGTGGAAAAGAAGGTGGTTTAGCCTTACCAGATCTAAATATATAATTATAATATTATTTTATTAATTATA
This sequence comes from Macrotis lagotis, assembly GCF_037893015.1. NCBI lineage: Eukaryota > Metazoa > Chordata > Mammalia > Peramelemorphia > Peramelidae > Macrotis > Macrotis lagotis. Next base: position 469,605,991 of record NC_133658.1, on the reverse strand, counting down.
TAATAATTATAATTATAATTTTTATAAAACATCAATCATCAAAACAGTCGTGCATTGGTCAATAAATAGAGTGAAGGATCAATGGAATAGACTAAGTGCAATAGAAGGAAATGATTATAGTAATCTGCTCTTTGATAAACCCAAAGAGTCTAGCTATTGGGATAAAACTTGTCTCTTCGATTAAAAACTGTTGTGAAAATTGGAAGTTAGTATGGAAGAAACGTAGATTAGACCAACACCTCACACCCTATACCAAGATAAGATCCAAATGGATACAGGATTTAGACATAAAAAACAATCTTACAAGCAAAATAGAAGATCAAGGAGTAGTTTACCTGTCAGATCTATGGAAAGGGAAGCGGTTTATCACCAAGGAAGAGATGGAGAACATCATTTTTGTAAATTTTGATTTTTTACAATTTTTCCTCCTCCACCCTCCACCCCCAACAAAAGGCAGTCTTTTAGTTGTTGTATTGTTTCCATGGTATGCATTGTTCTAAGTTTAATGAGATAATAGAGAAATTATATCCTTTAGGAAGAAAATAAGCTATTGTATCAGATTGTTGCACTAATGGAATGAACAAGTCCATCAAAGTTGATCTTCATCCCCACGTTGCTGCTAGGATGTACAATGTGCCTCTGGATTGCTTCACCTGGATTATCATCAGTACATGCAAATCATTCCAGGCTTCACTGTATGCCCATCACTCTTGGCTTCTAATAGAACAATAATATTCCATCACATACATATAGCACATTTTAAGTTGTTGATGGAGAACATCATTAAATTAAAAAGCTTTTGTTCAGATAAAACAATTGGGAAATGATTTTTACAACTAGCATTTCATACAAAGACTCTTCTAAAATATACAGAGAACTGAGCCTTGTTGTTTACAAAACAAGCCATTCTCCTATTGACACACCATCAAAGGATATTCAAAGGCAACTCACAGAAGAGGAAATCTAAATAATCCATATCCAAATGAAAATTGCTCTAAATCACTAATAATTAGAGAAATGCAAATTAAAGTATCTCTGAGGTACCACCTCACTCCTCTCAGACTGGCCCATATGACTAGAATGGGGAATGCTCACTGTTGGAAGGGATGTGAAAAATCTGGGACATTAATGCATTATTGGTGGGACTGTGAACTCATCCAAATCTCCTGGAGAGCAATTTGGAATTAAGCCCAAAGGGCAACAAAAATGTGTATACCCTTTGATCCAGCAATACCACTCCTGTATCTATACACTGAAGAGATGATGAAAAGGGGTAAAAACATCACTTTTACAAAAATATTCATAACAGCCCTGTTTGTGGTGGCAAAGAATTAGAAATTAAGTGAATGTCCCTCATTTAGTGATTGGCTAAACAAACTTTGATATATGTTTGCCACGGAGCACTATTATTCTTTTTTTAAGGTTTTTTTCCAAGGCAAATAGGGTTAAGTGTCTTGCCCAAGGCCACACAGCTAGGTCATTATCAACTTTCTGAGACCAGATTTGAACCTAGGTACTCCTGACTCCAAGGTCGATGCTTTATCCACTACGCCACCTAGCCAGAGCACTAATATTCTAATAAAATCCAGGAGGGATGGGAATTCATGGAAGCCTGGAAGGATTTGCATGAACTGATGCTGAGCTAGATGAGCAGAAGTAGAAGAACATTGTACATCCTAACATCAACATGAGGGTGATGATCAACTTTGATGGACTTATTCATTCCAGCAGTGCAAAAATCAGGGACAATTTTGGGCTATCTGTAATGGAGAATACCATCAGTATCCAAAGAAAGAATTGTGGACTTTGCATAAAAACCAAAGACCTTTAATTTAGAAGAAAAAACCTGTTATCTTATGCAATTTTTCTATCCCTTATACTTTATTTTTCTTCCTTTAAGGACATGATTTCTCTCTCATCACATTCAACTGAGATCAATGGATATGATGGAAACAATGTAAAGATTTACAGATTGCCTTCCATGGGGGGGTGGGGGGATGGATGCAAGAATGGGGCATAAATTGTAAAACTCAAAGTAAATAAAATCTTTCTAAAAATGAAATGTCAACTTGAGCAATAACAGAAGAAAAATTAAAATTGGGAAGGAAGAGATAAAAAGAGGTAAAACTCTTACTCTTTGCAGATAGCATGATGTTATACCTAGTAAATTACAAAAAAAATAATAATTTAAATACTACTGCAAATAATTCGCAACTGTAACATAGTCTCAGGATATAAAATACACCCTCATAAATCTTCACCATTTCTACATATGACTAACAAGATGCAGCAGAAAGAACTAGAAAGAGAAATTGCATTAAAAGTAATTTCCAATAATATGAAATACCTGGGAGTCTCCCAGCCAAGGCAGACTCAGAAACTTTTTGGAGACATTATATAACATGTCTCACACATAAATAAAATCAGATTAAATAACTCATCAAATATCAACTTTGTGTGGACAGGTCAAGCTAATATAATAAAAATGACCATTCTACATTAAGTTACGGGTTTAATGCCTTACCAACCAAAATTTCAAAAACTTACTTTAATGAGTTAGAAAAAATTGTAGTTAAATTCAAATGGAGAAATAAAAATTTCCAATGATTTAATGAAAAAAAAGTTCAAAAGAAGGTGACTTAGCCCTACCAGATTTAAAATTATATTATAAAGCATCAGTCATCAAAACTGTTTGGTATTGGCTAAGAAACAGAGTGGTGGATCAGTGGAATAGATTAGGTGCAAAAAGCAGGAAATGTTTACAGTAATCTGCTGTTTTATAAACCCAAAGAGTCCAGCTATTGGGATAAAATTTCCCTTTGATAAAAAAAGGATTAGGAAAATTGGTATTTAGTATGACAGAAACTAGAAATAGACCACCACCTCACACCCTATACCAAGGTATATTCAAATTGGAATCAGGATTTAGATATAAAAAAATTTTAAGCTAACTACCTGCCAGATCTATGGAAAGATAAATGGTTTATGATGAAAGAAGAGATGGAGAACACAATCAAAAACAAATTAAACAATTTTGATTACATGAAATTAAAAACTTTTGCACAGATAAAATAACTGTAACCAAGCTCAAAATAAATGTAGTAAATTGGGAAACAATTTTTACAACTAGTATTTCTCACAAAGGACTCATTTCTAAAATATACAGAGAACTATTTTTTGTTTTTGTTTATTTTTTTACAAAACAAGCCATTCAACTATTGACAAATCATCAAAGACAATTCACAGAAAAAAATTAAAAATGATCCATATTCATATGAAAAATTGCTCCAAATCACTAATTAGAGAAATGCAAATTAAAGAATCCTGAGGTACCACCTCCCTCCTTTCAGACTGACCAATATCACCAGAATGGACAATAATCAATGTTGGAGTGGATGTAGGAAATCTGGGACATTAATGCATTGTTGGTGAAGCTCATCCAACTTTTTTGGAGAGCAATTTGGAATTAAGCCCAAAGGACAACAAAAATGAATATACCCTTTGATCCAGCAATATCACTCCTGAGCCTATACCCTGAAAAGATTTTGTAAAGGATAAAAAGAGCACTTATAGAAAAATGTCCATAGCAACCCTGATTGTGGTGGCTAAGAATTGGAAATTTAATGAATGTTGTTCAATTGGGGAATGTATTAACAAACTTTGGTATATATCTTATGGAACACTATTGTTCTGTTACAAACAAGGAAGGATGGGAATTCAGGGAAGCCTGGAACGATCTGCATGAGATGAGTAGAAGTAGAAGAACATTGTATACCCTAACAGCAACATGGGATTGATGATAAACCTTAAGGGACTTACTCATTCCATCAGTGCAACAATCAGGCACAATTTTCAGATATCTGTGATGGAGAATACCTGCTCTATCTAGAGAAAGAATTGTGGAATTTGAACAGAGTCCAAACACTATTACCTTTAATTTTAAAAATTGTCTTATTATGTAATTTTGCTATCTCTTATACTTTACTTTTCTTCCTGAAGGATATGATTTCTCTCTCATTACATTCAACTTTGATCAATGCATACTAAGCAAACAATGTAAAGACTAACAGCCTGCCTTTTGTATGGGGTGGGGGGAGAAAAGTAAGATTATGGGAAAAATTGTAAAATTCAAAATAAATAAAAATCTTTCTTTTATAAAAAAATAATTAATTAAAATGGTGGTTTCAGAGTAAACAACACTTAAAAGGATTAATTCAGAGGGAAATTACAAAACAAGAAACTTTACACAATTAAAAATATTGTTTACAAAGAAAAAGAAAGGGCAGCTAGGTGGCGAAGTGGATAAAGCACCGGCCCTGGAGTCAGGAGTACCTGAGTTCAAATCCAGTCTCAATGACTTAATGACTACCTAGCTGTGTGGCCTTGGGCAAGCCACTTAACCCCATTTCCCTTGCAAAATCTGAAAAAATAAAAAACGAAAAAGAAAAAGAACTTGAAGAAGCTTTCAGGATAAAATCAAATCAATGTAACATGTAACTATGATTTCAGAGGATCACTGATCAAGAATAATGTCTATTCTATTGCAGAGATACTGTTGAATAGATACAGTGAAGTAGACATAGAATTTTGGTCATGGAATGATTTGGTTTTTCTTGACCATATATAGTTTTTAAAATGATATTGCTTATTTTCTTTCCCAATTGATAGTTTATTTATTTATCCAATTACATATTTTGAAAGTTTTAAAAAATTTCCACATTCATATGCATATTTATTAGATACAAAATTTCCTTCCAATCTTCAGTCTCATCCCTAAACCCTCAACAGCGAACAGTCTGGTGAAAATTGTACCTATACATTTGCCTTTTTTTTTGCTCCAAAGTAATTATGTTACTTCAATTGTTCAAATGGAAAGCTCTTTCAAATGTAGAATTGAACAACTGGAAAAGGAGTTGCAAAAGATTAATGAAGAAAACCCCTCCCCTCCAAAAAAAAAGCATGGAGTCTACAGAAACTAATGACTCCATGAGACAGCAAGATTCAGTTAAACAAAACCAAAAAAAAAAAAAAAAAGAAAAAATAGAAGAAAATGTAGAATACCTCATCGACAAAACCACTGACCTTGAGAATAGATCAAGGAGGGGAAACCTGAAAATTATAGGACTTCCTGAAAACATTGAAGAGAACAAAAAGCCTGGACTAAATACTGCAGGATCTAGTGATGGAAAACTGCCCAGATATCATGAAATCAGAGGGCAATTTACTTATTGAAAGAGTACATTGATTCCCACCAGAAAAAGATACTAAAATGAAAACACCAAGGAATGTTGTGGCCAAATTCCAGACCTATCAAATAAAAGAGAAAATCCTACAAGCAGCCAGAAAGAAACAATTTAAATATCATGGATCCACATTAAGTATCACGCAGGACCTGGCCGAAACAACATTAAGGGATCTAAGGGCCTGGAACTAGATATTTTGACAAGCCAGGGAGCTTGGAATGAAGCCAAGAATCTACTTTTCCACAAAGCTGAGACTTCTCTTCCAGGGAAAAAGATGGACATTTAATGAAGTGTAAGAATTCCAAAAATTACAGATGAAAAGACCAGAGATAAACAGAAAATTTGGACATCAAACAGGAGGTTCAAGAGACATAGGAAAAGATAAAAGGGGGGGGGTACAGGAAAAAAATTACGATCCAGTAAGTTGAAATTGGCTATATCCCAGCAAGGGGAAAAAGATTCTCATAAATCTTGAGAATTGTAACACTAACAGAGAGAATATACCTAGCCAGAAATGAAGGACATTCATGACCTATCCATGAGACTGCTATCTAAAGAGATATAACTGGCTTTAACCCCACTTGGGAGAAAGACTCTAATAACTCTCAGGAATTTTGAATCTGTTCAATAGAATATACTGAACTAGAAGGGACAGACACTCAGAATATTCTATGACTTAGGTAGAATGATCTAAAAAACACTACCTCCCTACAAAGGGGGACAGGAAAGAGACAGGAGGAGGGAGGGGATTGAATGGGGTAAATCTTATTACACTAAGAGGTTCAAAATACCTATGGTAATAGAGTGGAAGAAGGGAGCAGATGAGAACCCCTGAATCTTCATGTCATCGGACGTGGACTAAAGTCAACCTACACATACTCAGTTAACTTATAAAACATCTAACCTTTCAAGTATTAAAAGGGTAAATGGGGAGGGGGGGATGGAGAAAGAGAAGGGGAGTCAGAGGGGGGAAAAGGGGGAAATAACAAAAGAAAGGGAAGGGAAAAGGGAAAAAGGGAAAGGGGAAAGAGTGGAGAGTGTGATATAGGAGGGCAAACACACTGAATGGGGTGGTATTCAGAAACAAAATACTTGGGAATATGCATAAGGGGGCGAAGGAGGAAAATACAAACAGAGGGAAGATAGCATGGAGGGCAATAAAGAATTAGTAATCATAAATTTGAAAGTGAATGGGATGTACAAATCCAAAATTCCCAATTAAATACCAAATTAGAAATTCTAAAAATCAAAGGAAAAATCAATAAAATCAAAAGCAAAAAAATTATTGAATAATTTAATAAAACCAAAAGTTGGTAATATTAAAAAATCAATAAAATTGATAAAACTCTGGTCAATATAATTAAAAAAGAAAGAAGAAAACCAAACTGTTAGTATCATAAATAAAAAAGGTTAACTCACCACCAATGAGGAGGAAATTAAAGTAATAATTCGAAAATATTTTGCCCAACTCTATGCCAAAAAATTCAATAATCTAAGTGAAATCAATGAATAATGACAAAAAATATAAGTTGCCCAGGTTAAATGAAGAAGAGATTAAATACCTAAACAACCATACCTCATAAAAAAATATTCAACAAGCCTTCATTGAACTCCCTAAATGAAAATCTCCAGGGCCAGATAAATACACAAGTGAATTCTACAAGACATTAAAAGAACAATTGGTTCCAATTCTATATAAACTCTTTGAAAAAATAAGGAATGAAGGAATTCTGCCTAACTCTTTCTACGAAACCAATATGGTGCTGTTCCCTAAACCAGGAAGAATTAAAACAGAGAAAGAAAATTATAGCCCTATTTCCCTGATGAATATAGATGCAAAAATCTTAAATAAAATCTTAGCAAAATGAATACAAGTTATCACTAGGATAATATATTATGATCAAGTAGGATTTATTCCAGGAATCCAGGGTTGATTCAATATTAGAAAACTGTTAGTATACCCAATTAAATCAACAACACACCCATCAGAAATCATATGATCATACTAATAGATGCTGAAAAAGCTTTTGACAAAATACAGCATACATTCCTTTTAAAAACACTGGAGAGTGTAGGAATAAATGGATTGTTCCTTAAAATAATTAGCAATATCTGTTTGAAACCATTAACAAACATTATATTCAATGGGGTGAACCTAGAGGCATACCCAATAAGATCAGGGGTGAAACAAGGGAGCCCATTATGACCACTACTATTCAATATTGTATGAGAAATGTTAGCATCAGCAATTAGAGAAGAAAAAGGAATTGAAGGACTTAGAATTGAGAAGGAAGAGAGAAAAGTCTCAGTCTTTGCAGATGACATGATGGTCTACCTCGAAAATCCCAAGAAATCATCCAAAAAACTACTGCAAACAATTAGCAATTTTAGCAAATTTACAGGTTATAAAATAAACCCTTAAAAATCCTCAACTTTTCTATGTATGTCTAGTATGATACAGCAGGAAGAGCTAGACATAGAAATCCCATTCAAAGTAACATCCACAATACAAAAGACTTGGGAGTCTATTTGCCAAGACAAACTCAGAATCTTTTTGAAAACAATTATAAAACACTTCTCACACAAATTAAATCAGGTTTAAATAACTGGGCAAATATCAACTGCTTATTTATAGGTAGAGCTAATATAATAAAAATGACAATTCTACCAAAACTAAACTATCTGTTTAGTGCCCTGCCAATCAAAATTCCAAAAAATTACATTAATGAGTTAGAAAAAATTGTACATGAATGCATATGGAGAAATAAAAAGTCAAGAATTGCCAGGAGATAAATGAAAAAAGTGCAAAAGAGTGGCTTAAGCCTACCTGATCTAAAATTATATAATAAAGCATCAGTCATCCAAACTGTTTGGTATTGGCTAAGAAATAGAGTGGTGTACCACTGGAATAGACTAGGTGTAAAAGCAGGAAATGATTATAGTAATCTGCTGTTTGATAAACCCAAAGAGTCTGGCCATTGGGATAAAAGCTCTCTCTTTGATAAAAACTGCTGGGATAATTGGAACTTAGTATGGAAGAAACTTAGATTAGACCAACACCTAACACCCTTTACCAAGATAAGATCCAAATGGTTACAGGAATTAGACATAAAAAACAATACTATAAGCAAATTAGGTGATCAAGGAGTAGTTTACCTATCAGATCTATGGATAGAGGAGCAGTTTATGACTTAGGAAGGGTTGGAGAACATCACCAAAAACCAATTAGATGATTTCAATTACATTAAATTAAAATGCTTTTGCACAGATATAACCACTGTAACCAAGATCAAAAGAAATATGGTAAATTGGGAATGAATCTTTACAACTAATGATTCTGACAAAGGACTCATTTCTAAAATATACAGCGAACTGAGTCATATTTTAAACAAAAAGCCATTCTCCATTTGACGTGTTCAAATGATGTGCAAATGCAATTTACAGATGAGTAGATCAAAGCAATCCATAGCCATATGAAAAAAATGGTCTAAATCATTAATTATTAGATAAATGCAAATTAAATTTGCTTTGAGGTACCACCTTACAACTCTCAGATTGGCCAATAAGTACATAAATGATAATGATCATTGTTGGAAGGTTTGTGGGAAATCTGGGACACTATTACACAGTTGGTGGAGCTGTGAACTCATCCAACACCTCTGGATAGCTATTTGGAACTACACCCAAAGGGCAACAAAAATGTGCATACACTTTGACCCAGCCATACCACTACTAGATCTATATCTTGAAGAAATTATGAAAAAGGGTAAAAACATTACCTATACAAAAATATTTCTAGCAGCCCTGTTTTTTTATGGCAAAGATTTGGAAATCAAGTAAATTCCCTTCAGTTGGGGAAAGGCTTAGCAAACTGTGGTGAAGTACGTCATAGAACACTATTGTTCTATTAGAAACCAGGAGGGACAAGATTTCAGGACAGTCTGGAGGGATTTGCATGAACTGATGCTAAGTGAGATGAGCAGAAACAGAAAAACACTTTATACCCTAACAGCAACATGGGTGTGATGATCAACCCTGAAGGACTTGCTCATCCCATCAGTGCAACAATCGGGTGCAATTTTGGACTGTCTGCAAAGCACAGTGCCATATGTATCCAGATTAGGAGATGTGGAGTTTGAACAAAGTTCAAGGACTATTCCCTTCAATTTAGAAAAACACAGATATCTTATTGTATGATATTGTTACCTCTTAGACTTTTTGTCTCTTCTCTAAGGATCTGATTTCACTCTCATCTTACCCAATTTGGATCAAGGTACAACATGGAAACAAAGTAAAGACTGACAGATTGCTTGATGTGGAGGGGTGGGGGAGGGAAGTAAGATTGGGGGGAAAATTGTAAAACTCAAATAGTATCTTTAATAAAAATTAATTTAAAATAATAATCTTGGCAACATAAGCTTTATTGGTGAAAAAATTAATTTCAATATATTCAAAATCATTCATATTACAAATTATAATGTACTCTATTTCTTGTTTGATCATAATATTTCTCCCCTTTCCATAGATGTCAGAGTATTTCTTGATTTATTAATTGAGCTTTGGTATTGACATTTATGTCTAAATTTTGAACTTATTTGACCTATACTTCAGTGAGAGGTTTTTCCATACTAATTCAAGGTTTTGCCAATAATTGTTGTCAAATAGCAAATTCTTATTCCAGAGCCTAATGTATTAAAGATTGTCAAACAGCAAATTCCTACTGTTTTCTTTGAATCTATCATAATCCACTGATCCATTACTTTATTTCTCAACCAATAGCAGGCAGTATTGAGGACTGCTGATTTGCAATTCAGTTTTTGATCTGGTATATGAAAGCCACGTTCATTCACATTTTTTTCATCATTTCCCTTGATCATCTTGACATTTTTTTTTCTTCAGATGAGTTTTGTTACTATTATTCTAGCTCAGTCAAATAATAATTTGGCAGACGAATTGGTATGAATAAAGTAATTTAATTTGCAAAGAATTTTAATTTTTATTATATTAGTTCATGAGCAATCGACATTTTACAATTTAGATTGCCTTTACTTATATGTAAGGTGCTTTTTAATTGGGGTCACACAGTTTTTAGGTTTTTTTTTTTTTCTTGGGAGGTAGATTTCCAAGTATTTTATGTTGTCTTTACTTACTTTATATGGAATTTCTCTTTCTTGAAGTTGTTGTTCATATATAGAAATTGTGATTATCTATGTGGGTTCTTTTTACATCCTGCTAATTTGCTGAATTTGTTAATTGTTTCAAGAAGCATTTTAGATGATTTTCTTGCGTTCCCTAAGTATATCATCATATCATCAGCAAAAGATGAAAGCTGTGCTTCCAAATTGCCAATGCTCATTCTTTCAATTCCTTTTTTCATCCTTTCTTGCTAACATTTCAAATGGAGTATTGAATAGGTGGTGTGATAAGGGATATCCTTGTTTCACCTCTAATCTAATTCGAAATGCTCCTCATTTATCCTATTACATGTAATGTTTTTTGATGATTTTAGATAGATACTGATTATTTTAATGAAACCATTTATTTTGAACTTCCGGAGTGGGGACAAGATGGTAGCTAATTTAACCTGCTCTGGGAACCTTTCCTTACAAAAAATGAAGGAAGCCTCTATTTTGATGTTCACACTACAGATCCTTCCAAGAAAAAGAGAATATTCAAATAAGTTTTCAACTTTGTACACTGAAGAGTATCTTCAGTGAAGGTCTGTCTCTTTGTGGAAAAGGAGTCATAAAGTCAGGAGGCTGGAGTGTGGGAAAAGCCAGCAGGCGGTTTTTAGCCACAGTGCAATCCAGGTCCCAACAGCTTAACAAAAACAGAGGTCCTGGTAGCTATATAGCAAGCCAGCCGCGAGGATCCAAACCTTAAACAAAGTCTGAACCCTGAGAGCACTGGGGTAAAAGACAGGACTGAGTCAAGAATAAACCACTGTTAAGTCAGAACCTGGACATAAAGAATGAAGTAAAGGTCTGCAAAAGGCAAGGCCTGGACTGAATAAGCAACATACTGGCTAACCACAAGCCAAGGACCAGACCTCAGCCCCAGCAAAATAAAAGCTTGTATCTATACTCCATATAACTTAGGAGCATAACTACAACAACAAAAATGAACAAAAAAGCTAAATCTTTACTCAATATAGAAAACTACTTCACAGATAAAAATGTTAGCAATGCTATGTCTGAAGAAAAAAGCAACAAAAAGTTCCTCATAGGAGAAGTATCTAAATCCATAACTTAGACTCAAATTGAAATGCTCATCAAAGAGCTTAAATTTTCTTAAAAAAAATCAAAAGGAGAGGAAGAACAAAACTGTAAAAAAAGAAATTAAAGACAAGCAAGAAGATTGTGACAAGTTCAAAGAAATCAACTCCATTAAAAGTAAAAATAACAACTGGAAAAGGAAACACAGAAGATAATTGAAGAAAATAAAACCTTAACTGTTAGAATTCAAAACTAAGAAGCTAATGAATGCACACTACAATATTCCATCAAACAAAATTAAACCTGAAAAAATGAAGAAAATGTAAAGTACCTTATAGGGAAAATGAAGGACCTGGAAAACTGATCCAGGAGAGACAATCTACAAATCATTGGAGTACTTGAAACCCTGGACCAACAAAAGGACGTGGAAAACAAAATGCAAGAAATTTTAAAGGAAAACTGCCCTAATCTACTAGAACAAGATAACAATATAACAATTGAAACAATCCACAGAACCTCTACAGAAAGAGACCCCAGTAAAAATACCAAGGGCTGTAATAGCCAACTTGCAGAACCCTCAAATAAAAGAGTTTGCCAACAAAAAAACAAAAGAAAAACATATCAAATTCAAAGGGAAGGCAATCAGATTATCACAGGACATATCAGTCTCAATATCAAAGGATCAGAAGTACTAGAAACATTTACATTGGAGAGCTTAGAACATGGAATTACAACCTGAAATGTACTACCCTGCAATATTCTGCATGTACCGTCAGGGATAAAAATGGATGTTCAATGAAATACAGAACTTCCAGAATATCCTACCACAAAGACCAGAACTGAACAGGGACTTCAATCATCAAATACGTGACTGTATAATTACATTTTTAAAAAGGTAAATGAAAAAGAGGACTACAAAAAGAAAATTATTTTAAACAAATGTGGTTCCTAAAAGGGAAGATATAACAATTTTAATTCCGTAAAACTTTACTTCTCTAAGGAAAATTAAAGTGCAGAATATAATTGAAGAGAATGTACCTAAAGGATGTGGGTATAATTGGGTCTTATGTCTCAATTGAAGATGTCCAGGATCACATCGCTATGTGAGAGACAAAACGTCGTGAAAATGCAGGGCTGTTAAATTTAACTTAACTGTCTCACACTTTAATTACAAGGTGCTAAACACCTTGTCTAATGAGGGTATTATAAATTGGGAGGACCTGAGATAGTGTCTCAGTTACAGTCATTTGTAAGGTTCTCAGCTGAGACCTTCAGAACTTCCCACCCAGTACTTTGAGATTTTCAAAGTTCTTACAGTTAATTAGATCAGTGTCTGGTGCTTCACTTAACAAGGGGTTAAATACTCTTGGTGATGAGGGGAGGTAAAGTGTGAAAGAAAAGAGGCCTAGGTGGAGAGGCACAAATATTTCAAGATAATAAATGGCTTTGAATAATATTTTGACTGTGTACTTGAAAAATAACTGTAAAGGGGGTAAGGTATGATTAAACATGATTAAAATTATAATTTAATGCAATTTGAGTCAATGCTGCTTATCAAGTAATAAAATAAACAATCTGTGATGATATCTTGATAACAATAGCATTTTATCAAGCAAATAAATAATCAAACTGTTATTGATGATACCTGACTAATAATATGAGAATAACAAGGGAAGAGACACAAAGATTCATAACTTTAGAGGCAAAGAAGGGAGAATGTGAATGCTGAGTACATTCTATTCAAAAGATTTAGTTCAGTGAGGGAATAAAATACATTCCTACTTGGGTTTAAAAATCTAACTTAATATACAAGGAAGTAGGGGACAGGGAAAAGGAAAGATAAGGGAGGGGAATGGAATAATAAAAGGGAAGGGAAACTGAAAGTTAAATTCTTAAAAGAAAAGTCAAAGGGGAAAGGTAGTAAAATTTTGTTGAGGAGAAATAAGAGAAAATAAAAGAGAGAAATATAAATGGAGAAATATAGCCTGGAGGGAAAAACAAAGATAGAAATCTTAACTGTAAATATGAATGGGATGAACTGTCATTAAACAGAAGTGGATAACAAAATGAATGAAAAGCCAGAATCTTACAATATGTTATTTGCAGGAAACACATTTTAAGTAGAGAGATATACACAGGGCAAAGGTAAAAGGTTGGATCAAAATATATTATGCCTCAGTGGAAGTAAAAATAATTGGGGTAGTAATCCTAATCTCAGACAAAATAAAAGCAAAAATCAATCTGACTAAAAGGGATGAGGAAGGAAACCACATCTTCTTAAAAGACACCATTGGTAAGGAAGCTATATCATTACTAAACATGCATGTACTTAGTGGTATAGCATCCAGATTCCAAGAGGAAAAGATGAGTGGTTTACAAGGAGAAATAGACAGCAAAGGTAAAGTAATGAGAGACCTCAATCTCACTCTCTCAGAACTAGATAAATCTAACAACAAAATAAACAAGAAAGAAGTTAAGGTGAATGAAACCTTAGAAAACTTAAGTATGATAGACCTCTCAAGAAAACATAATGGGAATAGAAAAAAATATATCTTTTTCTTGGCAGTACATGATACCTTCACCAAAACTGACCATGTACTAGAGCACAAAAATCTTAAAATCAAATGCAGAAAGGCAGAAATAATAAATACATACTTCTCGAACCATGGTACATGTAATAAAGGATCAGGAAAAGATAAACCAAGAACTAATTGAAAATTAAATAAATTCATCTTAAATACTGGGTGAATGAAAGAGTAACAAATAATCAACAATTACAATCAAGAAAATGATAATAATGAGACATACCAAAATTTATGGAATACAGAAAAGGTAGTTTTGAGGGGAAACTTTATATTTATAAAAATTTAAATGAATAAAATAGAGAAAGATATCAATGAATGGATATGCAATTAAAATAGGTAGAAAGAGAACAAATTGAACAACCTGAATTAAATACCAAATTAGAAATTCTAAAAATAAAGGGAGATATTATTAATAAAATGCAAAGAAAGAAAAGCATAGAATTCATAAATAAAACTAAGAGCTGCTTTTATGAAAAACCCAATAAAATAGACAAAATTCTGGTTAATCTCATTTAAAAAAGAAAGGCGATAACCAAATTATCAGTATCAAAATTGAAAAGGGTGAACTAACCATCAATGAGTAGAAAATTAAAGACATGATTTGGGTCTGCTTTGTTGAACTATATGCCAATAAATTGTACAAATTGAATGAACTGGGTGAATATTTTTACAAAAATACAAACTGCCCAGTTTAAGAGAGGAAGAAATAAATTACTTAAATAAGCCCATTTCAGAAAAAGAAATTGAAGAAATTAACAATAAAATCACTAATAGTCTCCAGGTTCAGATGCATTTACAAATGAATTGTACCAAACATTCAAAGAACAATAAATTCTTATTCTATATAAACTATTAAAAAAAAATAGAGGAAGGTGTTCTGCCAAACTCCTTTTGTGAAACCAAAATAGTGCTAATACCTGAACCAGGAAGAAAGAAAAAGACAAAGAAAAGTATAGACCAAAATCCCTAAAGAATATTGATCCAGGGGTGGCTAGGTTGCATAGTGGATAAATCACCGGCCCTGGAGTCAGGAGTACCTGGGTTCAAATCCTGTCTCAGACACTTAATAATTACCTAGCTGTGTGGCCTTGGGCAAGCCACTTAACCCTGTTTGCCTTGCAAAAAAAAAAGAATATTGATGCAAAAGATTAAATGAAATATTAATAATGAGACTACTGCAAGTTATTACCAGGACAACATACCATGATCAGGTTAGATTTACACCAGGAAGGGATGTTTCAACATTAAGTAGATACTCAACATAATTCAACATATTAATAAGAAAACCAACAGAATTCATATGATTATCTCAATAGATGCTGAAAAAGCCTTTGATAAAATACAATACCCTTTCCTATTAAAAGCACTAGAAATTTGAGGACTAAATGAAGCTTTCTTAAAAATAATAAATAGTGGGTGGTATAGCCAAGATGGCGAAAAGAAGGGTACGAGTCTTGGGCGCTCTCTGATAAAACTTTGAAACTAAGCACTCTAATTAAACTTTCAAGAGACAGAACCCACAAAGGTACCCAGAGAGGCAGTTCTCCTACTCAGGGTAACCTGCAAAAGAGCAGAAAGCCTCTGCTCCCTGGGTTCAGAGGGGCAGCCCACCAGAGGGGTGGCCCACCAGAGTGAAAGAACTTCAGCCACCTGGAGGAACCCTCAGGGTGCTGGGAGTCGAGGCTCACAGCAGCGGGGGGTCTCCTGATCTGCACCCCCGGGAGCACTGGGCACAAAGTGGGGGAACAGCGGGGGTCCTCTGTCAGAGTGAGCACGTGGAGCCCAGCCCTCAGGGCACACAGCAAGCAGCTTGGTCTTTCAGCAGCCCAGACCTGGAAACAGAAGCTGGTGGAGCCAGTAAGCAGGAGCTCCCAGGGCATGAGCCCATTGAGTTGAGAGAGGGGAGTGAAGAGAGAGAAAGACTGTAGAGCTCTGTCCTCTGCCCCTGGAACAGGACTCTGGGGCTCTGACCACATTCAGATCCTGATCATAGTCTAGGCCAGCCCCTATAGAACACCAGGGCCCCCCCCCCACCTCAGCCCCGTGGCAGAGGGGGGTGCTTATGGTCATTCACAGACCAGGAGGGAGGACAGAGCCTCACACACTGAGACCCTTGTGGGAGTGTCCCAAAAGCTCAGGAAGCACCCCAAAACCAGGCCCAGGCTGGGAAAATGAGCAAGCCGAGAAACAAGAGGAAGACCATTGAGAAATATTTTGCATATGAGCCCAAGAAGGATCAAAATGCTCAGTCTGAAGATGAGGAAGCACAAGCTCCTCCATCTATGGACTCCAAGAAAAACAGAAATTGGGCTCAGGCTATGACAGAACTCAAAAAAGACTTGAAAATAAAATGAGGGTGTTAGAAGAAAAACTGGAAAAAGAAAGGAGAGAGATGGAGGAAAAACATGAAAATGAAGTCAGCAGCTTAGTCAAGGAAATCCAAAAAAATGCTAAAGAAAATAGCATGCTAAAAACAAGTTTAGGTCAAATGGATAAAACAGTTCAAAAAGTTATTGAGGAGAAGAATGCTTTAAAAAGCAAAATGGGTCAGATGGAAAAAGAGATAAGAAAACTCTCTGAGGAGAACAAATCCTTCAGAAAAAGAATAGAATTCAGGGAGATTGATGAATTTACCAGAAATCAGGAATCAATACTTCAAAACCAAACAAAAAAATGAAAAATTAGAAGAAAATGTGAAATATCTCATTGAAAAAGCAATTTATATGGAAAACAGACTTAGGAAAGATAATTTGAAAATTATTGGAATACCTGAAAGTCATGATCAGGAAAAGAGTCTTCACAGCATTTTCAAAGAATTACTACAGGAAAATTGCCCTGATATTCTAGAAGCAGAGAGCAAAATAGAAATGGAGAGAATCCACCAATCCCACCGAGAAAGAGATCCCAAAAAACCAACCCCTAGGAATATTATAGCCAAGTTCCAGAACTCCCACGTCAAAGATAAAATATCACAAGCAGCCAGAAGGACACAGTTCAAATATCGTGGAGCTGCAGTCAGGATCACACAGGGCTTAGCAGCAACTACACTGGAATCTCATAGGTCTTGGAATATAATATACTGGAAGGCAAAAGAGCTCAGAATGCAGCCAGGAATAAATTACCCAGCAAGGCTGAATGTCCTGTTCCAGGGGAAAAAGATGGACTTTTGATGAACCAGGGGAATTTCAAATGCTCCTTTTGGAATGGCCAGAGGTGAACAGAAGGTTTGATCTTCAGATATACGATTTAGGTGAAGCATAGAAATTGGAGGAGAAGGGGAAAATATGAGGGACTTAATGATGATGAACTGCATGTATTCCTGCATAGAAAAATGATGCTGATAATACTCATATGAACCTTCTCAGTTAATAGAGCTGGTAGAGGGAGCTTTTATAGTTGAAGCACAGGAGAAAGCTGAATTCGAAGATAAAATATGGTGTAAAAATGGAGTCAATAGAAAAAAGGGAAATTTAATGGGAGAAAAATAGGAGAGGAGGAATAGGCTAAGATATTTCATATAATAAGATTTTTTTTTATTACAATGAGGTATTGCAATGATATGAAAGAGGGGAGGCAAGGGGTAATGAGGGAACCTGTTCCCTCATCAGAGGTGGGTAGGAGAGGAACCAGCATATATACTCAATGGGGTATAGGCATCTGGAGTAAGAAGGAGGGGCAAGCAGGGGGAAGGGGTGGGGATGTGAATAAAGGAGGAGAGGATGGACCATTCGGGGAGAGTGGTCAGGTATAACACATGATCTTTTTTTACTTCTTGCAAGGGGCTGGGATTGGAAGGCCTGTCCAGGACCATGGGGCCAGGTGGATTCTGGGCCTAAGGGGTGGTGTGGGGGCCCAGGGCTTCTTGACCCCAGGACCAGGGATGAGTCTGCTGCACCACTCAGCGACCCTACAGCAGAGTCAGAGTGAAAGGAAAGAGAAAATATAGTACATGGTAGTGGAGAAATAAGAAAGGAGGGAGTTGTGATCAACAATGGCAACATTGGAAAAATATGGAAGTAACCTTTGTGATGGACTTATCATAAAATATATGATCTACCCATGACAGATTTGTTGGTGTTGGAACAAAGACTGAAGCACATTTTTTATCATTATTATTTGGGGGAGGGTGCAGGGCAAATGGGGTTTGGTGGGCTGCCTGGGGCCACATAGCAGGGTGATCTTTGAGTGTCTGAGGCTGGATTTGGACCTGGGTGCTCCTGGCTCAAGGGCCAATGCTCTGTCCGCTACCCAGCCACCCCTACTATTATTACTATTTTATTTTATTTTGGGTCTTTTTTTTCTTCTTTTTGGTTTTTGCAGGGCAGTGGGGATCAGGTGTCTTGCATGTCACACAGCTAGGTGATTGTTGGGTTTATGGGGCCGGATGTGTGTTCGGGTGCTCATGGCTCCAGGGCTGATGCTTCGTCCATTGTGCCACCTTGTCATACCTATAATTATTACTATTATTTTTTTAATTTTAATTTTTTCTCTCCCCTTTACTTTATTGCTCAAGCAAGTCTATATTCATGAAGGGGAGGGAGTATTTTGTTTATTCTTAAACAAGTATATTTTATTAATGTATAAAAAAATTTGTACAAAATGACTAAAGATAAAAATAAAATAAAAATAATAAATTGTATCTATCTAAAGCCATCAACAAATATTATATTTAATGGAAATAAACTGAGAGACTTTCCAATAAATCAGGGGGTGAAACAAAAATCCCCATTATCACCATTACTAATCAAAATATTCTTGAAAATGCTAGCAGTAGCAATAAGAGAAGAAAAAGAATTAGAATGAATCAGCAATGGCAATGATGACAAAAATCTTTCACTCTTTGCAGATGATATGATGTTGTACCTAGAGAACCAGATAAAATCATCTTAAAAACTCATTGAAACAATTAACAAATTCAGCAATGTAGGAAAATATAAAAGAACCCCGCATAAATCACCAGCATTTCCATATATGAACAACAGTGAAGAACATGAGATAAAAAGAGAAATTACATTTAAAATAACTGTAGATAACATCAAGTACTCAGGAACAACCTCCCAAGACAAACCCAGAAAATGTATCAATTATAAAGTTCTCCTGACCCAAATAAAGTTAGATCTAAATAATTGGAAAAATGACAAATGGTTAGACCTAACAGTGGTTAGGTCTAGCTAATAAAATAATACAATAAAATGACAATTCTACTTAATGAAATTACTTAGTCAATGCCATATCAAATAAACTACCAAATAACTACTTTATTTGGACAGAAAAAATACTAACAAAATTCATTCAGAGCAACAAAAGGGTAAGAATAACAAGGGACCTGCTGAAAAAATGTAAAGGAAAGTGATCTAGCTCTACTAGATCTAAAACTATACTATAAAGCAACAGTCATCAAAACTGCCTGGTACTGATTAAGAAATAAAGTAAGGGATCATTGTATTAGGGTAATTTAAAAATAAACTGTAGTAAATGACCACAGCAATCTACTCTTTGACAAACACAAAGACATCAGCCTCTGGGATAAGAGCTCACTATCTGACAAAAATTGTTGGGAAAACTAGAATAGTATGGCAAAAACTAGGCATAGATACACATCTCACACTCTATACCAGAATAAGGTCAAAATGGAAATAGGATTTAGCCAGAAAAATTAATAGACCAAAACCTATATCTATCTGATTTATGGGAAAGGGATAAATTTGTGACCAAAGAAAAATTAAAGCACATTAAAAAAATGTAAAGTGAATGATTTTGACTATAATAAATTAAAAAAAAAATTACCAATGAAATCAATGCTGCCAAAATTAGAAGAAATGCAGAAAGCTATGAAATAATATTCACAGCCAAGAGTTCTGAAAAAAGTCTCATTTCTAAAATATATAAAGAATTCCATCAAATCTATAAGGTCACGAGTCATTCCCCAATTAATAAATGGTCAAAGGACATGAATGGATAGTTTTCAAATGAACAAATTAAAACTAAATATATATGAAAAATGTTCCAAATCACTATTGATTAGAGAAATGTAAATTGCAACAACAATGAGATATCATCTCACAACTATTAGATTATCCCAGATGAGAAAAAAGGAAGATGATCAATGTTGGAGAGGATGTGGAAGGATTGGGACATTACTACATTGCTGGTGGATTTGTGAACATTTCCAGCCTTTCTGGAGAGCAATATGGAACTATGTCCAAAGAGTAATAAAACTGTTTATTGCCCTTTTGACCCAACAATTCTAATTCTAGGACTATATTCAGAAGAAATTGTTAAAAAAAATAGGAAAAGCTCTACAACCTCCAAAATATTCATAGTACCTCTTTTTTATAGCGTCAAAGAACTGGAAAATGAGGAAATGTCTATCAATTGGGGAATGGCTAAACACATGTTGGTACATATACTATGGAATGTTAATGTTCTATAAGAAACCATAAATGGTCAGGCTCTAGAGAAGCATAGAAGGACTTAAGGGATCTTATGCTGAATGAAGACACTAGAGCCAAATGAACAATGTACACATCAACAACATTATGAGATGAAAAACCTTGATGGTAGCAACTCCTCTTGACAGTCCAGAATGCTAGAACAATTGTTTTAGACAGGTAATGATCTATATTATCCCCAACCAAAGGAAAACACACACACACACACACACACACACACACACACACACACACACACACGCAAACACAAACAGAACACAAATAGACACAAAACCACCAATACTGAATCCGATTAACACTTTATGAAAATTCACTCTTATATATCTATTTGCCTTAATTCCAAATTCTCATGACAAAATTTATTATGTTGTAAATATGCTTAACAAAATGTGTAATTAAAATGCTGACTTGACTGTTCTCTACTGAGGGGAGGGTAGTGGGAAGGAAGGATGGAGGACAATTTTTTACCTTGCAAATATACAAGTACAAATGGATGAAAATAAAAAAATAATTAAAAAATATTTATTTTAAAATTCTCCAGAGTTTCAAATAGGAATGAATATTTGATTTTATCAAAGAATTTTTTCAGGACCTATAGCGATAATCATATAATTTCTATTGCTTTTGTTATTGATATGTTCAGTTATGGTCCATGTTTTCCTAATACCAACCATTCCCTGTCCACTTGATATGAATCCTACCTGAACATAGAGTATTATCTTACTGATAACTTATTGTAATCTCTTTGGTAATTTTTTTTTATTCCCTGCACTCACAATCCATTATTCATTCTCGTTTTGTAGATGGCATTTTATATTCTCTTTCTTTATTTCTTAGTTTTCATCCATGTACACATGCCAATTTCCAAGTTACAAAATTTCCCTCCGCCCTCCCTTCCCACCCCACCCCCGCCCTCAGCAGGGAGCAGTCAGGTTAGTTTTTTTATACACACACACACACACACACACACACACACACATACATACATACATACATATATATATATAAACATATTTAAAAATTAGTGATTTTCAGCATGAAAAAGTAAGATTAAGGGAAAGAGATACATACATAAAGGATACTTTTTATAAAGTGTTAATCAAATTCATAAGGGGTTTTTTACTGTGTGTTTTGTTTTTCTTCCTCTTTTTGGTAAAATTTTAAGATTTTTTGCATCACTGTTCAATAGGGAAATTGATCTATAATTTCCTTTGACTGTTTTGGCATTTCGTGGTTTAGACATTAGCACAATATTTTTGTTGTAAAAGAAATTTGGCAGTACTCTTATTTTTTTAAAGTATATGTAGAAATGAAATTAACTGTTGCTGGGGCTGCTAGGTGGTGCAGTGGATAGAGCACTGGCCCTGGCGTCAGGAGTACCTGAGTTCAAATACAGCCTCAGACACTTAATAATTACCTAGACATGTGGCCTTGGGCAAGTCACTTAACCCCCATTGACTTTAAAAATCTAAAGAAAGAAAAAAAAAGAAATTAACTGTTCCTTAAATGCTTGGTAAAATTCACCTGAAAACCATGTTGATATGGCAACTTTTTCTTAGGTAGTTTGTTGATAGTATCTTCAATTTCTTTTTCTGAAATGGGGTTAATTATTTTATTTCTTCTTTGCTTAATCTAGGTAGTTGCTATATTTGTATATATTCATACAGTTCACTCAAATTATCAAATTTATTGGCATACTATTGGGCAAAATAACTCCAACTTTATCTCTTTAATTTCTTCCTCATTGGTGATCATTTTTGATACTGGTAATTTGGTTTCCTTTATTAAATCAGATTAACCAAAAATTTAACTATTTACCTTTTAAAAAAACATGATTTTGTTTTATTTATTAGGTCAATGGTTACCTTGCTTGCAATTTTATTAATCTCTCCTTTGATTTTTAGAGTTACTAATTTGTCATTGAATTGATGATCTTTAATTTGTTCTTTTTCCAGCTTTTTAAACTGCATATAAATTCATTGATATCCCCTTTCTCTATTTTATTCATATAAGTTTTTAGAGTTATAAAATTTCCCCAAAACCTGCTTTGGCTATATCCCAATCATATTTTATTCAGTATGAAGTCTCATTGCTATCATTTTCATGGATGAAATAACTTATTATTTTTATGATTTACTGTTCGATCCTCTCATACATTAAAATTATTTAGTTTTCAGTTAACTTTGTATGAGCCTTTATTGTATGTAATTTTATTGCATCACGATCTGAAAATATATACATTCTTTATTTTTCTCTTTCTGCATTTGGTTGTAAGGTTTTTATACCCTAATACATGTTCAATTTTGGTACAGGTGCTGCAGTACTACCAAGAAAAATTATATTCTTTTCTATGCCCATTCTGTTTTCTCTAGAATTTTGTCATATATAAATTTTCTAAGATTTTATTTACCTTTTTTCACCTCTTTATTTACAAAATTTTATATTTATCTAGTTCTTAGAGAGGGAAGTTGATATTCCCCAGTATTACAGTTTTACTGTATATGTCTACCATAATTCATTCAATTGCTCCTCTAAGAATTTGGATGTTATATCATTCAGAACCTATATATACATACATATATATAATATATATATATATATATATATATATATATTTAAGAATGATATAATGTCATTGCCTATGATGCCTTTTAAGGTCTAGTTTCCTTCTTTATTCCTTTTAATGAGTTCTATTTTTGCTTGGCTTTGACTGAGATCAGGATCGTTTCCCTTGATGTTTTCTTCTGCTGAAGCATTATATATTTTGCTCTGGCTTTTTAACCTTAATCTCTTTTACCTTTACCTTTTTGCTTCACATGTTTTCTTGTTAAACGTATTTTAGGATTTTTCTTTTTAATTCATTCTTCTAACTACATCATTTTACAGGAGAGTTCATCTCAATCATATGTATAGTATGTATGTATCATATATATATATATCTATATATATATATATATATATGTATGTATCAATTCCTAATACTTTATTTTCTTTCATGTTTTCTTTTTCATGCTTGTAATTTTCTATTTTCTTTTCTCTTATTCCTCCTCACCATTGTATTTCCCCCTCTTCCCTTTAACTTTTCTTTTAAACAGACTTTCAGGTCAATTTCATTAATATCTTCACCTTCCGTTTTGTCTTCTCCTTTCTTTATTTTATCCCCCCCCCCCATTTCCCTTTAGAGTAGGAGATATTTTTTAAACCCACTTGGGAACGTATCTTATTCTCTCTCCTGGCCAAATTTATTGAATAGTATTTACTCATTATTCACACCCTCCCTGTGTTCCCTCTACTGCAATACACCTTTGGGCTTCCTGGGCTTCTTTTGAAACATTTATTGTTTTGGAAGAAATATCAATCAAATTACAATCAATCATAGATTGTTTGATCACTTGATTGACTACTAAGCTCAGAAAAATATTATTCCTAGTACAATTAATCAAAGGTTAATTGATTGATTGATTGATAGCCAGAAATAACTCATAGAGACCCCTCTTCTCAGTACAAATACACTTCTCAAGTATGGATCCTATCAAATTATAATTATTTTATTCTTTACCCCCATTTCAAGCATCCTCCATGATCACACAGTCCTCAAGAGGCAAAACATCATGCAAAGTCAAGTCTTTTTATGAACCATTTGTTCTCACCCAAACATATACTCTTTTATATCCCCCCCCCTTTTAACTCACCAACAAGAGTACCTAAACTGTCCTTAACTAAATAATGGATTAAGATAAGAGCACTTCCTAATCTCTTTATGTCCAAACCTTCTAAATAGGTTCTGACCCTATGTTACTACAAATATTTAATTATCTAAGAAATAAAAGCCACTTCTATTTAATAAACTATAAAGCCTTTCCTCAAACTCTAAGTACTAGGACACTCTGAAGGTCTCTCTTAAGAACTTTCCAATTGATTGTAAGGTATAGGAGAAACTTGCACAGCATTACCCATCACAGGATGCCCTTATCAAAAAAAGTGCTTAATTCTATGAGCAGGGTAGAATTAAAGTAGCTCAAAGTAAACATGAGATACATAAATATTGAGAAAGCACCCCAATGCTTCAGCTGTACAATCTGTGTCTGAGCTGTGATAGAACTTGTTTTGTTATGATCAAGCATGGAGCTTATATTGTTCAGATCACTCAAAGTGTGATGTTCCGTAATTTGTCTCAAATAAAGGGATATCATTTTGGTCTCTGTCAAAATGAAGACAAGAAGAAACCATAACCATATTCTTTAAGTACAATATCTTCAGCTATATTCAATCTTTTAACTATAAGAGATATACAATTCTCAAGAACTGCAAACATTATCTTCCCTTGTAGAGTAGTATAAAATTCAATATTCTTTTTTTAAAATTTATTCCTATTAGCACTATTTCTTTTTCCTCTTTTTTTAATTAATGATTTTATTTGTTTTACAATATTCACCCAATCTTACATCCCTCAGAAAGCAATTTGTCAATCTTTACTTTGTTTCCATGTTGTGCATTGATCAAAATTGAGTGTGATGAGAGAGAAATCATATCCTTAAGGAAGAAACAAAAAGTATAAGAGATAAGAAGATCATTCAAAAGATATCCATTTTTTCCCTAAACTAAAGGGAATAGTCCTTGAAATTTGTTCAAACTCCATACAGATAAAGAACAGCCCAAAATCGTCCCTGATTGTTGCACTGATGAAATGAGAGAGCCCATCAAGGTTGTTCATCTCCCCCATGTTGTTGTTAGGGTGTAAAGTATTATTCTGGTTCTGCTCATCTCACTCAGCATCAATTCATGCAAATCACTCCATGCTTCCCTGAATTCCCATCCATAATGGTTTCTAATACAACAAAAGTCTTCCATGACATACATATACCACATTTTATTAAGCCATTTCCCCAATTGAAGGACAATCACTTGATTACCAATGCTTTGACACCACAAACAGGACTGTTTTGAATATTTTTGTACAACTGATGTTTTTATCCTTTTTCATCATCTCTTCAGGGTATAGACACAGTAGTGGTATTGCTGGCTCAAAGGGTATGCACATTTTTGTTGCCCTTTGGTTGTAGTCCCAAATTTCTCTCTAGGAAGCTTGGCTGAGTTAACAGCACTACCAACAGTGTAATAGTGTCCCAGATTTCCCCCAACCCTTCCAATAACAAACATTATCCTTTCTCATCATATTGGTCAGTCTGACAGGTGTGGCAGAGAAGCTTTAATTTGCATTTCTCAAATAATAAATGATGAAGAGCAGTTTTTCATATGGCTATGGATTGCATTGATTTCCACATCTGCAAGTTGCCTTTGCATATCCTTTCACTGTTTGTCAATTGGGGAATGGCTTTTTTGTAAATATTACTCAGTTCTCTCTATATTTTAGAAATGAACACTTTGTCAGAATTATTAGTTGTAATGATTGTTTCTCAATTGACTATATTTCTTTTGATCTTGCTTACAGTGGTTTTATCTGTGCAAAAATTTTTAATTTAATGTAATCAAAATCATTCAGTCTGCTTTCAGTCTCATTCTCCATCTCTTCCTTAGTCATAAACTGCTCCTCTTTCCATAGTTCTGACAGGTAAACTAGTCCTTAATCTTCTAATTTCATTATAGTATATTTTACGTCTAAATTCTGTATTCATTTGGATCTAATATTGGTAAAGGGTGTGAGGTGCTGGTCTAATATAAGTCTCTTCCATACTAGCTTCTGATTTTCCCAGCAGTTTTTATGAAAGAGAAAGTTTTTATCCCAATAACTGGACTCTCCCCACTAAAATTCTTGAGTGATGTTAGAGTCATTCTCCCAAGCAGGGTTATAGCCAGTTGCATCCCATTGTATAGCAATCTCATGGATAGGTCATGAATTTCCATCCCTTCTGGCTAGGTCTATATTCTCTCTCTTAGAGTTTCAGTTCTCAAGATTTATGAGATTCTTTTTTCCCCATGCTGGAATATAGGAAGTTTCAATTTATTGGTTATCAGTTTTTTTTCTTTTACTGCCCCCCTTTTACCTTTTAATGTCTCTTAAACCTCCTGTATGATGTAAAAATGTTCTATTTAATTCTGGTGCTTTCATCAGGAATTTTGGAATTCTTCAATTTTGCTAAATGCCCATCTTTTTTTCCCCAGGAACAGAAGGCTCAACTTCGTGGGATAGTGGATTCTTGGCTGCATTCCAAGTTCCCTAGCTCTTCAAAATATCTTGTTCCAGGCCCTTCAAACCCTAAATGTTGAAGCAGCCCAGTCCTGCATAATCCTTACTGTGGCTCCTTGATATTTAAATTGTTTTTTCTTGCTGATTGCAGGATTTTATCTTTGATAGTTCTGGAATTTGGCAAACAACATTCCTTGGTGTTTTCATTTCATGATTTCTTTCTAGAGGGGATCCATGTATTCTTTCAATAACTACTTTGCCCTCTGGTTCCATGATATCAGGGCAATTTTCCATCACTAGATCCGGTAATATTAAGTCCAGGAGTTTTGCCTCTTCAATGTTTTCAGGAAGTCCAACAATTCTCAGGTTGACCCTCCTCAACCTATTCTCGAGGTCAGTGGTTTTGCTGATGAGATATTTGACATTTTCTTCTCTTTTTTGAAGTTTTTGATTTTGTTTAACAGGCTCTTGCTGTCTAATGCAGACTCCATTCTTTTTTTTTTAGGGAGGAGTTTTCTTCATTAATATTTTGCTATTCCTTTTCCAATTGATCAGTTCTACTTTTGAAATAGCTTTCCATTTGACCAATGGGGGTTTTGAGAGAATTATTTTCTTTCTTGCATTTTCCCAATCGAGGATCTGAGAGAATTATTCTCATTTTATATTTGTCCAATTGATGATCTGAGAGATTTATTCTCATTTTGTATTTGTACAATTATGGATCTGAGAGATTTATTCTCATTTTGTATTTGACCAATTGTATTTTCTAAGGGTTTGTTTTTCTGGTTGCAAGGTATTATTTGTCTCTCCCAAATTTTCCAGTTGTTTTTTAAACTCCTACCTTATTTCTTCAAGGAGGTCTTTCTGTGCTGGAGTCCAGATCATATTCTCCTAAGAGCTTCTTGTTCTCTCTGAGTTAGGGTCTTTTCCTTCCATGAATTTTTCTGTGGATCCGCCTTTCCACTGACCATTCTTCATTTTGCTAAGACCTTGAGTTGGGTAGGGGATGGTTTACAGGGGTTTGGTGTTGGGATCCCTAGAGGTCTTATTCACTGAGTGCAATTTCTCTGGCTTGCAGTTGGAGGTGCTGGATGCTTTCTCTGCAGTGTATATGACCTTGATTGAGGCCTTCTTCCTTAGCTTGAAGGGAGGAGATGGAGCTATTGAATCCTTTTGCCTTCAATCAGTGGTAGGCTTTACCCTGGGGTGAGGTCATCCCTCTCCCTTTTGTCAGCTGGGCTGGCTCTTCTGCTCACTCACCTGTGCCTGAGGCAGAAGTAGTCTGTAATTGTGCCTTTTGGGAAGACTCCTCAGCAGCAAAGGAGGTGTGGACTCAGAGTTGCTCAGACCTGTGGAGGCCAGGAATGGTGTCTGTAATTCTGCTGCACAGGAATTCTTCCTCCAGCCCTGTGGGCAAACTCTAGAGTTTGAGTGCTAACACCAGTGCCTCTGCTTCCCAGTTGACTCAAGCCCCTGTCGTCTAGCCCCACCACTGATCCAGTAGGTCTGCCTCTCGGGCCCTCAGACTCCCTGGTTCCAATTCAGTCTCTTTTCTGGCTGATCCAGGGCCAATCCTCTCTCTGTGCCACGACTCACTTGCCTGGACTCACCTAAGGCTGCTGCAGAAGACAAATACCGGGGTAGATGTTCTTTCTCCTGAATTTTCTTTCTGGGTTTTGTGGATCAGATTTCTGTTAAGAGGTTTGTTGTATATGATAGATGGGGAAAGATCAGAAGACTTTAGAACTGTGCCTGTCTTCTCTTTGCCACCTAGGCCAGATGTCCCCCCAAAAAAATATTTCTTCTGGATCTGTTTTCAAGGTCGGTTGTTTTTCTGATGAGATATTTCACATTTCCTTCTAATTTTTGGCTTTCTTGGCAGAGTTTTATTTCTTCCTGCTTTCTTACAAAGTTATCAGCTTCCTTTAGTTCTATGTTGCATTTGAAGGAGTTATTTTCTTCAGAGAGCTTTTTTATCTCCTTTTCCAGCTGGGCAATTCTGCTTTTTAAGACATTCTTTTCCTCATTTGCCTTTTGTTTTGCTTTTTCCATTAGGCCTAAACTTGTTTTTAACATATTATTTTCTTCAGTATTTTTGGTATATCTTTCACCAAGGTTTTAATTTGATTTTCACGATTTTTCTGCATCACTGTCCTTTCCCATCCCAATTGTTCCTCCACCTCCCTTAATTGCCTTTAAAAGTCTTTTTTTTAGTTCATCCATAGTCTGAGTCCATTTTCTATTTCTCTTGGATGTTTTGCATATGGAAGCTTCGATTTTGTCATCATCTGAGTATGTGTTTTGATCTTCCATGTGACTAAAATAATTCTCTATGGTAAGATTCTTCTTTTTCTGTTGTTTACTCATTTCCTCAGTCGAAAACTAATTTACAGCACTTCCAAGGCTTTGGGGTTGGTATTTTTTTGGAACACTCCACTGGGACCTTTATTCGTCCAAGGTTTTATGCTCTCTAATCTGTGCTGTGATGTGTAGATGACCACAAGACTACCCTCTGCCCTGGGCCTATAAGGAGGGATACAGCTTGGTTATTAAGTATGGAAATCCAAAGTGCAATATCTGAGTATAGGCAAACAGCAGAATCCTACCCCAGGGAGAGCAGAGAATAATCTCTGCAGACTTCCCTTAATGTCTCTGTGGGTGCAGACTGCTTTCTCCCAACTCTCACTGCAGATTCTGTGGCTGTGCTCCTCACTCCATACTCATTCTGGTGGAGAAGAGTTCTCTCCCTGCTCCTTCAAGCTGTTGTCAATGATCTCTGGGCTGGGCTGGGCTATGCCCTGGCTTTTTTTCCAACCCCTAATCCTGGTGAAACATCTATCCCTCAGAACTTCCAATTTATCTTGGACTGGGAAAATGTAACCCTCAGTCTTTCTATGGATTTTGCCCCCTCTAAATTTTGGCTAAAACCATCCTTTGTTTGGGGGATTAGAGTTTCTAGGAAATGCTGCCTTCATATTGCCATCTTGGCTCAACCTCCCCCCCTTTACATATTTTTAAAGGTTCCATTCTTATATGTTATATTCAAAGTCTTGCTTTTTTAGTGAGCTATGGAAAGGGTAGAGTATGATGGAACTTGGGGATTTCTGATTTTGAGAATAATAGTAGCCAAATTTAAAGAGAGTTAGGTAGTTTTGAGGATAGAGTACTGGACTTGGAGTTAGGACAAAGGAAGTTCAAATCTAGGCCCAGACACTTGATTAGCTGTAACTTTGTGTAACCCTGGGTAAGTCATTTAGTTCTGATTGCCTCCCATTTAGGGCTATACAGAGTCATCCTAATTTTTATCTTTACCCTGGATCCAGATGAGTCTACAAGTGAGACTTGTGACTCAACCTAACATTCTCTCGGTCAAATCCTATTCATGTTCTTGTCATGGCATTACCTCCCTGATATCCTCTTCCAGAATAAAGGATATGCATCACTATCTTCACCATCAGCAGCAGCAGCAGCAACCAAATTTTAGTATCATGAAAGATATCTTGTAAATAGCAAATACTTAATAAATGTTTGCTGATTAATTCTGACTGTTCACTGAGGGATAAAAGCTTTTATTATACACAACTATTGACATGACCTGATAGAATATTGATATTGCATTTTAGGCAAACTGCCCAGTAAAATTATTAAAAATTAGGAAGTGGCTTTGGAAATTGCCACCATTATATTTAAGTGGACAAGGAGGAGGGTGTTAATTGAGAGTAGTTTCTTATGCAACTCTACATTGTTAGAGTTAATAAAAGTTCAGTGGTCTTTTATGGTATAAGAATTTTCAGAGAAGAAAAATCCTTTGGCAAATGTAAATAGCTCCTGAGATGCTAAGAGACAGACTTGTGTCTAGGATAACAAAGCTAGTATTTATCAAAGGTTATTATTATTATTTCTGACTCTGAGTTTAGATAGCTATCCATTATGCTTTTCTTCTTTACTTCCTCCTCCTTTTTTCTCCCTTGGGTCCTTCCTTTCTTTCCCTTCTTCTTTCTTTTCTTTTCCCTTCTATTTGTTTTTGTTAAAATTTTCTTATTCAAAACAGTATTTTTCAAAATTTTTTTTAGTTATTTAAGGCAATGAGGTTAAGAGTGATTTGCCCAAGGTCACGCAGATAGGCACTTATTAAATGTATGAGTTGATATGTGAACTCAGATCCTTCTGCCTTCTGGACTGGTGCTCTATATCCACCAAATCACCTAGCTGTCCCTCAAAAAATTTTGTAAAAAGTATTTTTCCTTTACAATATGCAAACAACTTGCAACTTCAATAGCCTAAAATAGATTACTTTAATAAGAGTTCTGATTTATAATTCTATTTATTTCAAGTGCCATATTAATTTCTTCAGGTAAAATTTTAAGTAGATTTAAATAACTATAGCTAATAATTTGAAAACTTAGAGTAGAGTAAAGAAAGTATCAGAAGGTCGACTAATTTAGCATAGAAGTATTTTTAGGTATAATTTTAAATATAATTAAAATTATTCAGACAGCATGTCTTTTTTTAACTGTAGCTCTGTTCACATGTAGTCTGTGATATTACATCTTTATTTTGAGCTTTAATGACTACATTTTTCAAAAAATAAAGATTTTTTTAAAAAAAATTTTTTTTAATATTCCATTCGAATCACATCATTTAAATAAGGGGGATCACATAGAAAGAAAATTTTAGCCATAAACTATTTGTAAGAAATAATATTCCTTAATGAAACTGCTACAAAAATTTAAATTCCTCAAACAATCTTGGGATATTTGGATATGATCACATAGTCTTTGAACAGATTCTTTTCTGACTAATGCCTCTGCCTTTCCATTGAACTAGGCTAAAAATGTCTGTCATCTATCCCTTTTCACTCTACTTTTTTCACCATATAGTCATCAAATCACACTGACTTTATTTTCACCATATAATTCTCTTTTTATAATAATACATTTCATCCTTTTCTTTCATTGACATTTTACTGCACCAGGTCATAGAATAGTTTGCCAAATTTTTAACTATTGCAATTATTTTCAAATATATCTTCTCACTGCAATACAATTATATACTATTGATAAACAACTATATTCTTTTAAATAAATATCATTGAATATACATTTTTTCATTTATGAGGTATTAAGGACCTCTTGGTGCTCACTTAATATTTACTAAATACAATTCAAATACAATTCTTAGCTTGTTAATAATTATACCAAAAAAATACAGCATTTATAAAAATAACAATGATGGCATAAATATAATAATTTATATTAATTTTCATTTTACCCATTATTTGTGATATGTATATGTGTATAAATATATATATATATATATGTGTGTGTGTGTATGTGTGTGGTGTGCATACACATATATCTTTATATACTGTCTTCAAAAGAGAAGAACATGAAACTTAATGAGACTTATTTGGACACATTCACACTAGTGGTAAATTTGTATGGTATTATTTGCACCTGCATCTCACATGTCTCTAATTCTAGGACATCCAGCTGCCTCTCAAATGAGACAATATGTGTATAAGCTCAACTTAGTTCCTGGAATATAGTAAGCATCTGACAATAATTGTGTCCTTACAGTATGCATTTGACAATAGTTGTTCCCTCTCAAATATCTTCACTATTAAATTTAATATATTTCTGCAGCTTTATATTACCTAACTCCACTTTCTAATTTGACCCCCACTGTTTTTCATATATGTTTAATGCCTTCCCTCTTCTATGTTTTCATTCATGTCATTAAATATATTTATAATTCTCTTATTTATCTTGTTATATTACTGAAATTGTAATTCTTTATCATCAAGGTCTTACTTAAAATTTAGTTTTATTATAGAAACTCTTGAGTCCATTATGGGAAAAACTAATCATTCCCTCCTGTGAACTCTCATTGTTCATATAACTTTCTGTCTTTCAGAATATTTTCTCATTCTCATTTTTGTTCTGTGTTTTCTTACTGCAGGTTTTCTTCTGCCAAGTAGCATTTATGTTCCATAAGTGGAGAAATCATTTTTCATATCTTGCTCAATGTTAATAAAGCATCTGTTCCATTTATAAAAGTTAATTTAAAAGTTCTAATGATGCTTCCAAAGTGTTGACATGATTTCATTGATATAGATACAGAGTCAGATTTTTGGAAGGATATTATATGGGAGTTTTCCTGTTAGTTGGTGATTTAAAAACAAGTAAGAAATGGCTGTTTTATATACTGAATGTAGACAAAGAAAATATGCATTACCACCAATAAAGGGAGAGGTTCAAAATTAAAAACAATTCGTTGAAACTAGAAACCTCTTGGCTGTGACAACAAAGCATCTTCTTGTATGATGTAGTTCAAATACAGGGTAAAGGGCAGCATGTATTGGACAATCCTTTGCCATTAATATTGAAAGGTGAGGTCCAAAGTATTACATAGTAGTCATATATGTGTACACACACACACACATATATGTGCATCATAGATATTGAATTGAATCATGGAGTTGAATTGATTTTGCTATCTGCAGTTGAAGGATTCTGGTTACAGATTGTTTGCTATATCATATTATGTTTTATCTTAAATATATTTTTTTTATTTTTCAAAATGCAATAAAAGATAGTTTTTACTATTCATTTTTGGAAAATTTTCTCTCTCCTAAACTTATCCCCCCCCCATCCTAAGATAGTAAGTTCTTTGTTATGGGTTATCTATGCACAATCATGTTATGCATATTTATGTTAGTCATTTTATGAAAGTAGAATAAGAACAAGAGGAGAAAATCATGATAAAAAAATTTTTAAATTGAAAATAGTATACTTCAATCCGCATCCAAACTCTAAATTTCTTTCTCTGAATGTGGATGACAATTTCCATCACAATTATTTTTTTAGAATTGTCTTTGTTCACTGCATTACTGAGAAGTTCTAAGTTTATCATAATTAACCATCACACAGTGTTGCTGTTGATGTGTACAATGTACTCCTGGTTCTATTCACTTCCTTAAGCATCAGTTCATGTACATCTTTATGAAGTTTTCTATAATCCATTAGCTTGCCATTTTTATATAACAATATTTAATTACATTCAGCCATTCCTCAATTAATTAACATTTCCTCAATTACCAGTTCTACTACAGAAAGAACTGTTATAAATAGTCTTGTGCATGCAACCCCTTTCCTCCTCAGTGATCTCTTTGGATACAGATTTAGTAATGGTATTGGTGTGTCAAAGGTGATGCATAGTTCTGATATAATTCCAAGATGTTCTCCAGAATGACTGGAAAAGTTCACAACTCCCCCAATAGGATGTCAGTGTCCCAGTTTTACCACATTCTGTCAATCATTGATCATTTCACTATTCTGTCATAGTAGCCAATCTGGTAGATATGAAGTGATTCCTCAGTTATTTTAATTTGCATTTCATTAATTAATAGTGAATGAGAATATGATTTTGTCAAACCACAAAGTGCTTTAATTCCTTCATCTGAAAACTGTCTGTTAATATCCTTTGACAATTTACCAATTGGGGAATGACTAATATTCTCATAAATTTGACTCAGCTTACCTTTATATTTTAGAAATTTGACCTTTACCAGACACACTGGCTACAAAAATTCTTTCCTAAAATTTTACTTTCCTTCTATTCTTGGTTGCACTGATTTTGCTTGTGCAAAAAACTTTCAATTTAATCTAATCAAATTATCCAGTTTGATTTCAAAATATTCTCCATCTTGTTTGTTTAAAGAATCTTCTCCTCTTGAAAGATCTGACAAATAAGTTCCTGACTCTTGCAACTGGCTATTGCATTTCCCTATATGTCTAAATTATGTGCCCATTTCTACCTTGTCATATTATAAGATATGAGATATTGATATATAACTAATTTTTACCACACTGTTTTCCCAGCAGTTTTTCTCAAATAGTGAGTTATTATCCCAGAAGATGGAGTTTTGGGGTTTAACAAACAGAACATTATTATAGTTATTTAGTACTGTGTCTTGTGACCTTAATGCCTTCCACTGATTCACCAATCTGTTTCTTAGCCACTGGCAAATAAACTGTGATGATTGTCATTTTATAATGTAGTTTTAGATTTGGAATGGTTAGGTCACTTTACGTTCTATATTTTCACAAAATCCTTGATATAGTTGATCTTTTATTCTTCCAGAGAAAAATAGTTATTGCGTTTTCTACCTCTATAATTTTTGGTAGTTTCATTCATATGGCCCTAAATAAATAGATCAATTTAGGTAGAACTGTTATTTTTTATCAAATTAGTTCAGGCTACCAATAAACAATTGATATTTTATACAATTCTTTAGATCTTACTTTATGGGTATGAAAAGTGTTTGTATTTGTATTCATAGTTCCTCAGTTTCTCTTGGCATATAAAGTATCAAATATTTTATATTTTCTACAGTAATTTTTAAAATAGAATTTCTCTTTCAAGCTCTTGTTAATGAACGTTGTTGGTGATATAAAGAAATGATAATTTGTGTAGATTTATTTTATGCCCTGCAATTTTGCAAAGAATGATGGCTTTGTTTCCTTATTTCTTATTCTAATTAGTTTAATTTATTTTTTCTTAACATTTCTAATTGTGATAATGAGCATCCTTATTTCACCCCATTTATTATTGGTAAGGCTTCTATCCTATCTCTCATTGAAATAATGCTTGAAAAGGGTTTTAAATAGATTCTGATGTTCCCTTTTTAAATTAATTTTTATTAAAGATATTATTTGAGTTTTACAATTTTCCCCCCAATGTTACTTCCCCCTGCCACCCCACCACCCACGGAAAGCAATATGTCAGTCTTTACTTTGGTTCCATGTTGTACCTTGATTGAAAATGGGTGTGATGAGAGAGAAATCATATATTTAAAGAGGAGACAAGAAGTCTAAGAGGTAAAAAGATCAGACAATAAGATACCTGGTTTTTTTCCTAAATTAAAGGGAATAGTCCTTGAACTTTATTCAAATTCCACAGCTCCTTATCTGGCTACAGATGGCACTCTCCTTTGCAGACAGTCCAAAATCGCACCCAATTGTTGCACTGATGGAATGAGCGAGTCCTTCAAGATTGATCATCACTTCCATTTTGCTGTTAGGGTATACAGTGTTTTTCTGGTTCTGCTCATCTCACTCAGCATCATTTCATGCAAATCTCTCCAGGCTTCCCTGAAATCCCCTCCCTCCTGGTTTCTAATAGAACAATAGTGTTCCATGACATACATACACCACAGTTTGCTATGCCATTACCCAACTGCTCTGGACCCAGTTCTGGACCTTAGCCACCTATGGGTTAGGAGACACCTGGAGGTGTGAACCCGCCCACATGGGTGCTGGGAACACCCCAGTAACAGGAGTGGCTCCGCCCATGAGGGAGGAACAGGGGAGGAGCTGGGGGGGGGGGGAGCAGAAGACTAGATAAGGGATGGGACTGGGGAAGAGGAGAGCTTTTTTCGCTGCTATGTAAGCAATAAAGACCTGCTTGTTAGACTGCAACCGGGTGTTCTGTCCAGTTATTGCCCTCCTTCCCCAAAGGAGGGTCCGTGCATCCGAAGACTGACGGGTCCGTGATGTCCGAAGACCGGGGAAAGGTATGTATCCAGGCGAAGGCTCGGGATAGGTCCCCGAGCAGCTGGCGGACCGAACAGGGACCAAGGGAATTTCCGCCTGGCTTCCCTTAACAGGGAGAAGAGCTGGACAGCCTCAGATTAACTTGAGATTAATCTGGGACGAAGTTATGGGGCAGGGAATGTGTTTTCCCCTGATTAGACCAGAAGAAAAGGCAGTTCTAGCTTGTCAGTTATATAAATTAGGCAAGCGGCATCAATTTAAGCCACATATTAAGCAGTGCCGTGAATTTGTAGATAAGGTGTGGGGGTTCTCCCCTTGGTTAGAACATTCAGGGATTACCAAAGAGAACTGGGAGACAGTTGGGCAACAGTTGGCTTCTTTTGATGAGTCATGCCCTGGAATCCTAACTGACCAGGACTTCTCCTTTTATTCTCTCATAAATACAATGTTACAGGGGGGCCCTCGTCCCTGTGGGTGAGAAACAATTGGCACACAAGTGGGAGAATCATTAGGAGGATCTTCTGAGGAGGAGGGTTGTAATAATCCTCCTCCAATTTATCCTTGGGCAGAACTTAGAGAAACTTATAAGAAACATAATAAATATGGAGCTAGGAAGAATATGGAGGAAGTTAGAATCAGGGCTGTGGCACAGCAGAAATTAAGACCCAGGACTGTGGCGCAGCAAACATTGAGAAAGGAGGAAGTGTTTAGGCCACACCCACAGGCAGAGACAGATGAGGAAGAAGTCTCCACCTCTCTGTCCGCTATGACTCTGAAACACCGAGCCAGTTTCACCTTTGGCTCTTCTAGGGGTCCTGCTCCAGAAAGTCTCCTAGCACACAGTCTTAAAGCGGCTGCTGAAGAAGGGGAAATTGTAGATTGGGAAGATTGGGGTATTACTCCAACTCTTTGTCCTGTTTTTGATGATGGCCAGGGTGGCAATCGCCATCATGAGCCAGTTCCTTTTAAAGTATTGAAAGAATTCAA
Organism: Macrotis lagotis; assembly: GCF_037893015.1. Lineage (NCBI taxonomy): Eukaryota > Metazoa > Chordata > Mammalia > Peramelemorphia > Peramelidae > Macrotis > Macrotis lagotis. Next base: position 469,568,804 of record NC_133658.1, on the reverse strand, counting down.
GGAAGCTGTTGCCAAGTATGGCCCCTCTTCGCCATATGTGAAACATTTATTAACTAATGCCACTGCTGCATGGCCCTGGACCCCTTATGATTGGCAAGAGGTTGCTGGTGCAGTGCTCACCCCAGGACAAGCAGTTACTTTTACTGCCCTTGTAAAGAGAGAGGCAGAACAGTATATAGAGGAGAGAGGTATCACCAACCCTGATGAGGCTTATGAGATGATTACAGGGACAGGAAGATGGAAAAGACCTAGAGACCAAATACATTTACAGCCTATGGTATTCGCAGCTATCCAACTCTGCCATGTCAGAGCCTTTGGGAAGCTAGAAGCCCAAGGGGCAGAAAGGGAGAAACTTATTGGTCTTAAACAACGAGCCAATGAAACCCCTACAGATTTTATCAGCAGGGTACAAGAAACAGTCGTACGTGTTTTAGGACACGCAGCTGGTTCCAAACTGCATATTCCGCAGTTGGTAAAAGAGGGTCTTCGCCCTGAATATCAACAGCTCTTGACTGGTTTGGGCACTAATCCCTCCATAAGTGATATAATCGAGCACCTCTTAGAGGCCCCCCCTAAAAGTAGAGAACACCAAGCCATGGCGATAGCCATAGTTCAGGGGATTAGTGAAGGCCTTAAACAACGAAAGGGCGTTTGTTTTAATTGTGGAAAAGAAGGGCATTTTAAGGCACAGTGTCGTGCAGGTCAAAAGAAGGGCAATAAACCGCCCACCTGCTATTCCTGTGGAAAAGGCGGACATATGGCAAAGTTCTGTAGATCTAAGAAAACATTGGTTCCGGGAAACGGGAGGAGGGGCCCTCCCCGTGGGGGCCCCGACACCAGAGCCTATCCGATTACAGTAGCCTCAGAGATGCCCATGGGGCCAGACCCGGAACCAAAAGGGTTGCAGGAGCGATATCAGAGGGAACTACAGAACGAGAGGATCTAGGTCAAACTATTCTAACAGTTGCTGAGCAGGGAAAGGAAGAGGATTCATTAATAATCACCCCCTGGAGTACTGCCTCTATAGAAGTGGTCCCGGACACATTTCCCCGACTAATAGTGGGTGCTACAGGATATTCTCCTGTACTTGTCCACACCCAACTACTGCCATCTGGTGACACTACTGTATACCTTACCAACCCACACTGCTACCCAGTAACCCTTCCCCCTGGCATGGCTATTGGCCGAGGAATATCTTTGCCATGGATTGAGAGTGAGAGTGTCCCACAAGTAAATTGGTGCACTGAAGTCCGATTACAACGGCCTATTATACAGATAAATATAGAAGGTAAATTAGTGTCAGGAATGATCGACACTGGAGCTGATGTCTCTGTTATTGATTCAGCACAGTGGGACCCCTCTTGGCCACTTATGTCATCTACCACCCCTATTTTGGGGGTGGGAGGCCACCAAGGGGCTAGAAAAGCAGAGCGTCATTTAAGATGGAGTTATGAAGGACAAAGTGGTTTTATTCGTCCCCTAAAGATTATGGGACTAGGCTCTGCCCTGTGGGGTAGAGATTTGTTACATCAATTACAATTGTATCTTACCACCCCTGAACATTTGGCAACAAACTCCTAGGGGCTACTGTTATGGTGAGCTGCCCAAAGATTACTTGGAGGAGTGATAACCCTGTGTGGGAACAGTGGCCCCTTTCTACGGAGAAGCTCACCGCATTAAAAGATATAGTTAAGGAATTATTGTTACAACACAGAATTGAGCCTACCACCAGCCCTTATAATTCTCCAGTATTTGTAATAAAAAAAAAAAAAAGAAAAAGAAAGCTGGCACCTGGAGAATGCTTATTGACTTACGGGCGGTGAATAAAAGAATGGTCCCTATGGGCCCGCTACAGACGGGTCTTCCTTCTCCTGCCTTTATACCTAGAGAATTTGTTATAAAGATAATAGATATTAAGGATTGTTTTTATAGCATTCCCCTTCACCCTGAGGATAGGGATAAATTTGCATTCTCGGTACCATCAAAAATTTTTCAAAGCCCGTCAATCAGGTATCAGTTTACTGTATTACCTCAGGGAATGGCCAATAGTCCAACTATGTGCCAAGCATATGTTGCAGCTATTGTTCACCCGCTGCGCAGTAAGTACCCCAAGGCCATCATAATCCATTATATGGATGATATTCTCATGGCTACTTAGCAAGCCACGGAGCTAGAAGAATTAACAAAAGAAATGCTCCTTTCCTTGAGTAAATATGGGCTTCAAGTGGCTCCTCATAAGATAGAAGATACTAGCCCTTATCAATACCTTGGTCACACCCTTAGTGAAGGGAGGGCATCTAGAATACCCCCAAAGGTGAATTTAGAGAAATGTAGTACCCTTAATGATTTCCAGAAACTTATTGGTTCCATACAATGGATACGTTCTACAGTTCCTATTCCTGATGATTTGATGTATCCTCTTTATGATATCCTGAAAGGAGATTCCACATTGACCTCACCCCGGTATTGGACCCCACAAGCCAAAGAGGCCATGACACAGATTTTGTCCAGGTATCATGAGTCTATAGTTCAATTTGATCCTGAGCAACCTATATTTGCTACCATTTTAAATCAAAGGTCACATATTGGTTGTCTCTATCAAAAGTAAGGTGTCATAGAATGGCAATATTTCCAGAGAAGTAAAAGAAGCATCCCTTGTAAATTTACGATGCTGGCCAATTTATTCCTAGCTATGTCTGATTGTTGTCTTTGTATGTTTGGAAAATATCCTGTTTTAAATATTTGTGCTTCTGAAGGTGCTCTTCGTTATTTTACTGACTCTATCCCTGAATGGGCTGCCCTACTCACTTCATGTGATGTCATCAATCTTCCATTACCCCCAACGCTGCGTGGATGGGACAGTCTTCCATTACAACCCCCACCACGAATTATTTCCCCTACCCCTGTTGATGGACCAAATGTGTTCACAGACGCCACCAAAAATAAACGGGCAGCCTTTTACGTCCCACAAAAGCAAATATTGCGGGTTTTTACCACTGAGTATACCTCAGCCCAGAAAAATGAACTCCTTGCTGTTACACGTGCTCTTGCTTATCTTGCCGACGTGCCTGTTAATCTTATCACTGACAGTCTATATTGTGCTACAGCACTTCGAGAACTCCCTACAGCTTTTATCAATCCTCCTGTTAGTACTATTGCTTCTTTATTAGCAGACCTTCAAAATCTTCTCCTCTCTCGTCATTGTCCTGTGTTTGTGCTGCACGTCCGTTCCCATGTCTCTACTATTGGGGCCATCTACAGTGGTAATGATACGGTAGATCGAGCATTGCTATGCCCTTTACTTTCAGAAGCCCATCAGGCACATGATAAGTACCATCTTTCAGCTCGTTCTCTTCGTCATCTGTATGGCATCACTAAAGATCAAGCCAGGGATATAGTGAAACGATGCCTTGGCTGTGCTCCATTTCGTCCCCCACCTATTGATTGTGCTAATAATCCCCGCGGAGACCGTCCTAATGCTTTATGGCAGATGGATGTTACTCACTATGGGAAAACCCTTATTCATGTCTCCATAGACACCTTTTCTAATTTTGTCATGGCATCAACTCAACCTGGTGAGGCAGCCCGCCATGTTATAGCACATCTTTTAACCTGTTTTTCCACTTGTGGAGATCCTACAGCCATAAAAACAGATAATGGCCCTGCATATTCTTCCAAGGCTTTTGCAAACTTTTGTCAAGAATTTTCCATTTTACACACAACTGGAATTCCATATAATCCCACTGGTCAGGCCATAGTTGAACGTGCTAACCGCACCCTTAAAACCCTCCTCACTAAACAAAAAGGGGGAGTCAGTGGTCGTGGCCGCCTTATATATACACAATTAGCACAGGCCGTATACACCATGAATTTTCTTCAATTGAGAGATGATGGTACCTCCCCAGCTTTGCGTTTTTTTGCAGGAACTTCACGAACACTCCACACACATGCAACTAGCCATCCCTTTCCCTGCCCAATAGGCAACCGAGTACTGTGGAAAAGCCCAGATGGTCAATGGCATGGCCCAGGCTCAGTAATTATAAATGGACAAGGGTATCTTTGTATTCAACCAGATCCAAATCCGGATGGCAAAGAAAAGGAGAAACCAGTTTGGGCTCCAACCAAGTGGGTAAGAGACCTCGGAGCAAAAGCGTGAGGTGATTGATCTTGCTTTCAATATCATAAATTTTGCTTTCTCACTTTATGAGGAATTCCAAATTCAGGATCTTTACCAACGACAAGGATATTTGGCATCTGTATTGCAGAACTTCTTGACCCAGCAATCATCCATGTAGACCACCCAAAATCATATAAATTGGGCACTTCAAAAGGAAATAGATGCTTTGGCCCCTGTAGTAGTTTACATTGGGAATGAGCTTGCTTACCATGAATTGATAACCCAAATTCCTTGTCACTATAGATATAAACCATTGTGTGTCACTCCATTACAGGTAAATCTTACCAACTCTTCTTTTGTTGGTTCATGGCTTCGAATACGGGCTGCATTACAGGGTACACTACTATCTCATAATGCTTCATCAGACATTCATCAGTTAGCCTTATTGCTTCAAGAACTGAGAAATATTTCGACTGATTTTTCAAATCATCAAACTGCTGCCTTCAATATTGCTAATTATCTCAAGCATTTACAATTTTTACAGTGGTTATTCAGCTGGATAGGTCCTGTTGCCATATTATTTCTCCTTTGTATTTTTGGCCCCTGCTTGATACGGTTTTTAATATCCCTAATGAAGACTGCCTTGATCAACATCAAGGCAGACACCATGTCTCTTATTCATCGAACTCCTCGTTCAGCACCAATATAAATATTTATTATCCACCGTTTTGCATCTCATCTTTCCTGGTGAAAGCGACTGCAGGCAGCGCTTTCTCTAAGGATTGAGGCCTTCTGCCAGAACTGTCCTATATTACTGCAAAATAGAAAGAAGAATGCACATCACCAGTGCTTGTACTTATAACTACATTTTTTGTGTGCTAGAATAGTTAAAATTATATTTTATAGAGTTATTTAAGAATGCATTTAAATTTTATATTAATTGGTTATTTAAAAATTCTTAATAAATTTATATAAGAGGTTCCTCAAGACATTTTAATTGATTCTAAAAGTTATTTTTTCTTGACCGGTCTTATGTGTAGTTAAATTTCAATGAGACATTTTCACATCTCTCTACTTGCCTGGAGGGATAGGAAAATGTTCCTATATTCTGGGATTGATGCCAGCCAAGGCATCAATCACAGCTTGGTTATAAATGATTGTTTTCTGTGAGTTCGTACATATGTCTGTGTATGTGTGCTTAATTCAGATCTGAAATAATTTTATTATTATAGGATATTAAGACTATGATTATTTCTATCCTGCCTCTTTTGCTACATATGCTTGCTGCAAAAATACGCTATCAAAGGCTGACCCTTGTGCTCTTCTCCAGAATCCCAGAGAACAACCAAAAATGGACACTACCCCTGTCTAAACATAAAGGGGGAATTGCTCTGGACCCAGCTCTGGACCTTGGCCACCTATGGGTTAGGAGACGCCTGGGGGTGTGAACCCGCCCACATGGGTGCTGGGAACACCCCAGTAACAGGAGTGGCTCCGCCCATGAGGGAGGAACAGGGGAGGAGCTCGGGGGAGGAGCAGAAGACTAGATAAGGGATGGGACTGGGGAAGAGGAGAGCTTTTTTCGCTGCTATGTAAGCAATAAAGACCTGCTTGTTAGACTGCAACCGGGTGTTCTGTCCAGTTATTGCCCTCCTTCCCCAAAGGAGGGTCCGTGTGTCCGAAGACTGACGGGTCCGTGACGTCCGAAGACCGGGGAAAGGTATGTATCCAGGCGAAGGCTCGGGATAGGTCCCCGAGCACCCAACTGAAGGACATTTACTTGATTTCCAATTCTTTGCCACCACAAACAGGGCTGCTATAAATATTTTTTTGTACAAGTAATGTTTTTATGCTCTTTCATCATCTCTTCAGGATATATACCCAATAGTGGTATTTCTGGGTCAAAGGGTATGCACATTTTTGTTGCTCTTTGGGCAGAGATCCAAATAGAGCTAATAGCTCTTCTGGAGAGCTCCAGAAGAGTTGGATGGGTTCACAGCTCCACCAACAATCTAATAGTGTCCAAGGTTTCCCACAACCATTCCAACAATGATCATTATCATATCTGGTAATATTGGATAATCTGAGAGGAGTGAGGTGGTACCTCAGAGGAGCTTTAATTTGCATTTCTCTAATAATTAATGATTTAGAGCATTTTTCATATGGCTTTGAATTGCTTTGATCTCCTCATCTGTAAATTGCCTTTGAATATCCTTTGACCATCTGTCAATTGGGGAATGGCTTTTTGTTTTAAAAAAATATGACTCAGTTCTCTGTATATTTTAGAAATGAGTCCTTTGTCAGCATCATTGGTTGTAAAGATTGTTTCCCAATTTACTTCAATTCTTTTGATCTTGGTTACAGTGGTTTTATCTCTGCAAAAACTATTTAATTTAATGAAATAGAAATTATCTAATTGTTTTTTGGTGATGTCTGAGAACTCTTCCTTAGTCATAACCTTCTCCTCTTTCCATAGATCTGACAGGTAAACTAGTCCTTTATCACCTAATTTGCTTATAGTATTGTTTTTTATGTCTAAGTTCTGTAACCATTTGGATCTAATCTTCGTAAAGGGTGTTAGGTGTTGGTCTAATCTAAGTTTCTTCCATACTAACTTCCAATTATCCCAGTAGTTTTTATCAAAGAGAGAGTTTTTATCCCAATGGCTGGACTCTGTGGGTTTATCAAACAGCAGATTACTATAATCATCTCCTGCTTTTACACCTAGTCTATTCAACTGGTCCACCACTCTATTTCTTACCCAATACCAAACAGTTTTGATGACTGATGCTTTATAATATAATTTTAGATCAGCTAGGGCTAAGCCACATTCTTTTGCACTTTTTTCATTAATCTCCTGGCAATTTTGGCTTTTTATTTCTCCATATGTATTTACTTACAGTATTTTCTAATTCATTAAAGTAATTTCTTGGAATTTTAATTGGTAGGGCACTAAATAGAGAGTTTAGTTTGGTAGAATTGTCACTTTTATTATATTAGCTCTACCTATCCATGAGCAGTTGATATTTGCCCAGTTATTTAAATCTGATTTAATTTGTGTGAAAAATATTTTATAATTGTTTTCAAAAAGATTCTGATCCAGTCTTGGCAAATGGACTCCAAGGTATTTTACATTGTCTGAGGTTACTTTGAATGGGACTTCTCTTTCTAGCTCTTCCTGCTGTATCTTGCTAGACATATACAGCAAAGTTGACAATTTATGAGGGTTTATTTTATAACCTACAACATCGCTAAAATTGCTATTTGTTTCCAGTAGTTTTTTAGATAATTTCTTGGGATTCTCTTGGTAGACCATCATGTCATCTGCAAAGAGTGAGAATTTTGTCTCTTCCTTCACAATTCTAATTCCTTCAATTTCTTTTTCTTTCCTAGTTGCTGATGCTTACATTGCTAATACAATATTGAGTAGTAGTGGTGATAATGGGAACCCTTGTCCTTATTGGGAATGCCTCTAGCCTATCCCCATTGAATGTAATGCTTGTTGATGGTTTCAGATAGATGCTGCTAATTATTTTAAGGAACAGTCCATTTATTCCTACACTCTCTAGTGTTTTTAATAGGAATGGATGCTGTATTTTGTCAAAAGCTTTTTCAGCATCTATTGATTTGATTATATGATTTCTGATAGGTTTGTTATTGATATAATTGAGTATACTAACTGTTCTCCTAATATTGAACCAACCCTGCATTCCTGGAATAAATCCTACTTGATCATAATGTATTATCCTAGTGATAACTTGTAATTCTTTTGCTAAGATTTTATTTAAGATTTTTACATCTTTCTTCATCAGGGGAAAATTTTATAATTTTCTTTCTCTGTTTTAACTCTTCCTGGTTTAGTTAACAGCACCATTTTGGTTTTATAGAAAGAGTTAGGCAGAGTTCTGTCGTTTGTTATTTTTCCAAAGAGCTTATATAGAAGTGGAACCAATTGTTCCTTAAATGTTTGGTAGAATTCACTTGTGAATCCATCAGGTCATGGAGACTTTCATTTAGTGAGTACAATCGTGGCTTGTTGAATTTCTATTTTCTGAGATAGGGTTGTTTAGGTATTTACTCTCTTCTTCATTTAACCTGGGTAACAAATATTTTTCTAAATATTCATCCATTTTACTTAGATATCAAATTTATTGGCATAAAGTTGGGCAAAATAATTTTGAATTATTGCTTTAATTTCCCCCTCATTGGTGGTGAGTTCACCTTTTTCATTTATGATACTAGCAGTTTGGTTTTCTTCTTTATTTAAATCAAATTGACCGTAGCTTTATCAATTTTATTGGTTTTTTCATAACACCAACTTTTGGTTTTATTTATCTATTCAATAGCTTTTTCACTTTCGATTTCATTAATTTTTCCTTCCATTTTTAGAATTTCTAATTTGGTATTTAATTGGGGATTCTTGAATTGTTCTTTCTCTAATTTTTTAGTTGGATGTTGAGTTCATTGATTTCCTCTTTCTCCAATTTATTCATGTAAGTATTTAGAGCTATAATATATCCCCTGAGAGTTGCTTTGAATGAATCCCATAAGTTTTGGTATGTTGTTTCATTATTATCATTATCGAGGTTAAAATGGTTAAATCTCTCTATAATTTGTTTATTGGTACACTTATTTTTTTAAAATGATGTTATTAAGTTTCCAATTTGTTCTGGGTCTATATGTGCTTGGGCCAATATTACATATGACTTTTATTGCATTGTGATCTGAGAAAGATGTATTCACTATTTTTGCCTTTCTTCAGCTGATCACTAGGTTTTCATGACCTAGTTCATGGCCTTTTTTTTGTATAAGTTCCATGTACTGCAGAGAAAAAGGTATATTGGGGGGGGGGGGAGCCAAGATGGCTACAAGAACAGATCGAGTCTTATGAGGTCTCTGATAAAACTCATAAGCTAAGGACTCTAACTAAACTTTCGAGAGACAGAACCCACAAAGGGACCCAGTGAGGCAGTTCTCCTACTCAAAGTAACCTGGAAAAGAGCAGAAAGGCTCTGCTCTCCGGGGTCAGAGGGGCGGCCCGCGAGAGGGATGATCCGCCAGAGCCAAAGAACTTTTGCCTCCTGGAGGCAGCCCCTGGGTGCTGGGAGTCACAACTCACAGTAGCAGGGGAGTCTCCTGAGCTGCACCCCGAGGAGCACCAGGCACAAAGTGGGGGAACATCGGGGGACCTCTGCCAGAGCAGAGCTCTCGGGGCACATGTGGTCTTTCTGCAGCCTAGATCCAGAAACAAAAGCAGGCTGAGCCTGTAAGCAGGACCCTCCAGGGCATGAGCCCATTGAGCTGAGGGAGGGGAGTGAAGAGAGACTGCAGAGCTCTATCCTCTGCCTCTAGAACAGGACTTTTGGGCTCTGAGCACATTCAGATCTTGATCATAGTCTAGACATCCCCATATAACAGCAGGGGAACCCCCACCTCAGCCCCGTGGCACAGTGGTGTGCTTATGGTCATTCATAGACCAGGAGGGAGGACAGAGCCTCACACACTGAGACCCTTGTGGGAGTGTCCCAAAAGCTCAGGAAGCACCCCAAAACCAGGCTCAGGCTGGGAAAATGAGCAAGCAGAGAAACAAAAGGAAGACTATTGAAAAATATTTTGAAATTGAGCCCAAGAAGGATCAAAATACTCAGTCTGAAGATGAGGAAGCACAAGCTCCTCCATCTAAAGACTCCAAGAAAAACAGACATTGGGCTCAGGCTATGAAAGAGCTCAAAAAAAGACTTTGAATTTCAAATGAGGGAGTTAGAAGAAAAACTGGGAAAGTAAAGGAGAGAGATGCAGGAAAAACATGAAAATGAAGTCAGCAGCTTAGTCAAGGAAATCCAAAAAAATGCTGAAGAAAATAGCATGCTAAAAAACAGCTTAGGTCAAATGGTTAAAATAGTTCAAAAAGGTATTGAGGACAAGAATGCTTTAAAAAGCAAAATCGGCCTAGATTGAAAAAGAGATAAGAAAACTCTCTGAGGAAAACAAATCCTTCAGACAAAGAATAGAATTCAGGGAGATGGATGAATTTACCAGAAATCAGGAATCAATACTTCAAAACCAAAAAAATTAAAAATTAAAAGAAAACATGAAATATCTCATTGAAAAAAAAACAACTGATATGGAAAGCAGACATAGGAAAGATAATTTAAATTTATTGGAATACCTGAAAATCATGATCATGAAAAGAGCCTTGACATCATTTTCAAAGAATTACTACAGGAAAATTGCCATGATATTCTAGAATCAGAGGGCAAAATAGAAATGGAAAGAATCCAAAAAACCAACCCCCAGGAATATTATAGCAAAGTTCCAGAACACCCAAGTCAAAGAGAAAATATTACAAGCATCCAGAAGGACACAGTTCAAATACCGTGGAGCTGCAGTCAGGATCACACAGGACTGAGCAGCAACTACATTGGAAGCTCATAGGCCTTGGAATACAATATACCAGAAGGCAAAAGAGCTTAGGATGCAGCCAAGAATAAACTACCCAGCAAGGCTGAATTTCCTCTTCCAGGGATAAAGATGGACTTTCAATGAACCAGGGGAATTTCAAATGTTCCTTTTGGAATGGCCAGAGCTGAACAGAAGGTTTGATCTTCAGATACAGGACTCAGGTGAAGCATGGAGATGGGAGGAAAGGGGGGAAATATGAGGGACTTAATGAGGATGAACTGCATGTATTTCTGCATGGAAAAATGACTCTGATAATACTCATATAAACCTTCTTAGTTAATAGAGCAGGTAGAGGCAGCTTTTATAGTTGAAACACAGGAGAAAGCTGAATTCAAAGACAAAATATAGTGTAAAAATGGAGTCAGTAGGAAAAAAAAAGGGAAATGGAATGGGAGAAAGAAAAAGGAGAGGGGGAATAGTCCAAGATATTTCACATAATAAGATTTTTTTTTTTTAAAATGAGCTATTGCAATGAAATGGAGCGGGGGGGATGCAAGGGGGATATGAGGGAAACTTTGCTCTCATCAGAACTGGCTAGGAGAGGAAACAGCAAATATACTCAGTGGGGTATAGACATCTGGAGTAAGAAGGAGGGGGGGAGCAGGGGGAAGGGGTGAGAATGTGAATAAAGAAGGAGAGGATGGACCATGGAGGGGAGAGTGGTCAGATATAACACATTTTCTTTTTTACTTCTTGCAAGGGGCTGGGATTGTAAGGCCTGCCCAGGACCATAGGGCCAGGTGGATTCTGGGCCTAAAGGGTGGTATGGGGGCTCAGGGCTTCTTGGCCCCAGGACCAGGGACCTATCTGCTGCACCACTCAGCAACCCTACAGCAGAGTGAAAGGAGAGAGAAAGTACAGTACATGGTAGTGTAGAAATAAGAAAGGAGTGAGTTGTGATCAGCAATGGTAATGCTGGAAAAATATGGAAATAACTTTTGTGATGGACTTATCATAAAGAGTGCGATCCACCCATGACAGAGTTGCTGGTGTTGGAACAAAGACTGAAGCACATTTTTTGTTATGCTTATTTGGGGGAGGGTGCAGGGCAAGTGGGGCTGGCTGGCCTGCCTGGGGCCACATAGCAGGGTGATCTTTGGGTGTCTTGAGCTGGATTTGGACCCAGGTGCTCCTGGCTCAAGGGCCAATGTTCTGTCTGCCACCCAGCCACCCCTACTATTATTACTATTTTATTTTATTTTGGGTCGTTTTTTCCTATTTTTTGGTTTATGCAGGGCAGTGTGGATCAGGTGGCTTGCATGTCACATAGCTGGGTGATTGTTGGGTTTACAAGGCTCGATATGAGCTCGGGTGCTCGTGGCTCCAAGGCTGGTGCTTCATCCATTGTGACACCTGGCCATACCTACAATTATTACTATTAAATTTTTAATTTAATTTATTTTATGGGAGAGTTAATCCCATTCAAATTCAAAATTATGATTACTAATTCTTTATAGTCCTCCATGCTTTCTTCCCTCTGTTTGTATTTTTTGCCCTTCCCCCCTTTATCCATATTCCCTAGTATTTTGTTTCTGAATACCACACCCTTCAGTGTGTTTCCCCTCCTATATCACACCCTCTCCTTTCTTTCCCTTTTCCCTTTTTCCCATTTCCCTTCCCTTCTTTTTGTTATTTCCCCTTTTTCCCCAAGACTCTGCTTCCCTTTCTCCATTCCACCCTCCCTTTTCCCCTTTTAATACTTGAAATTTTAGATGTTTTATAAGTTAAGTGAGTATGTGTAGGCTGACATTAATCCAAGTTTCATGAGAAGATGATTCAGGTGTTTTTCATCTGCTCATTTCTTCCCCTCTATTACTATAGATTTTTTGTACCTCTTAGTGTAATGAGATTTACCCCATTCAATAAACTCCCCCTTCCTGTCTCTGTCTTGTGCCCCTTTATAAGGAGATAGTGTTTTATAGATCATTGTATCTAAGTCATAGAAAATTCTGAGTGTCTTTCCCTTCTAGTTCAGTATATTTTATCAAATAGAGTCAAAATTCTTGAGTATTATTAGAGTCTTTCTTCCAAGTGCTGTTAAAGCCAGTTTCATCTATTTAAATAGCAGTCTCATGGATAGGTCATGAATGTCCATCATTTCTGGCTAGGTATGTTCTCTCTGTTAGAATTACAATTCTCAAGATTTATGAGAATCTTTTACTCCATGCTGGGATATAGCCAGTTTCAACTTACTGGATAGCATTTTTTTTCCTTTTACCACCCCCCATTTTTTTTTTACCTTTTCCTGTGTCTCTTGAAACTCTTGTTTGATGTCCAAATTTTATGTTTAGCTCTGGTCTTTTCATCAGAAATTTTTGGAATTCTTCCATTTTGCTAAATTGCATCTTTTTCCCTGACAGAGGAGGCTCAGCTTTGCAGGAAAGTAGATTCTTGGCTGCATTCCAAGCTCTCTTTCTCTTTGAAATATCTCATTCCAGGCCCTTTGATCTCTTAATGTTGATGCAGCTAGGTACTGCATGATGCTTACTGTGGCTCCTTGATATTTAAATTGTTTCTTTCTGGCTGCTTGCAGGATTTTCTCTTTTATCTGGAATTCTGGAATTTGTTCAAAACATTCCTTGATGTTTTCATTTTAGGATCTTTTGCTGTGGGGATCTATTTACTGTTTCAATAACTACTTTACCCTCTGATTCCATGATTTCAGGGCAGTTTTCCATCAGTAGATCTGGAATATTAAGTCCAGGGCTTTTTTCTCTTCAATATTTTTGAGAAGTCCTATAATTTTCAGGTTTCCCCACCTCGATCTATTCTCAAGTTCAGTGGTTTTGTTTATGAGGTATTTTGCATTTTCTAATATTTTTTCTATTTTTTTGATTTTGTTTAACTGACTCTTGCTGTCTCATGGAGTCATTAGTTTCTGTAGACTCCATTCTTTTTTGGGGGGAGGAGTTTTCTTCATTAACCTTTTGCAACTCCTTTTCCAATTGGTCAATTCTACTTTTGAAAGAGCTTTCCATTTGACCAATTGAGGTTTTGAGAGAATTATTTTCTTTTTACATTTGCCCAATTGATGATCTAAGAGAATTATTCTCATTTTGTATTTGTCCAATTGATGATCTGAGAGATTTATTCTCATTTTGTAAATTTCCAGTTGAGGAACTGAGAGATTTACTCTCCTTTGGTATTTGTCCAATTGTACTTTCTAAGGTTTTGTTTTCTTGTTGCAAGGTATTAATTGTCTCTCCCAAATTTTTAAGTTCCTTCCTTTTTTCTTCAAAGAAGTCTTTCTGTGCTGAAGACCAGATCGTTTTCTCCTCAGAGGTTCTTGTTCTTTCTGAGTTAGGGTCTTTCCCTTCCAAGAATTTTTATATGGATCCACCTTTCCACTGACCCTTCTTCATTTTTCTAAGACCTTGAGTTGGGGAGGGCCAGGTTCCCAGGGCCTTGGGTTTTGCTAACAGCTTTACTCACTGAGTGCAATTTCTCTGGATGACCAGTAGGAGGTGTTGGTTGCTTTCTATGGAGTGTCTGTGACCTTGCTTGAGGCCTTCTCCCTTTGCTTGAAGGGAGGAGTCAGAGCTATTGAATTCTTTTGCCTTCAATCAATGGTGCTCTTTACCCTGGCCTGTGGTCTTTCCTCTGCTGGGCTGGTTCTTCTGCTCACACACCTGGGTCTGAGGCAGAAGTATTCTGCATTTGTTTCAGGAAGAGCTCTGAGCTGTAATGGAGGTGTGGACTCTGAGTTCCTCAGACCAGAGGAGCCCAGGGATGGTGTCCGCAGCTCTCCTGCACCAGAACCTACCCTCCACCCCAGCTCTGTCCGCAAGCTCCAGGGGGACAATACCAACACCAGTACCTCTGCTCCCTAGTTGACTCAAACCCCTGCCATTTAGCCCCACCACTGATCCAGCAGGTCCAGCTCTTGGGCCTTCAGACTCCCAGCTCCAGTTCAGCTGTTAATCTGGTTGATCCAGGGCTGATCTTCCCTCTGAGCGCAGACTCACCCACCCGAATTTGGCCAATGCTGCTGCTGGAGACAAATCCGGAGATAAATGTTTTTCTTCTTTCTGGGTTTTGTGGGTCAGATTTCTTTTAAGAGGTTTGGGAAAGATCAGGAGACTTTAGAACTGTGCCTGTCTTTTCTCTGCCATCTTGGCCAGAAGTGCTGATGTTCCTTTTAATGAAAAATGCATTTATTCCTATGCTCAATAACATTTTTAATAGGAAAGGGTGTTGTAGGTATCAATGGATTTTCAGTATCTATTGATATAATTATATGATTTCTATTAGTCATACCATTGATTTGGAAAATTATTGTGATAATTGTCCCAATATTGAATGAGCTATGGATAGCTGCTATTATTTTCTATAAGTTTCTGATGATAAAGTGCTTTAATCTGTCCATTTTTATTTAAAATATTTGCAACACTATTCATTAGAGAAATTTGTCTAATTTTGTTTCTTGGTTCTAACTGGTTTAGATATCAGTACCTTATGTGTCATAAAAGGAATATGAAAACATATTTTCCTATTTTTCCAAATATCTTTTTTGCTTTTCTTTCAGCATTGAAAATAATTGTTCTTTATATATTTGCTAGAATTCACTTGAAAATCCACCTGGGCCTGAGCATTTTTTCTTGGGGAATTCATTCATGGCATATTTCATTTCTTTTTTCTAAAGTAGGGTCATTTAAATATTTTGTTCTTTTTTCCCTTAATCTGGGCAATTTATAATATCAAAAATATTCATCCACTTCTCTAAAATTGTCAGATTCACATACAATTGGGCAAAATGACTTCTAAGTATTGTTTACACTTCCTCTTCATTGGTATTGGATTCACCATTTTCATTTTTAATACTGGTAACTTGGTTTTCTTTGTTCTTAATGAAATTAACCAAAGTTTATCTATTTTCTTGGATTTTCATAAAACCAATCCCAACTTTATTTACTAAATCAATAGTTTTCTTGCTTTTAATTTTATTTATCTCTCTCCATTTATTTTCAGAATTTCAATTCTGGTATTTAATTAGGCATTTTTCATTTGTTTTTTCTCCTCCTTTGAAGTTGCAAGACCAATTTTTGTTCTCCTTTTTCTCTATGTGATTCATGTAAGCAGAGTTATAAAATTTCCCCTACAAACTACTTTAGCTGCATCTTTCAAGTTTTGGCACATTGTCTCATTATTGTCATTCTGTTGGATAAAATTATTAATTATTCTGTAATTTGTTTTTTGACAGTCTTTAGGATTATATTTTATCATCTTTCCATGGCCCTTTTTACATTTAATTTTTATTGATCTGAGAAAGATACATTTAATATTTCGTTCTGCATTTTTATGAGAATTTTATACACTCATGCAGGTCAATTTTTATGTACAGACCATGTACTACAGAAAAGAGGATAGATTATAATTTAATCTCAATTTATTCTCTAAATGGGAGGCATCTAACATATCTAATTTTAAAAAATTCTTTTCACTTACTTAATTTTTTGCTTGTTCATTTTGTGGTTAGATTATCTTACTCTAAGATACACATACACAAACATATATACATATATATATATACTATATATATATATATATAAGTATATACTATATATATGTATACTATATATATGTATATATGTATACTATATATATACATATATATATATACATATACATATACATATATATATATATATATATATATATATATATATATATATATATATATCCTTGTTGTTTGATCCACTCATTCTTTAAAATGAGATTATTTAGTTTCCAATAAATTTTGGGTATATATCAATGTTGCATATGATTTTTGTTGCATTTTGATCTCCGAAAGATGTATTCACTATTTCTGCTTTTCTGCAGTTCATCATTAGTGTTTTATTCCTTAGTACATGGTCAACTTTTGTGTGTCATGTACTACAGAGGAAAAAAAAAGTATATTCCTTTCTATCCCCATTCAGTTTCCTCCATAAGTTTATCATATCTATGTTTTCTAACAATATATGTACCTCCTTACTTCCTTCTTGTTTATTTTATGACTACTTTTATCTAAGTCTGAGAGCAGAAGGTTGAGGTCTTCCACTAATAGAATTTTGCTGTCTATGTCTTCCTGTAGCTCTTTCAATATTTCTTCTAAGAATTTGAATGCAATACCATTGGGTGCATATATTCTTATCATTGAAATTACTTTATTTCCTATAGCACCTTTTAGGAGCATACAGTTTCCTACCTGATCTCTTTTATTATTATCTATTTTTTCATATAAGGATTGTAACCCTTGCTTTTTTCACTTCAGCTGAAGCAAAATATATTTTGCTCCAACCTTTCATTTGTACTCTAAATGTATCTCTTTGCTTCAAATGACTTTGTTTTAAGCAGTATATTGTAGCATTCTAGTTTTCATCCACTCTGCTATTTGCTTATGTTTTAAGGGAAAGTTCTTCGCATTTACATTCAAAGTTATAATTATTAACTCTTTATTGCCCTCCATGCTATCTTCCCTTTTTTTGGATTTTCTGCCCTTTACCCCTTTATCCATATTCCCCAGTATTTTGTTTCTCAATAGTGCCACCTTCAGTGTGTTTGCCCTCCTATATCAATCTATCCTTTCTTTTTCCTTGCCCTTTTCCTCTTCCTCCTTCCTTTCCTGCTGTTAGGTCACCTTTTTGTCCCCCTTCCCATCCCCCCATTTTCTTTTCCCCTTTTAATACTTGAAAGGTAAGATAAGTTTCTTAACTTAACTGAGTGTGTATAAGATAACTTTAAGCCAATTCTGATGAGAAGATTCAGGTTGTTCTTACCTACTCCTTTCTTCTCTTTTATTGAAATAGATCTTTTCTACCTCATAGTGTAATGTGATTCATCCCATTCAATCTACTCCATTCTCCCATCTCCTTACTGTCCCCATTTTAAGGAGGCATTATTTTTAAATTATTCCGTCAGAATCCCAGAAATGTCATGCGTGTCCATCACTCTTCGCTAATGATATTCTCCCCAATGTATGATCTTTGACAATTACATTGTAAGATACTTGAGAGCAGGGACCATTTTTATTTTTTTTTATTTGTAGGTTTCTCTTCAGTCCTTAGGACAGTGTGTGGCAAGGAGTAGGTGATTATTAAATATTTATGGATTATGTATGAGAATCTTTCACCCAAGTGGGGATATAGAAAGTTTCGTTTTATTGGATACCAGTTTTTTTTTCCCCTTTACTCCCTACTCCATCTTTTTTTTGCCTTTTTGTGTGTCTCTTGAGCCTCCTATTTGATGTTCAAATTTCCTATTTAGTTCTGGTCTTTTCATCAGGTAATGTTGGATGTCTCCCATTTCATTAAATGTTCAGCTTTTCCCCTGGAAGAGAAGGCTCAGCTAGCTCTTCCAGATAGTGGATTCTTGGCTGTATTCCAAACTCCCTTGCTCTTCAGAATATCTCTTTCCAGGCACTTCAAACCCTTAATGTTGATGCAGCCAGGTCCTGCACCCTCTAGCTCCTTAATATTTCAATTGTTTGTCTCTGGTAGTTTGCAGGATTTTCTCTTTTAACTGAAACTCTGGAATTTTTCCACAATATGTCTAGGTGTTTTATTTTAACATCTCTTTCCAGAGCAAATCAAAGTATTCTTATTTTTTTTAATTTAAAATATACTTTTATTTAAGTTGTGTATTTAACAATATGCAATACATTTCGAAAACAAAATATTAGGAAGAGAGCATACTGACATCAATATGAATCGGAAGAAGTCCTTAAAGGGACTTATGTCAGTATCCAAAATAAAAAAAAAATAGTCAAAGTAATAACCAGAAGGATGCTGAATGTGCAGTTACTTTAGAGATGTCTCAGCTTTTAGCTATGGCTGCAATTTTTGAAAAAGCAGGTCTATGGTATCATCTGCATTAGATAAATAACTATAATCTCTTTTCTCTAACAGATGGTTGGGAAAAAATTGAGAGTTATCTAGTATTTGAGAATCAATAAAGCTTGAATCGATAAAAGTCTATAATTGATGATTCATCTTCAAAAGCATACTGACCTTTACATAATTAAAATTTTCATGGTTTCCTTTTAAGCTTGAAAATGTAAACATTTATAAAAATATAAAATACAAGGTCCTTAATGTCAATCTCAGTAATTAACATTAAGTTAACATTAAGTGATCTACCAAAACCACATGTTCTATGTTAAAATTTTATTTTTTATACTGTATTTTGGTAGTAATGACCTTTAAATCTTTATTATATTTTTGATATGTACATTTATTTCTCCCTAAAACTTTATTAATTTGAAAAGGCTGACATTAATTTTTACATTATTTCTTGTACAATTTGGGGGATACTGTTTTGAAATAGTTAAGATTTTAAAGTTACAATATAGTATAATATAATAAATAGGAATTTTTAATGGTATTATTAGTTAGTATAAAGACTATTCATGGTTATGTCAGAGGCTTATATTGAATTTAACATATTTAAAAATATCAATTCGACATTTATAGCACTTTGAGTAACAGTACTGTAAATGACAAAGTTAAATATAGATTACTTTAGAAGTTACTTACCATGCAAAACCATTTTGATATCATAATAAACATTCAGAAATATTTTTGCTCAGTTGCCTATTTCTTAAGAAATATATAAGTGGGAATAAGTCACTTAGCTATAATTTTAAATGCTCTCAAAATACTGATGCTTTAAAACAAAAAACAGGTGGAAAAAAATTCTTGCTTTCCATAGCAGACCATTACAAACCAATAACAGACCCTCCACATTTCAGTGACCAGGATACTATGCCTTAGTCTTGAAGATGTCAAATTCATTCAACAGTTGCCAATAATTTATTGTTTGTTCAATGATTCTAACTAAAATCCAATACTCCAAAATTTTGAAGGGTCACATCATTTGATAAAACATATTTCTTAAAATATTTTTTCTCATAATTGACTCTTTAAAATTTACTTCCTAAATTGTTTCCTCTTAATTTAAAATACAAGATTACTTAAATAGACAATATAAGTCCTTAAAAAAAGAACATTCTGGAAATAAATTAGTGGCAGTTGGTAGTATTAAATCAAGTACTGCATAAGAATTCCATTCCAGTGTAGCATAGCTTCTTGTGTGTTTTTATGATTTAGTTTAACCCACTCCCAACTCCCAAAATTTGGAAACTTTCAGCTTTTATTTTTTTTAAAGCAGTGCAAAATTTTTCTGGTTAATACAATACATAGAACATAAAGGACAAAATATAAGTGACATGTCAAAATCTGTGTACTGATTTCATTCTAGTTATAAGTAAGCATATTATTCACTTAGGTTAGAAATATTATTTACCTTATTCTAGTATATAAAGCAAAGCCATTAATCTAAATTTGAAGTATACACACAATACATATACAAACTGATGCAAAACATCTTTCTCATAGGTAACATTACATTTACAAAATAGTGGAAATTGAATACTTGTGCCATTGATTTGTTTGTTTGTTTGACTTGAACAAAAAGACAACATTCAACTTAGGGAGGGTTATACTGATAATAAAGCTCTTGTAGTTAAAAATGTCTTCCTCTCCCTTTATACTTACCACAGACTACAAAATGTCCTGAGAGGATTCATCATGACAGAAATCTCAATTACAACTTTAAGACCTAACTTCAGAAGAAACGTATATGAAAGCAAACTGGATCATGGGACTCCATCTTTCTTTTCAAAGAAGTGGTCTTAATTTGTTACTTATAGAAAAAGTTTGTGAGTTTATTATAAATATATCTAACCCATTAATTTTTGCAGTTTTCGGGTTAATTATAGTCCACCACTTCATTTATGTAAAGTCTACAAATAGAGGTCAGTAGAGATCATCTAATCTTAAAATGTGACACCATCCATTCAAGTCCTGGGCATAGTCCCTCACCAGTAAGAGCACAGCATGCCTGGATATGCCACTGGTGATCTTTAATTGAAGTTAGCTTCAAAAACTGGGAAATTTCAGCTACTCTCATACATTCTTTAACATCCTGTTTGTTAGCAAAAATCAGCAATCCAGCTTTTCTTAGATCTTCATGTGCTAACATTTTATAGAGTTCTTCTCTAGTTACAGAAATCCTCTCTCAGTCTGTATGACAAACACAACGACAAACTCAGTATTCGTACAGTAAGTATTCCGTGAAGAACAAAGAGATTCTTGGCCACCAATATCCCACATTAGGAAACTTGTTTTGTTAACTGCTATTTCTTCTACATTACTTCCTATAGTAGGAAGATGTGTGTACAACTTCATTCACAGAAAATTGGTAAAGAATGTTGGTTTTCCCTAAATCATCCAGACCAACAATGATAACTTTGTGCTCCTGGCGATTTGAACAGTCTCCATATTCTAGTGAAGAGGATTCCCATCCTCACGGCAGCAGCCCCAGCCCCGGCCCACCAGGCCGCCTCCCCTGCCCTCCCCCCAGCTCAGTGCCCGAACAAGGGGAAGGAGGAGGAGGAAGAGGAGGAAGAACGCGAGCCAGGGACCCTCTGGCCTCGATGGCCGTTGCTCTTGTCACCAGCCGCTCTGCGGGAGCTGGAGGGAGACAGAAGGCAAGCTCCGGGATCCCAGACATCGCTGCCTCTTGGGAAGGAGCCTCACGGGCCACCTTCACCCCCGCCCCCAAGCACTGCTCCAAAGTATTCTTTCAATAACTATTTTGCCCTCTGGTTCCATGATATCACTAAATCCTGAAATATTAAGTTTGGCCTTTTTTTTCCTCTCTTCAATGTTTTCAGAAGTCCTATAATTTTCAGGTTGTCCCTTCTCGAATGGTTCTCAAGATCAGTGCTTTTGCTGAAAAGGTATTTTATATTTTCTTCTATGTTTTCAATCATTTGCTTTTTTAAAACAGAATCTTGTTATCTCATGAAGTCATTAGTTGCCACAGATTTCATTCGTTTTTATAAAGTGGAATTTTCTTCATTTACCTTTGCAACTCCTTTTCCATTTGAATGAATTTTCCATTTGCCCAAGTGTAGGTTTGAGAGAATCTTTCTTTTTGCATTTGCCCAATTGAGTATTTGAGAGAAATATTTTCTTTTTGTATTTGCCCAATTGAGGATCTTAGAAAATTATTCTCATTTTGAATTGGTCCAATTGTTTTTTCCATGGACTTATTTTCTTTTTGGGAGATGTTAATTTTCTCTTTCAAATGTTAATTTTCTATTGAGTTTCTTTTCCCAAATGTTCCAATTGATTTTTAAATTTTTTTTTAAAGATTTTATTTATTTTGAGTTTTAAATTTTCCCCCGATCTTACTTTCATCCCTCCAACCCCCACAGAAGGCAATGTGTGAGTCTTTACATTGCTTCCATGGTATACATTGTTCCTAATGGGGTATGATGAGAGAGAAATCATATCCTTAAGGAAGAAACATATAAGAGATAGCAGGATCAGACAATAAGATAGCAGGGGTTTTTTTTCTAAATTTAAGGTAATAGTACTTGGTCTTTGTTCAAACTCCAGTTGGATACAAATATTATTCTTCATTGCAGACAGCCCTGAATGAGCAAGTCCTTTAAGTTTGATCACTGCCCCCATGTTGTTGTTAGGGTGTACAGTGTTTTTCTGGTTCTACTCATCTCACTCAGCATCAGTTCAGTTCATGCAAATCCCCCCAGGCTTCCCCGAATTCCCATGTCTCCTGGTTTCTAATAGAACAAGAGTGACATATATATATCCTGTTTGTTAGCAATATATATATATATATATATATATATATATATATATATATATATATATCTCACAGTTTGCTAATCCATTCTCTAATTGAAGGACATTTAATTAATTTCCAATTCTTTGACAATACAAACAGAGCTTCTATGAATATTTTTGTACAAGTGATGTTTTTACCCTTTTTCATCATCTCTTCAGGGTAGAGACCCAGCAGTGGGATTGCTTTTGAATTTAATAAAATCAAAATTATCTAGTTTGTGTTTAGAGATGTTCTCCATCTCTTCCTTAGTCATAAACTGTTTCCCTTTCCATAGATCTGACAGGTAAACTAGTCCTGGATCTTCTAATTTGCTTATATTACTGTTTTTTATGTCTCAATCTTCTACCCATTTAGATCTTATCTTGGTAAAGTGTATTAGTTGTTGGTCTAATCTAAGTTTCTTCCATACTAACTTACAATTTTCCCAGCAGTTTTTTATCAAAGAGAGAGTTTTTATCCGAACAGCTGGACTCTTTGGTTTTAGCAAACAGCAGATTACTACAATTGTTTCCTGCTATTGCACCTAGTCTATTCCACTGGGCCACCACTCTTTTTCTTAGCCTATACCAGACAATTTTGATTACTGATGCTTTATAATATAATTTTACATCAGTCAGGGCTAAGCCCCTTTCTTTTGCACTTTTTCTAATTAATGCCTGGAAATTTTTGACTTTTTATTTCTCTATATGAATTTACTTACAACTTTTTCTAACTCATTAATTTTTTGGAATGTTGATTGGTAGGGCACTAAACAAGTAGTTTAGTTTTGGTACAATTGTCATTTTTATTATATTCACTCAACTTATCCATGAGCAGTTGATGTTTGCCCAGTTATTTGAATCTGATTTAATTTTCATGACAAGTGTTTTATAATGGTTTTGAAGAAGTTTCTGAGTCTGCCTTGGCAAGTATACTTATATTGTCTGAAGTTACTTTGAATGGGATTTCTGTTTCTAGCTCTTCCTGCTGTATCTTGCTAGTCATATATAGAAAAGTTGAGGATTTATGAGGGTTTATTTTGTATCCTGTAACTTTGCTAAAATTGCTAATTGTTTCCAGTAGTTTTTTGGATGATTGCTTGGGATTCTCTAGGTATTTCTGTTAAGAGGTCTGCTTCATATCATAGATCGGGAAAGATCAGGAGACTGTAGAACTGTGCCTGTCTTCTCTGCACCATTTTGGCTGGAAGTCTGTCTTCCAATAGATTTTTAAATTCTTTCCTGATTTATTCAAGGAAGTTTTTCTGAACAGGGGACCAATTCATATTCTCCTCAGAAGTTCTAGATCTCTCTTGGCTAGAACCTGTTCTTTCTAAGTATTTCTCCATGGATCCGTCTTTTCGCTACTTTTTATTCATTTTTCTAAGATCTTGTGTTGGGGAGATACTGGCTCTCAGAGGTTTTCTTTTGAAAGCACTAGAGGCTTTGCTCACTTTGCTTCATAATTCCAATGGCCAGCCAGTGGGGGTTGCTGCTTGCTTTCTCTGGAGTGATTGAGGCCCTCTACCAATCCTGGAGCGAGGGAGGCGGGAGTGAATAGGAACAGCAGGGTTTGAGTTGAGCTTGAACAATGGGCAAGAAACCCATCACCCTTTCAGCTGAGTGTGCTCTGTACTTCACACCTGAGCCTGAGCCCCTGGGGAGAGGGGTAGTTACAGTTTGTTCCTATAAGAATGGTCCTCAAAAAGCATGGAGATTGTTCCACACCAAGCTGGATGATTTCCAGGCATGCAGACCACCCCTCCCCCTAGCCAAAGATTCCCTGGCTAAAGTTGAATCTCTGACTTGCCTCTCACCAAAGTGTCTGTGGTGAATCACTGGTAAACTGGGCTCCCCCTGCTGCTTTTCCCACACTACCCTCTGGTCCCCACTCCTGGTTCACCTAAGGTCCCTTAATAGAGACCTTGTGGGTAGTTGTTCTACTCCTAGCTTCTATTACTGGGTTTTGTTGGTCCAGTTTCTGTTAAAAGGTTTCTTTCATGTTATTTCTGTGGGGATGCCAGGAGCATTTAACACAGCGCCTGTCTTCTCTCTGAAATCTTGGCCAGAAGTCCATTATTACATTTTTGAACCAAATTCATTGCGAGTAAGATTCAAGCAGTTCTCACCACCACCACCACCACCACCTCTTATTTCCATCTTTTGGTGGATGGATCAGTATTTTTAGTCTCTTTGTGTGATATGATTTACCTTATTTTGCCTCCCCATACTTCTTCCGTGAAATCCTTTTTTTCATGTCTTATTTTTAATATCATAGCACAAATATTAACTTATATCTATATCTAGTAAGTATATGCTTTCCAACTGTCCTAATAGAAACACAGTTCTCAAGAGTTTCAACTATCTTTTACATGCAGGGATGTAATCAGTTTAATCGTCTTGAATTACATTTTTTTCTCTTTTCTTTTTTCTTCTTTTTTTTCTTTCCTTGCATTTTTATGTATCTCTCAGGTCTTTTATTTGAAGATAAAATTTTCTGTTCAACTCTAATCTTTTCATCTGGAAAGTTTGAAAGTCCCCTATTTCATTAAATATTCATCTTTTTCCCTGAAATAATATCCTCAGTTTTTATATGAGGTTGATTCTTGTAATCCAAAATCTTTTGCCTTCCAAAATATTATGTTCCAGGCCTTTCTATTCTTTAAGCTTGATCATTCTATGTCCTGTATAATCTTGACCATGACTCCTTGTAATAAGAATTGTTACTTTCAGGCTGTGTGAGGTATTTTTTTTTTCCTTTGAGTTAATAATTATGAAATTTAGCTAGAATATTCTCTGGATTTTTTATTTTGGGATATTTTTCAGGATGTGATTGGTGGATTATTTTGAACGATTATTTTACCCTATTATTCTAGGATATTAAGGCATTTTTCCTTTATAATTTCTTGAAAGATATATTTAGGCATGTTAGACACTATTTTTGCTCATGATTTTTCAGGTAATTGAATAATTTTAAAATTATCTTTCCTGTATCTATTTTCTAAGTCATCTGTTTTTCCTTTGTTGTACTGTTTATATTCTTCCTTTTATTCCATTACTTTGATTTTTGTCTAAGGAATTCTTGATGCTCTAAAGATTCATTAGATTACACTTGTACAATTCTGATTGTTAAGGATTTCTTCAGTTCGTTTTTTATCTCATTTTACATTTAACAAATTCTACTTTTAAAGTTATAATTTTCTCGAAGAGATTTTTTAAGGCCATTTTTCTTTGTCAATTTTTGTGTTCCATTCTTAAAGCTATTAACTTTCTTTCATAATATTCTGCATAAGTCTTATTTATTTCTATTTTTTCTACCTTTCTTGGTTGATATTCAAAATTATTTATGAGCTATTCCAAGAGGACCTGTTGGATTTCAGTGCAATTCATTATCCCTGCTTGGCTTCATTTTCAGGCATCTATGATGTCACTTTATTAAATATGAGACAAAATCAAACAAAACTTAAACAGAATAATTTAAGATAAATGGAATTGCCTTAAAAAGGAGCATAGACAAAAGGATAAATTAATTCCACATGAATAGATTCAAATGAATAAATGTATTTGGTATGTTATATAAACACATGAAATACATTTATTCATTTGAATCCATTCATGTGCAATTAATTTATCCTTTTGTCTATATTTATGAAAGAAATAGAAGAAAAGTTACAAAGTTAATATTAAATTGCATATTCATTCATATTTGCCTATACCTATACATGATTCAACAAGGAAATGAGAATTATATTTATTTAATACAATTGAAAAATGAAAATCAATCAATGATTTCTCAATGAGAGCATAAAATAGGAACTATAGCTCCTGAGTTGAAGACTCAGGATCAAGAAAAAATTGATAAACTAGGACACTGGAATGAATCTGGTGGAAACAATTCAGTAAAGATAAATGAAAAGTTAGACTTGGGTTGAAAAAATGTCAGTTTCATCAGTGAAATGCAGAAGGACGCATGTTTAGATAGCAATATATTTGGGGAAAATGGAGCTTATACCAAACTGAAAGATCAATATTGGTTAATAATATGATATTACAGCCAAAAAAGATTCTCATGATCTTGAACTACATTAAAGAGAGGTACAAATTACATTGGTGAAAAATATACCAGTCCCTTTACATTCTGCCCTGGACAGACCATGACTGTAATATTGTGTTTGATTTTATAAATGACAATTAGAAAGAACTTTGATAATTTTAACTGTGATTAGAAGACAACATCCAGTGTTGAGAAGGGTCTTGAGTACCCCACAACATAAAAGAATGGACCAAGAGTAGTTTAGTCTGAATAAAGACTGAGGGGGGCGTGTTATCTATGTATAATTGTTAAAAAATAATTTTCAAGTATGGCAAAAATATATTTGTCCCTTTGGAGTTGAGCCAAGTGCAATGGAGGTTGCAAAAAGAATTAATTATGTTGGGTATCAAGAAAATTGTCTAACAATTAAAACTTCCCCAAAATGGACTCCCATTGTGGGAAGTTTTAATGAGTTCATCTTCAAACATGACACAATATAGAAGACATTAATTTGAGGTGGGTACATGGTGGCCTTAATAACATTTTTCCCATTACAGACAAATTTGGTAATACAGAGGTAGACTATAAAATAGCCAAATCTAGAAAGTATCTTTATCAAACAAAAGACTGACACAACTTCATATAACTTCATATGATGATTTTAAAATAAAAATCATTCTAGAAATAATATGACTAGGATTTTTTAACCATACTTTCATAGCAGAAAGTTTTTCCTATGTTACTTAAATTGTGAAAGATATTTTATACTGTTACCTTTTATCACCATTCCTATACCTCAAAATCTGTCTTCCTCTATTCATTTAACTGTTACATCCTGTTCCTGAAGAAAAGATCATTCCTATCATTTTAAGACGAAATCATGTATTTATGTTCTTGTTACTGACTCTTTAATACAATTGGAAAATAAAAATCAATCAATGATTGATGGAGTTCCTCTTTTGATCCTTTTACGATCTCAGTATTTCTTATAAATCATATTTAAGTTTATCTAATGATGCATTCCTTGCTGCTTTCTTTTTTGAAAAAACAATATTTACCATTTACATTGCTGGCAGTGAAGAAGATAGATCATAAGGTTTTGATTCAGGAAGGCTTTAATTCAAATCTCCCATCAGACTACATGAATATAGAAAAGTCACTTAATGTCCATCTACTTTGATTTTCTCATTATAAAATGACCATAATAATAGTTCCTACTTTCCAGGTTTTGCAACCTTAAAAGATCATAGAAATACTACCAGTTATTTTATATTAATTTTACACAGAATAAAGGTGAAATATGCAGAAAATAACAAAACATCAATCTGTCTTCATTTTCTTCTCTTTGTTCTTTGAATTTTAATAGTTTTTCACTTTTCCAGGAAATTGAAAAAATTTGTCTATGTCTCTTTATTGCTATAAAAGATTACCCCATTCTTTAACCATATAAGAATTCTCTACTCATTGGAATTTCACAACATTACATTTTCTTGGTTCACCTCCTACCTGGCTTTGTTATTCCATAATTTCTCTTGCATCAAAGATCATATTCACACATTTAATGTAGGTGTCTAGTGAAGCTATTCCTACCCTACAGTCTTCTCTTCCTACACATTTCTACTTGGTGAGTTCGTTTATCATTCCCCATGATAGGATTCCTACACTGATATAGTCAGTCCTAATTTCTCTTCTGGGCTTCAGTGTTGCATGACCAACTGCCAACCTACTTTTCTCATAAGCATCTGAAGCTTAATACAGTGAAGACAGAGTTTCTTGAGGTTTCCTTTTAAACTCAAATTTATTCAAAACTTCACAATTTCTATTAAAGATAAAATTATCCTTCTAGTTACTCAGGCTCATGAACTTGGAATTATGGAGATCTATTACCACTCTTTATTACCCCACATGAAATAATCATTTCTTAAGTGTGATCAATTTCATTTTCACTAAATCTTTCCCCTTCATCCCCTCCTCTCCAATCAAAGCACAAAACTCACCTAGTCTGACTCAACACCTTTTGCTTAAAAATTATAACAAATGTCTAATGAGGATTCTCCCAACTTTGAATTTCTGCCCTTATCAAGGTGGTTTACAAACAATTGCCCAAAGACTCTTGCTAAAACAGAGTCCTGATGAATACTCCTTGCTCAGCTTTCAGGAAGGCTCATTAAACTTTTATTGTTTCTAGGATATTATAAGAATCCTTCAGTTTGATGAGTTCATCAGTGTTTGAATTATAAGGCACTCACATATCTACCCAAGAAGAGTAGAATAAGAAAAATATTCATTTTAAAGTTTTAAATTATTTTATGGTTTATAGAAATGCAATATCTTGATACATTAATAACTGATAATTAGCAAGGGATAGGGGAAATAAAAGCATTTATGAATTAAAGTATAATATGTTGCTCAGAAAGTCTATTGGTTAATCAATTATTCCTTATTTGCTCATCATGATGTCTTTAACTTGGGAATGGGATCTATTATATCCAAGTTCACCTAATCCAACAAATTATGTTATTAGTAAAATCATAGAATCAAAGATTCAGAATTGGAAGAAATTGCAAAAGACATTTAAACCAATCTCCTAATTTTATATCTAAGAAAAATGTCAGCCTCAGAAAGCTTAACAGATTTTCCAAGATCACATAGGTAAGTTGGAAACTGTCCTATCAGGCTGAAACCAGAATCTCTACTCCAAATCCTGATCTCTGTTAACTTGTCTCTTTATTTTATTACTATCTCCTTCAGAAAGTCCTTCCTATTCCTAAGTGGTATTCTCTTTCTCTCTCTCTTTCTCTCTTTCTCTTTCTACCTTTCTCTCTCTCTCTTTGCCTCTCTCTCTCTCTCGATTTCTCTCTCTCTCTCTCTCACACACACACACACACACACACACAGACACACACACACACAACTTGAACTAGAAACTAGAAGCAATCTATCCTTTCCATGAAATTAAAGAGCACATTGTTTTTATCCCTCTTGAGATATTTGGTATTCTCTATTCACTTATTCATAGAAGGAAAGTGGTCCATTTATAGTTGGCAGGTGGCAACTGTGATAATTGAATATAGATTCTGAAAAGTAAAACAAAGTTACAAATATTTTGAGTGAGGAACTACAATTGACTATATTCTGAGATTCAGAAAAATTTCATAGTTTATGAAAGGCCTGCACACTTAGGTGTTATATGACTTGGGAATAGTGGTTTTTAGACTATCATGACAATTTTTCCTTAAAGGAGTCTGAAAGCATTATTATAAGATGAGGACTTATTAGCTAAAAATTAAGAAAGATTGTTAGCCCATGGGACATAATCATTGAAAAATGATGACAATAACGTTTTTCAAAGATTACTACATTTATGTCCCCCAAGTACCATTATGTCTAAAACAAAATTATTTTTCTCTTGAATAACAAATCCCTCAAAATAAAATTTTGCCTTGGCCCCTGGTATTTATACAGTTACAGGGAGGCTTTCCAAAATCATAGTACAACAACCTCACTTTTAGAAGGTCAGTTTGGAACAAACCCTCCCAGATGACTAATAACATCTATTCCTGGAGTTCCTTCTCCAGAAGTATTTTGTTTTTGTTAAGTCTTTCAGTCATTTAGGTTCTTTGTGACCGGAACACGTGTTCCCCTTCATCGAGAGCATTTCCTCTCCACCAGGAGCTCTCTTTCCCCTACAGTGGGAATATGCCTTCCTGCTGTAGTACACCTATTCAGCTGAATCAACTCATATATTTGTACTTACCAATGCACTGTTAACCTTAAAATAATTATGCTCTATGTTAGTGAGTTGTATATTGATTCCTCCTTTTCTTTCTCCCCTGCTCCCTTTTCACCTTTAAGTAATAAAATAAAGTTTTGCCTTGAACTGATTCCTATTGTTTTATACATTATTCTTAGCTCTTAGTCAGGTGACTGCTTAGCCAGAGGGAGAAAAATAAGATCTTGCTATGACTAAGTTTGGTGGTGAATTCTGAAAGAAAAAGAGGGAGTGTGCTATGGAACTTCACCCTTTGCCACTTATTAAAGACATGTGTAGTATGACTCAGCACTATCTAGCAAGTTATGGGCTAAAAGATGCTGTAAATATTGATACAGGAATTAGATGGAGGAGAGCTGATAATCCAGAAACATTGGGAATGGGTTAAAGAGGGAACAATACATACATACATATACACATACATTCATTCATACTTAATACATACATAGGTATGTATATATATATAGATATATAAAAGTCTTAAATTCAGAAAAAATAAGAGGAGGTAATAGCAGGTAAGGGAATAAGATAAGAGGGTCTGTATAGAGGTATGTAGATCAATGGGGCATAGTGAAGAGAATATAAGGAAGGGATTCTTGGAAAGGGGTAGATTAAGGGATAGGGAGGTCAAGGTAGTGAGTAGAACTAAAGTAGAGTACTTAGGAGGATAATTACTTTCAGCAAACAATATAAAAATAAGAGATAGACACAAACTAAACATATATGTGTGTATTTGTATCAATGTATCTATGGGTATCTGTATGTGAATATCTGTATATATGATGTTATGATATAGATGCATATGAGTATGCATGTATGTATAAGTATATTTATAATATATGTATATATAAGTATATATATATATATATATATATATGTCACATATGTCACTGCATATGTATTAATTGTAGACATCCTGGTAGGGGTGGAGGGAAAAATAATTTAAACAGCAGGGAACAAATGAAACTCTACAAAGAGGGATAGAAATGATAAATAATTTTGATCACAATATGTAGTATTTATTATACATCCTTTCTTTAAATAGAAATTTATTACTTTTTATTATGAGTCCTCTTATGTTTTTCTGTGATATGACATTATTTTTCCTATTTGTATTTAAAATAAAAATAAAAAAGCAGCTAATTGGTTCAGTGGATAGCGCTGGCCCTTGAATCAGGAAGACCTTAGTTCAAGTATGGCCTCAGAAACTTAAAAATTATCCAACTATGTGATGTCCCTTAATCCCACTGACGTGCAAAACAAAACAAAACAAAAGACCCAAAACAAATAAAGAAGGCATTGTAAGTCGATGATATATGACCTGAAATCATATTTCAGTATCAAAGGGTATAAGTAAATATTTCTACTTAACCAAAAGTTCTATCTTCTTTCCTTGGTTCCTTTACCTGAAAGTAGACATTTATTTCCTTAAAAAAGGAGATTTATGAGAGTTCTTTTTTGAGAAAGGATTCTCAATAACCATAAGTTACTTTTTGGTTTGTGTTCTTTGCAAACTGAATATAATATATTTGTTACAATTTAATTCTTGATAACTGCAGATGAATATATATTCCAGGAATTTTTTCCAAAAGTTCCATCTTTTCTTGTATCATAAAGACAATATGCTTTTTTTCCTTTGCAAGTACTCAAGAGACTAACCAAAAACAAAGGACATTTTCTTTCCCAAAGAGACAATTCACAAAAGATATTCTATGATTCTACAAAGATATTCCAAAACACTGTAGGCAAAGAATTCCCAGGGTTATTAGGTTCTACACAAATTTTCCAAGTAGGAATGCTAAGGAAATAATTATCTACAAGAACTTCTCAGAGTAGAATTATCTTACTGATCAGATCACTATTGTCAGAGGATTTCTGTATAAATGAAGAGTAATTGCTTCTGCTAATTACAAGTTGAGAATAAAATAGTAGCTATTTTGCCTACTTACTGCTTTCTACAGGTCTATCTTTCTCTCTTGTGCTTTCTGTTATGATTCCTGGAACCAATGATCAACCTTGATAAATAAGTTTGATTATACTTAAGCATATGTAAATTGCTCATTCCCTATTAAAATATCTTTTTTTTTAATTTGTCAGCTTTGAAAATTTGTCAGCTGTTTTGAAGCTCTGGAATATTTTCCTTTTGTCAAAGCTGACAAATTTAAGTAGTTATCATTTAAATAGAGAGCCAGAAATCTCAAAACGTATAAGAGGTAAAATAAGTTACAGATTTGAAAAATAAAAGTAGTAATGGGGAAAAGGTTTAACACATTTACACTACTATGGAAAAGAGAGATACATGCACAATCAAAATGGAAAGGTTATAATAGTGAGTTTGATATTCAACTTTGGTACTATGACAAGTTGATTCACTTCCCCTTTATCTTGTTTCCTAATTTTATTAGACAATTATATGATGAACAGTTAAAGAAAACTTGGAAAAAAAGTAAGATGGAATATGAACTAATCGACATCTCCTTTAAATATTATTTTCCTATTCCTCTTACCAGTTCTTGTCTATGTCCCTCAAATGTGCTTGAAAACTAATTTGGAGGGGTGGTTAGGTGGCATTGTGGATAAAGCACTGGCCCTGGAATCAGGAGTACCTGGGTTCAAATCCGATCTCAGACACTTAATAATTACCTAGCTGTGTGGCCTTGGGCAAGCCACTTAACCCTGTTGGCCTTGAAAAACTTAAAAAAAAACTAATATGGAAATATAACAAGGTAACACAGTAATCAGCTTTTCACAGCTAAAAGCAGAAATGACATTTACTCCTCTTAATGTATATCTGAAAGAAATGTAAAAAAAAAAAATGAACCAAAATCAAAATTTTAAAAAGTTGAAAACTATGGGAGGCATGCCCACTATAATAAAGATAAGGATAGTTCCTTTGGTTACATAAACAATTAAATGAATTATTTACATAAATGTAAAACTATTTCAAATAACCTCAGAATTTGTTGAAATGATATCCTTATTTAAGTGATTTTTACCAAATGCATTCAGATATTATTTCTCGTGTTTTTCAAACTCATGACAATTTTTTGAAAGATAGACAAGTATTTAATGACTGGGATAGGTTTAATTATTATTTCAATTAACTTCAAAATCTTCAACTAATTTTTTGTGTTCATGATTTAAAATTATAGCATTTTTATATAAGACTCTATAAAAGGTTTCTAATTATCTTTAAGCAAGTTAGACAATTACTTGAAACTAAGGAAATTGAAATATTTCCTCTAATTTTATTGTACTATAGATCTGCATAGATCTAGAATGAATCAAGTATTAAAGGATCTCTATAATTCATAGCAGGTTTACACTTTTGCTTGTTTGTTTTTGGGTTTTTATTGTGGTTATTTTTTATTTATTTTTATCTACTGTCAGTCAAAATTACAAGACAGTAAAAATCTATGGTAATGGCAGGGTTCAGAAAGTTTACTCACATAAAAGAAATGATAGAGATAGGTAGATAATTAAGATATTTATAGAGAAGATTCCAATATATTGACTAAATTCCCATTGGTTGATTTATGAATCTGTGTAAGTTGCCTAGGATTTATAAGGAGGTTATACAGGAACCACATTGATGCATGGGAAAGTTGAAGAGAATTGTGAATGTAACAAAGAAAAATTGGGTGGAGATGTAAATTGACTAAGACCTTACTCTTGGGATTTAAATTGACTAGAATTAGAGAATTATGGTTGTAACAGAAACAAATGTAATATTAAAACCTGCTTGGGTGGAGATTCTCCCCGATCTTGATGTACCATTGATTCATTGGTTAATGTAAAATTTGTATACTGATCTCCTTAGACTTTACACTCTACCTAATTCTGGGTCCAGTATAGGGGAAAGGAGTTCACAGAGGGCACTCTGGATGAGAGAAGACATAAAAACCTGAGCTGGACTCCAGTTCAGGGTCACATTCTTGTTCTCTATCAACCTGTGGTCCAGTCACTGCTGCTTGGATGTTCTCTCTCTCTCTCTCTCTCTCTCTCTCTCTCTCTCTCTCTCTCTCTCTCTCTCTCTCTCTCTCTCTCTCTCTCTCTCCCCCTAGCCATTCCTATGTCTTGTACGTTTTATAATAAATTTTTGTTTTATTTCCACCCTTTTATTCCTGAGCGTGAATAATGATTCCTCATAGGCAGAACTCCAGTAGCCAGCAGCTACAACAATGATGAGATCACTATATATTATTAGAAAAATTTTTTGTAGTCATATGTGAAATATTTTCAGATATCATGATTTGTTTTGAATTGATGGCACAGAGCACCCATCCTGGAGTCAGTGGGATCTGAGTTCAAACCTTGTTTTAACTTGACACTTACTAACTTGATCCTGACTACCTTACTTTTTTGGGCAAGACCCTTTACCCTGATAGCTTCACACACAGAGACATCTCCAGTTGTCTGATTCATATTTGGCCACTAGATTCAGATGGCTCTGGAAGAGAAAATGAAGTTGGTGACTTTGCAGAGCACTCACTCACTAAAATCTAATTCACTTGTTTATCATTTAATCACCTCCCTGGTGTCATGGTCTTTTTCAAGAATGAAGGATAAATAAAAATCAGGCCGACCAATGTGGACTTTTAACTACTCAATAAGACTTTTGGTAGTTATTATGGAAGATCACAAAAAAAATACAAATGAGGATTTGTGCTTTTGAGGATTATAGAAAAATTGTAAGAACTTTAGATTTTCCTAAATTACTCACTTAATACTTCCTTCATATAATAAAGATAAATAACAATGTGTGTTTGTGTAAATTAGAAATTCAGAATATGGATGTATATAACTCATAACAATATTTATTAAAACTTTTTATTACAAACATTAAAAAAGGTAATATTTGTCATTCATTCTTCATTTATTAGGTTTTTTATAAGGCAAATGGGGTTAAGTGGCTTGCCCAAGGCCACACAGCTAGGTAATTAAGTGTCTGAGACTGGATTTGAACCCAGGTACTCCTGACTCCAGGGTCAGTGCTTTATCCACTATGCAACCTAGCCACCCCTTTGTCATTCATTCTTGAGGAAGACCATGACATTAGGGAAGAGAAGCCATGATAAACATATGGATTGTATTTGAGTGAGGAGGTGCTATGCTAAGTCACCAGCTTCACTTTCTCCTCCAGATTCATCTAAGATCCAGTGGCCAGCTATGAATCAGTATTACTGGAGATGGACCTGGATGCAAGGCAATCAGGGTTAAAAGTTTTGCCCCAGGTCATACCACTAGTAAGTGTCTTGGACTTGATTCAAACTTCTGTCCCCTTGACTCTAAGACCAGTGCTTTATTGACTGTATCACCTAAATTTATTAAAATTCTATTTTGTCTTTGTCAACCACAATATATTTGTATTAATGTATTCTTAGATTTAATTCAAAGATGTATGTTTTAATTCATTTGCTTATTTATTTTTTGTACTCAGTAATTGATTATTGAATTGAAATAAACTAAGGGCTCTCAAAGATATTTGCTCATAGAGGTTTTTTCCAGGACACAATCTTTGATGGGACCACACCTGAATAAGTCATGGAATGATGACAGAAAAAGACTTTTGTATCACTGAGCTTTTCTCCCTCTGTTGTCCCTAACCATCATACTGATTCTTTAAGAAGAACTGA
Organism: Macrotis lagotis; assembly: GCF_037893015.1. NCBI lineage: Eukaryota > Metazoa > Chordata > Mammalia > Peramelemorphia > Peramelidae > Macrotis > Macrotis lagotis. Next base: position 469,533,112 of record NC_133658.1, on the reverse strand, counting down.
TTTAAAGGGGATATATCTTGACTGATATACATAGGAAAGTAGAGTCATTGCCCATATAAAAAAAAAAAGAAAATATGGTGTGATATACATAGGAAAGTAGAGTCATTGCCCATATCAAAGAAAAAAAACGAAAATACAATGGTCTATGGATGACAAGTTGTAACTATGTAACTTTGGACAAAACATTTTTTGTGCTTCAGTATCTTTATCTGTACAGACAGGGGATTAATCTATAGTAAAGAAGCATTAGGAATTTTCCCATCTCTGAATCTGCGCTGATGAGAAGTCCCTTTAATAAATGAACCAATTTGGCTACCTCCATGATCATCATAACAGAGGGGAGTATAGTTTGTATCCCATCTTTACCAGTCACTACCAGTGTGCCCTGGGTTAAGTCACTCAAGTCTTATTAGGCCTCAATTTCATTATCTGTAAGATAACAGGGTTGGTTTGGATGACTTTCAAGATTCCCTGTATCTGGAGAAGATTAATCCTAAGGCATGCATTCACTTAATACATGGAGAAATTAAGTTCTTTCTTTTCAATTGTTCCTTTTACTATAATGTTGACTCAGTAGAATGGATAGGGATTTTAGAGGTCAACCAGTCCAGTCTCTTCATATGACTGATGATGTGAGAGATAAGTATCTCAGCAACTTGGCCAAAGTCATTCAGCCAAAAATTAACGTAAAAGAGGAATTTGAATTCAGCCTTCGTTCTCTTGTCCTTGGTGCTTCTTTTCATAGGATGGGAATAATGCAATTAGAATCAAGATAAACTTGGTGTTGACTCCTCTCTCTAATGATTAATAGCAGTGTGAGCCCTGATGAATTAATTTCATTCTCTAAAACTTTTCCATAAATATTCTTCTGTAAAATGGGTCTAATATAAGAGATAACCTCCTCCTTGATAGCTGCCTTTTATCCACTTTGTATGACTCTATTGTGGACCGAGTTATGTGTGGTTGTCCCTCCTCTTTGCATGTAAATGCCTTGAATACAGGAATTATTTCTCTTTTTATTTGTATACCTGATGCTTAGAACCAAAAAATAAAGTAATGCTTGTTGTTTAATTGTAAACAGATTGACAGAATACAGTAATAAGGATAGAGTTGTCCTCCGAGTCAGTAAGACCCCAAATCAAATCATACCACTAAGAAATACCAGTTTTATTATCCTAGGCAAGGTATTGCTTAACCCCTTGTTGTCCAAGCCACTCCTCAATCTTCTCAAAATACAAACGAACGTATCAGAAATCCTAAGTCAAACTAATAAAATAATGTGTTCATACAAAATAACACAGTTATTTTTTTTAAACTGTGAATTTTTTTAATGTTAGTAACACCCAGTGAGAAAAAGTCTAATATCCAAGTAGATTCTCAGGGGTTCTGCATGCCCCCTAAGTCTGGTCGATTCTGCCCACCTCAATTCCAACTTTTCAGTTTCATTTTATGTATGACCTTTGGCAATTACATTGTAAGATACTTGAGTGCAGGGACCATTTTTATTTTTTTTTTATTTGTAGGTTTCTCTTCAGTCTTTAGGACAGTGTGTGGCAAGGAGTATGTGATTATTAAATATTTATGGATTAATTTATTCTTCCACTCATCATCCCTTAAAAATGAAATTGCTATGTCACCCATTCCTTTGGTTCTAATGATTTAGACAGATATTGAAGAATGTTTTCAAAAAAATTATTTTAAATATACATTTCTAAAAGTTTTCAGTACTAAGTTCACTCCCTCTCTCATTTTTCTGCACCTATCAAAAAGGCAAGGATTCAATATCAATTATGGGTGTAAAACTATGCAAAATATATTACTGCATTATCCATATTTGAGAAACTCAAGAAAAAATCCTCAGAATTCATCAATTCTTTCTCTGGTGGTGGACTGTATTTTTTCTTACTTTTTAAAAATTTATTTTCATCCATTTGTACATGTATATTTCCAAGTTACAAAATTTCCCTCCACCCTCCCTTCCCAGAAGGTTCCCCTCAGTTAGGAACTGTCAAGTTAGCATTTTCCAACCATATTTTGTTAAACATATTTACAAATTAGTAGTTTTGGGCATTAGGAATTAGGATTAAGGGAAAGAGTAATATAAGAGATTTTTTTTTTATAAAGTGTTCATCACATTCAGTAGGGGTGTTTTTATTTCTGTGTATTTTATTTTGTTTTGTTTGTCATCCTCTGGCTGTTCTCTGGACTGCTGGTAGGGGTTGCTTCCATCAAGGTTTTTCATCTCATCATGTTGATGTGTAAATTGTTCTCTTGACTCTACTCCCTTCACTCAGCATCAGATCCCCTTAGTTATTCCATGCTTCTCTAGAGTCTGACCATATATTGTTTCATATAGAACAGTAATATTACATTCTATTCATGTAACATAACTTGTTTAGCCATTCCCCAAATGATGGGTACCCCCTCAATTTCAAATTTTGCCATTATAAAAAGGGATGCTAAGAATATTTTGCAATATGTTGGACTTTTTCCATATTTTGAAATTTCTTCTAGATATAGTCCTAGAATTAGAATTGCTGAGTTTTTTTTGGATTTATTTACAACTCCACAAGCAATGCATCCACGTCCCAATCCTCCAACAACCTCTCCAACACTGATCATCCTCCTTTTTTCTCATCTGGGCTAATCAAATAGATATGAGATGATACCTCATTGTTGTTTTAATGTGTATTTCTCTAATCAATTTTGATTTGGAGCATTTTTCACATGGTTAGATAAAGCTTTAATTTCTTCCTTTGAAACTGTCTGTTCCTATCCTTTGATCATTTATCAATTGGGGAATGACTTGTGACCTTATAAATATGATGCAATTTTTTATGTATTTTAGAAATGAGACCTTTATCAGAAAGCTTGTTTGTGCAATGTTCTTTTGAGCTTTGATTTAGAAACCTTTTAGGAAATGAGCAGTTAATTATTTCTATTTCTGTTTTGCCATCTGTATCTTAGCCATCAGAACAATTTTCCTTGATAATTTATTGAAAGATTATAGTTATATTCTGTGTTGCATCATTGCTTTCAGGTAATTTAATCGGTTCTGTTTTTCCAATGAGTTATTTTACATATTCTCTGATTTTTAATTTTTCCTTTTGTTATTGTTATTTTAATTTTTGTAGAATTATTTTATTGTTGATATGTTAATGTTGAGAGTTTTCCTAATGTTGAACCAGCCCTGACTGCTTGGTATAAAACCAACCTGATCATGATGTATTATCCTAATAATAACTTTCTGTAGTCTCATTGCTAAAATTTAATTTAAGATTTTAGCATCAATATTCATTAGGGAGATTGGTTTATACTTTTGTTTGTCTGTGTTGATCCTTCCTGGTTTAGGTATTAGCACCATGTTGTTTTCATAAAAAGACTTTGGTAGAACTCTTTCCTCTCTTATTTTTTTAAAATGGTTTATATAGAATAGGAATTAATTGTTCCTTAAATGTTGGGTAGAATTTATTTGTAAATCCATCTGGAACTGGAGACTTTTTTCTTAGGGAGTTTATTGATGGTTTCTTCAATTTCTTTTTCTGAAATGGGGTTATTTAAGTAATCTATTTCCTCTTCTCTAAATTTGGGCAGTTTGTATTTTTGTAAATATTCATCCATTTCACTCGAATTGTCCAATTTAATTGGTATATAGTTTGGCAAAGTAGCTCTTAATTATCTCTTTAATTTCCTCCTCATTGGTGGTTTGTTCAATCTTTTCATTTTTCATACTAGATATTTGGTTATCTTCTCTTTTTTAAAAAAAAATCAGATTAACCAGAGATTTGTTAGCTTTTTCATAAAACCAACTCTTCAATTAATGAATGAGATTGATGTTTTTTTTTGGGGGGGTCCCTATTTTATTAATCTCCCCTTTAATTTTCAGAATTTCCAGTTGAGTATTTAATTGCAGAATGTTTAATTTGTTCTTTTTCTACCTTAATGAGATTGATTTTTGCTTTTACTTTGTCTGATAATTAGAATTACTAACTTAGGTTTTTTTTTTTTTTACTTCAACTGGGGCAATTTTTTTTGGCTCCAAACTTTTAGCTTTACCATGTGTATATCATTCTGCTTCAAAAGAGTTTCTTGTAAACAACTTATTGTAGGACTCTGGGGTTCTTTTTTTTAGGGTTTTTTTTTTTTGCAAGGCAATGGGGTTAAGTGGATTACCCAAGGCCACACAGCTAGGTAATTATTAAGGGTCTGAGTTCAGATTTGAACTCAGGTATTCCTGTCTCCAGAGCTGGTGCTCTATCCACTGTGGCACCTAGCTGCCCCAGGATTCTGGTTTTTAATCCCTGCTATCCAGTTCCATTTTATGGGACAGTTCATCCCATTCACATTTATAGTTAAGATTACAAATTCTGTATTTCCCTCTATGCTATCTTTCTCCATTTATAGTTATCTCGTTACTTTTCTCTTTTCCCTCCTCACCAAAATTTTACAACCTTTCCCCTTTGATTAATTTTTTAAAAAATTAAATTTATTTTTACTTATATTTTCCCTTCCCTTTTATCAGTCCCTTCTCCCCTTGTCTTCCCTTTTCCCAGTGCCCCTCTTGACTGTAGATTGTTTCTTTTTTTAAACCTCAGTGGGATTGTATCTCATTTCCTCACTGGGCTAAATCTATTGAATAGAATTTACACAGCTTTCAGATTCTCCTTTCTTTCCCTCTGTAATTATAAATCTTTGTGATTCTTCCCTTGGTGCTCTAATATGCTTAATAAGCTCTTATTGTTATCAATATATCATCACAGATTGTATACTTGATTTTAATAAGCAGGACTGACTCAAAATATATCAAATTATTATAATTATTTTTTACCTTACTCCCTTTTCAAGTATCTTTCAAGTACACACAATCCTCATCTTCAGCCAAAATATTCTCCAAAGCCATATCATTTCTTGAACTAATTCTGCCCCTCACCCCTGGTCTATTTTCTTTCCCACATTATCTCTCCCCCCCCCCACCCAGGGTATCATACAACTCATTAAGTGAACCAAGGCTCTTTGTCTCTCCCACTTTACCACCACCCCTCCACCCAGCATACTTAACCCCTTGTTAAGTGAAGCATCCTGATCTAATTAACTGAATGTATCTTAAAGATGGTGGATTGCATTTTTGCATCATGAGAACTTTGAAATTATCTTGTATCATGGTTTTGATCACAGTAGCCACATCTTTCATAGTTGATTTTCATTAAAACATTTCTGTTATTGTGTATATTGAACTTTAGGCTCTCCCTATTTTAGTGTTCAATATAGGTCTTTCTCAGTTTTTTCTGAAATCACATCCCTCATCATTTCTTTTAGCATAATAGTACTCCATCACAATCATATATTATAAAGAATTCACCCATACCACAATAGTTGATTATCTACTTGATTTGCAATTTTTCCCCACAAAAAGGAATTAATATGTATATATATATGTGTGTGTGTGTGTGTGTGTGTGTGTGTGTGTGTGTGTATGTGTATGTGTGTGTGTCTGTGTGTGTGTGTGTGTGTGTGTGTGTGCATCTGTACATATTTATTGCTTTGCTTTTCTCTGATCTCTTTGGGATTCAGACCTACTATTATTTTTGCATTTTTCCATTCACTGTAAAAATTCTTCTTTGAAAATCTGTTTTATTTGTTATACTTCTTCCCATTCTACCTCTCCCTCATCCCTCCTTCTAGAATTATTTTTGCTCATTCTTATTTATTTATTTTCTTTTTGGGACATCATTTCAACATTGTCAACTAGTATTCTTGCCCTATTTGTCTGTAAAATTCATTTAACTGCTCTAAAATCATAAAGTTTGTAGGAGTTAGGTGTATCCTCTTTATTGAGACCCCTAATATTTCTCTTAAGGTTTTCTTTTTCATAATTCTTTTGAATCTTTATTTTGTTGTCATATTTTTCTATTTCTATTTGTCTATTCTATTGGGATGCTTGAAAATCTGCAATTTCAATAAATATTCATTTTATGCCTTGTGGAATTATACTCCATTTTTCTAGGTAAGATTTGGAAGATTATAATTCTAGCTTCTTTGTCTTCTGAACACTCATATTCCTTCATGTCCATTCCTTTAACATGGAACTTTTTAAACCTTGTTTTATCTTGATTGTAGCAGTATGATATTTGAATTTTTTTGGTTGCCTGTAATATTTTTTCCTTGATTTGGTAGCTCTGGAATTTGGCTCTAAGATTCCTGGGAGTTTTCATTTTGGAACCTGAGGTCTTTTTCAGGAGGTGATTAATGAATACTTTCAATTTTATATTTACACTCTGGTTTTAATAAATCAGCAAGTTTTCTTGAAATTTCTTGAAATTTGCTCACTAAGCTTTTTCTTTAATAATAATTTTTCAGGTAATCAAATAATTCTTTAATTATCTATATAGATTTTTTCAAGCTGAGTAGTCTATCACATTTTTATTCCACCCCCCCCCCTTATGACTTTCATTTATTCTTTCTTGGTTACTCATAGAATCATTAGCTTCCACTTATGCATTTCTACATTTTAGGGAATTATTTTTCTTTTTTATTTGATCTGTTCTACTTTTTCAGCAGTAGTTTTCCTTCAGAGGGATTTTGACTTCTTTTAACATTAGGTCTGTTTGCAAATTAAGGTGTTATTTTCTTCAATATTTTTGTACCTTTTTCACCAAGATGCCAAGTCTTTTTCCATAATTTTCTTACTTAAGTCACATTTCTTTTTCCATTCCCTCACTCCACCCCCTGCCCTGACACTTTTATTTCTTTCTTTAACTCTTCTATGAATTCTTCTTTGACTTGAATTCAATGAATTTTCTTTTTTTGTGGCTTTGTTTTCACATTACTGTTTTCCTATGATTTTATGACTTGGTCTTCTGTACCCCTGTAGTAGCTTTTTATGGTCTTTTTGGTAGAATGATCCTATTATAATCAATTTCTTGATTTTTAAACTTTATGCTAGTTGGACTTTGCTTAAGTGGGAATAGGGAGGACTACGTTTAACATTTTTCCATACTGGTTTTTCCAGAGCTAGTTCTAGGGATCTGTGAATTTTTGTACTTGTAAGATGATTCTGACAGAAATATGATCAATTTCCTCCTGGTTTCCACTTTGGATTTTGCCCAGGATGCTTTCCTTGTCCCCTGTAGCCATGAGTAGCCAAAATACTTTTTTTTGCCTTGGAACTGCAGTCAGGGACCCCATTTTTTTTACTGAAATCTAGCACTTGCCTTTGCTTTGGAATTGTAGTTCAGAACTTCACAAAGACCATAGAATTTCCAGTCCATTACAGTTGTATACAGTACCAACAAATAGCTATATTATCTCTTTCTGATCACTTGTCTTACACACTTACCATCTCTCAACTGAAAGCTCTTAACTTTCATGCTGCTGTTTGAGCCATCATATATGGGCTCTGCGCAAGATTTCATTCCACTGTTACAAATGTATCCTTCCTACTTCATAATTTAGTTTTAATCTGGTAAAATGAATCATTCTGAATATATATTGACTCTATTGTTCTGAAATTTGATTTGAGATGTTGAAGGTATTGGGGGTGGAATGTTGAAATAATAACTCTAATTTTTCTTCTTGGCTTCACTTTTATCTTAATATAATTATTTATAGTAATTTTCAGAATTGTGTAAAAGGAATAAATAAAAATGTTTTCTTGGACAATACTTTATTAGTCATTTGGAAAATCATCTGACAACAATTGAAAAAATATTATTTACAATATGTTCACAATGGGAAAAAGGGAATTAATGTAAACCTTAAATTATTTTTATTTTAAAACTAATAGAAGATATTTTCTAGATTTATGGCAAGGTTTAGCATCCTTGAAGTAAAGAGAGCAGTAATGATAGCTAAATAAACAATTTCAGCTACATAAAAGTATAATTTTGTTAATGATATAAGTCAATGAAGTTAAGAAGATAAAGAAAATTCTAAAGGTTGAAAACTCAAATAATTACAGAAATCTCAATTTATGTTTTAAAGAGACCTTATATATTATTTCTGTGAGAAGTATATTATCCTATAGATAAACACAATTGCTGGATTATTGAAGAACAAGGCTCACTCTCTAATAAACAAGTGGCCAATTAATAAGAATAATTTTCAACAATTAAACTGTATTTTGTAAAAATATAATCAAGAAGAGAAACAAAATATGCAATAACTCAGGTTTATCCTTATATTTTTTAAATGGATACATGATGAAATATATCAAACAGTATAGTTTGGCCCCAACTTGGGCAAATTTTGGACACTAAATTGGTAATATTATTTGAATTCACATTATTTAAATATGTAATTATATGAACATATAGTTTTCTACTTCAATGAAAATACGTAAAACAATTAAATGTTTTGTTTTATAAAAAGGTTCTTTTTTAATTAGAGAAAAAACTGGGACAAAATTAGCTGGTCCAGTTCTATTTTAAATCATTGCTATTTTTTTCCCAATCACATGTAGAGAAAGCTTTCAACATTTATTTTGTAAAATTTTCTCCTTCCTTTTGTTCCTTCCTCCCCCCAAGACAGAAAGCAATCTGATGTAGGTTATACATGCCCAATTATGTATTACATATTTACATATTAGTCATGCTGGCTAAGAAGAATCAGAATAAAAGTGAAAAAAGTAATGAGAAAGAAAAAATAAAGAAATTAAAAGGATATCAGACTGCTTTGATTTGCATTGAGACTCTATAGTTCTTTATTTCAACGTGGATGCCATTTTCCATCATATATTTTCAGATTTCCTATGATCACTGTATAACTGAGAAGAGCTAAATCTATCATTGCTGTTCATCACACAATGTTGCTGTTACTGTGTTCAATGTTCTTTCCTTCTTCTATTCAGTTCTCTCAATATCATTACATTTAAGTCTTTTTAAAACTTTTTTCCAGTTTTATTTATTTCTTTATTTTCATCCATGAGCACATATATATTTTTAAGTTGCAAAATTTCCTTCTGCCCTCCTTTCCCACCCACTTTCCCTCAGAGCATTGTACATACTTATTTTTGATAAACATGTGAGCAAATTAGCTATTTTTGGTATGAGGAATGAGGGTGAAGGGAAAGAGATACAGAGATAAATGTTATAAATTGTTCATAGGTTCTTGTTTGTGTGTGTGTTGTTTTCCTTTGCTTTGTTTTTTTTTTTTTGTTCTCTGGATGGGGATAACATTGTCCATAGACAATCTATTACAGTTGTCCTAGCTTTCTGAACTGCTGAGAGCAGCTGTTTCCATCAAGGTTATTCATCTCACAATGTTGTTGTTGATATATATATATATATATATATATATATATATATATATACATACATGCATACATACATAGTTTTTTTGGTATTACACCCTTCAATCAGCATGAGATCCTGGAAGTCATTCCATGAAGTCTGACCATTTATGGTTTCTTAAAGAACAATAGTATTCCATAGTATTCATGTATCATAACTTGTTTAGCCATCCACCCAAAATTTCCAGTTCTTTGCCACTACAAAAAATGGCTGCTATGAATATTTGGGAACATATGACACTTTTTCCTTTTCTTATGATTTCTTCTGGATGTAGACCTAGAATTACAATTACTGGGTCAAAGGATATGAACAATTTTATTGCTCTTTGGACATAATTCCATAGTCCTCTCCAGAAAGGTTAGATCTGTTCACAACTCCTCCAGCAATGCATCAATGTCCCATTCCTCCCAGAACCTCCCCAACATTGATCATTTCCCCTTTTTTTCACTGTGACCAATCTGATAGGTTTAAGGTGATACCACATTTTTTTCATTTGTATTTTTCTAAGCAAAAATGATTTGAAGCTTTTTTCCTATGGTTATATATAGTTTTAATTTCCTCATTTGAAAACTCTTCATATTCTTTGTCTTTTTATCAGATGGGGAATGACTTGTGACCTTAGATATCTGATGCAATTCTCTATATATTTTAGAAATGAGACCTTTAACTGAATTCTTAGTTGTGAAAATTGCTTCCCAGATTTCAGCTTTCCTTCCAATTTTGATAGCATTGATTTTATTTGTGTAATTTTTAAAAAAATTAATATAGGCAAAATCATTCATTTTGTAGTTTATAATGCACCCAAATTCTTGTTTAGTCTTAAAGTTATCCCCTTTCCATAGCTCTGATAGGTAATTTCTTGGTCTAATAATTTATCTATGGTGTCACTCTTTATGTATAAATCCTTTATGCGTTTTGACCTTATTTTGGTATGGGGTGTGAGATGTAGATCTATAACTAGTTTTTGTCATACTATTTTCCAGTTTTCCCAACAATTTTCATCAAATAGTGAGTTATTCCAGAAGCTGATGTCTTTGGATTTTTCAAATAGTTGTTGCTGTACTCATTTTCTGCGAATTCCTTTGAACCTATCCTAATTCACTGCTCCATTACTGTATTTCCAACCAGTATAAGGCATTCCTTTGCATTTCCTTATAGTGTAGTTTTAGATCTGATAGATCTAGGTCATCTTCTTTTGCATTTTTTCCCATCAATTCTCCCATCAATTTTTTTGGGTAGAATTGTCATTTTTATATTATTTTATATTTTATATTATTAGCTTCACCTAACCGTGAGCATTTGATATTTTTCTACCAATTTAGATTGGACTTTATTTAGTGACAAGTGCTTTATAATTGTGTTTATATAGTTTCTGGATTTGTCTTGGGAGGGAGATTCCAAGTATTTAATATTTTTATATTTATTTTAATGGAAATTATTTTCTATCTCTTCCTCTTGGTCTTTGCTGTCCATTTAAAGAAATATTGATGATTTATGTGGGTTTATTTTATATCCTGTTATTTTGCTGAATTTGTTCATTGTTTCAAAGGTTTTTTTAAATGATTTTCTCCGGTACTCTAAGTATACCATCATACCATTTGCAAAGTGTGAAAGTTTTGCTTTCTCATTGCAAATAGTGTATATAAGTCTTTCCAATTTTTTTCAGGAATCTACCTACTCATAAATTCTTAAGTAACAGAAATCTTCCTTGACATTCATATACCAGAACTTGTTCAGTCACTCTACTGTTGACAGACATTCCCTTAATTTCTAATTCCTTGGCACTACAAAAAAGTTGCCACAAATATCTTTGTTTTTGCATGAAGTCCCCGCCCCCATTTTATCATCTCTATGGAATACTGAAGTATATTGGTATTGCTGGATAAATGGGTATGCCCAGTTTTACAACCCTTTGGTCCTAGCTCCAAACTACTCTTTGGAATGTTTGAATCTATTCACAACTCTACAAACATGATATTAGGAATCCAGTTTTCCCATATCTTCTACAACATTTGTCTTCTTTGTTTGAGATCATCTTAACTGATCAGAAAGGTGTGAAGAAGTATGTCAGAGTTGTTTTAGTAAATTTCTATCCCATGAGCTTAAGTCATTGGGTTACCAAATACTATATAACTATAAACATGTTTTACTGTGCCGTGTGTAACTAACCTAATCTACTGATTCACCACTCTATTTCTTAGTCAACACCAAATAGTTTTGATGATTGCTGTTTAGAATCGAGTTATAGATATGGTATGGCTAATTCACATTAATTTGCATTTTTTTTCCCAATGATTCCTTTGATATTTTATAACTTTTCTTCCTCAAGATAAATTTTGCTACTCTTTCTTTCTTGCTCAATACATTAAGTTTTTGATAGTTTGATTGGGAGAGCACTGAATATACAATTTAATTTAAGCAAAATTTTCATTTTTATTATATTAGCTCATATTAGACTATTCACTATTGATTAGCTGTTTAGATTTGATTTTACTTGTGTATGTATGTATATAATAATTGGGTATTATATTCATATATTTCATTTATAATGTCTTCAGTTATTTTAAATGGAATTTATCTTTCTATATCTTGCTGCTGGACTTTGTTAGTGATAAATAAAAATGCTGATGATATATGTGGTTTTATTTTATATCCTTAACTCTTTTAAAACTGTAAATTGTTTCTTAGTTTTTAAGTTGATTCTTGAGGATTTTCTAAGTAAACTATCTGCAAAGTCAAAGTTTTGGATACTCATTGCCTGTTCTAATTCTTTCAAGTTGCTTTTTCTTCTCATTGCTAAAGCTAAAACATGTTGTAAAATATTGACTAATAGTAACCATAACAGATATCCTTGTCTCACCCATCACCTTATTGGGAATGCTTCTAGCTTATTTCCGTTACATATAATGTTTGTTGATGGTTTTAAATAGTTACTTCTCATCATTTTATGAAAAACTCCATTAATTCCTATGCTTTCCAGTATTTTTAATAGGAATTGATGATAATCATGTCTGTTTTGCTAATTTTGTTATTGAAATTGTCAATTATTTTGATAGTTCTTTTAAAAGTGAACCAGTTCTGCATTTCTGGTAAAATCCCATCTGATTATATTGTTTGAGACTAGGGATAAATGAGTGTAATTTCTTTGATAATATTATATTTAAAATATGTGCATCTGTATTCATTAGGGAGATTGTTCTATAATTTTCTGTCTTGGTCTTGGTTATTCCTGATTTAGAAATCTGTAACATGTTTGTGTCAGATCCTCTAAAAAAGATAATTAGATTTTTAATTTTGAAGTGATGAATGCTCAATGATTTCCTCATGCAATATCACAATTCATTATAGTATTATAAATGAAAAACTGAAAGTATTTTTTAATGTTAAGTAAAAATAATGAAATACATCTAGGACATTTTTATTATATACAATTTTTATTGCATATGGTACAATTTTTATTATATGAATTAGAAACTGAAAAAACTCTAATTTATATAAAATCTTAGGAAAATAATAGTACAAATTGTTAAAAATGATTAGTTCATCTAAAAATATGCTCACAATTCATATACCCAAGGTCATTCTCTGATGAAAAATTAATTAAAAAAGAATATTATAACATAGCTTTTCTGAGTTTTCCATTCTATTGGTCATAGGATCAGTCACAGTAGCTCATTACTAACCTCTAAGAATTTGTTGACTTTCAATTTAACTGTGTTTTAAATTGGGAAAGTGACAATATGTAATTCAATTTACAATTTTGGTAAATTTATTTTAATAAATTATAAAATCCAAAATATAATCTTGATATATTTATAGGAATATTGAAAAAATGAACCATATAGAATATAATATTCAACAACTGTCTTCAGGAAGTGCATTCTCAAAATAATTTGAAATCTTTTGTTTTATTTTTCAGGGTGATGGACTTTAGTGACACAGCTAGTCACACAGCTAGATAATCTTAAGTGTCTGAGTTTGGATTTGAACTGAGGTCCTCCTGATTCCAGGGCCAGTGCTTTATCCACTATGCCACCTAGCTGCTCCTAAATTTTGAAATCTTATATTATCATTTCAATTAATATAATAGAACAAAAGGACATTAAAATCCTTAAGAATCTAGGTGGTTTGCTATCTTTTTCAATTAAAATGAATTTGATATGACTCATTAAATAAAACATTAATCTAAATTGGTTTGAATATAAACATTGTCATATAAACTGTAAATTTGCTCAAAGTGTAAACAAAGCATTAAGATAATTAAAATGCATACATTAGGGAAAGTATCCACTAAAGTGTCACCAGGAGTTTTGGGGTAAGGGAGAAGATCCTGAATATTTATATAATAAAAAAAAACACATCTTTCTACTGTACAGTTATTTAAGCAAATCATTTATTATCATATGATCATATAATCAATCAATAAATATTTAATAGATAACTCATATGAAAAGTTCTATACCAAATGTTGGGTAAAATTTTGAAACAGATTATGCTCTAAAAGGGACTTACATTCTATTGAACCATAGATTTAACACAAAAAAAGATCTGTACACAGAATTCAGTCTGTCATTTTTTACAGCTAAGAAACCTTGGGGTTTTAATTTAAATTATCTCTCCAATATAACTAAGACTCAAACTCAGTTTACTTGGATAGGAATCCAGTTCCCATGTCAATCTTATCCAACTCCACACACATTAAATATTCAATTTTTTTCTAAATTAAAGCGAATAGTCCTTGAACTTTGTTCAAACTCCACATCTCCTTAACTGGATACATATGGCACTCTCCTTTGCAGACAGCCCAAAATTGCTCTTGGTTGTTGCACTGATAGAATGAGCAAGTTTGATCATCACTCCCATGTTGCTGTTAGGGTATACAGTGTTTTTCTGGTTCTGCTCATATCACTCAGCATCAGTTCATGCAACTCCCTATTCCCTTTAATTTAGAAAAAACAGATATCTTATTGTCTGATCTTGTTACCTCTTAGAATTCTTGTCTCTTCTCTAAGGATATGATTTCTCTCTCATCACACCCAATTTGGATCAAGGTACAACATGGAAATAAAGTAGACTGACAGATTGCTTTTCATGGGGGGGATAAGATTGGGGGGAAGATTGTAAAACTCAAATAATATCTTTAATAAAAATTAATTAAAAAATATTCAAGTTGTTTCTTATTTCTGCCTTCTCTATTTTTATGGCAATTTAGTGATTCCTATACTACATATCCAAAGGGTACCTTCAAGATCAGTTACATTGGACACACCCTAGTTTTTTTCAATTTTTTTTCTTTCATTTGTTTTTTATTGAGAATATTTACTATTTCAACACTATTTTCAAGATCTGTCACTCCATTCTTACTTTTGGAATAACAGTTATCAAACAAAACATATCATAAGCCACTCAAATAAATAGAATATCTTGAGTTTTGTTTGAGGTATTAAAATATTGTTCTTTTTTATTTATTTTTTACAGTTACATACAAGGATAGTTTTAATCTGATACAGGTTGTACAAGTACCATTATGCTTTATGTAATTCCATATTGATATTAATGTCTGTCCTTCATTATTGAAGAAGACCATGACATAAGGGATATGATTCTATGACAAACACATGAATTGGATTTGAGTGAAGAGCTACTGGGCTAAGTCACCTGGCACACTTTCTCCAGAGTCATCTGGATCCAACAGCCAGATATGACTCAGAATGACTGGAGATGGCCCTCAATGTGAAGCAATTAGGGATAAGTGACTTGTCCAAGGTCATACAGCTAGCAAGTGACAAATATCTTGAGGGGGGATTTGAAGGGCAGTGTACCATGCCACCTTGTTGCTCTTTCAATTCCATTTTAGTCATGTTGTGAAAGAAGAATAAGAACTAAGGAGGAAATACCATGGGAAAGAAAGAAAGGAATAAAAGAAAATAATATGCTTTATTCTGCATTCAGTATCTATATATTTTTTCACTAAAAGTGTATTTGTAACAAGTCTTTCAGGATTGTAATTGATAAATGACCTTTGAAGAGGAACTACTTAGTCCATCATGGTTGATCATCACACAATTTTGCTGTTAATATATACAATGTTTCCCTGGTTCTGCAGAATGTTTGGAACAGTTCACTTCTCCACTAACAGTACATACGCACCCCTTCTTTCCCTTATCCTCAACAATATTGATAATTTTTCTTTCTTGTCATTTTAGTCAATCTGAAAGGTGTGGATTGATACTTCATGGTTGTTTTAATTTGTATTTCTCTAATCTATAATGATTTGCAGCATCTTATCACAAGTCTATGAATAGCTTTGGTTTCTTCATCTGAAAAAATGCCGGTTCATATCCTTTGACCATTCATCAGCTGGGAAATAACAGAGGAATAACTTACTTCTCTATATATTTTAAAAATGGGTTCATTATCAGAGACACTAGCTGTGAAAATTATTTCCCAACTTTTGTATCCTGACAATATTGGTTGCAAAGCCTTTCAATTTAATGTGGTCAAATGTTTCCATTTTGCAGTTTTGTCAAATAGTATAATCATTTTTTTAGGTTTTTTTGCAAGGCAATGGGGTTAAGTGGCTTGCCCGAGGTCACACAGCTAGGTAATTATTAAGTGTCTGAGGCCGGATTTGAACTCACGTTCTCCAGACTCCAGGCCAGGGCTCTATCCACTGCACCAGCTAACTGTCCTAAATAGTATTTTCTTATCACACAAGCTGGATTCTTTGTGTTTATAAAATAGTAGGTTACCATAAAAATTTACTATGGCTCCTTTTGTATATGAAATATTCCACCAATTCACTTCTCTATTTCTTTGCCAGTACCAGAAAGTTTAGGAGAATTTTACTTTCAAATACAGTTTTAGACCTGGTATGGTGAGGCCAACTCCCTTTGCAATTTTTTTTCTCATTAATTCCCTTGATATCTTGACCTTTGGTTCTCCAAATTAATTTTCTTACTATGTTTTCCTTGCTCATTAAAATAGTTTTGATAGACTTCCGGCCAAGATGGCAGAGTGAAGACAGGCAGAGTTCTAAAGTCTCCTGATCTTTCCCCATCAATGATATGAAACAAGATGCTTCACAGAAACCTGATCCATGAAATGCAGAAAGAAAATCCAGGAGAAAAAAACATCTACCTCAGGATTTGTTTTCTGTGGTCCTGGGTGAGTCTGGGCACAGAGGGAAGATCAGTTGCAGATCAGCCTGATTAGTCACGGGGTTGGGGCCCTGGGAGTCTGAGGGCCCAAGAACTGTATCTTTCTGATCAGTGGGGATAGAGCCTAGTGGACCACGGGAGCTTCAGTCAACTAGGGAGCAGAGGCATTGGCATTGGAGTTTTCTGACAGGGCTGGGAGCGGGGAGGAGTGTTATAGTGCAGGAGAACTGCAGACATCATCCCTGGAGTCCTCTGGTCTGAGGAACTCTGAGTCCACACCCCCATTGAGGCTAAGGCCTCTTCCCAGAACAAACACCATCACAGATTACCTCTGGCCCAGGCAAAGGAGTATGAGCAGAAAAACCAGCCCAGCTGACAATAGGGAGAGGGATGACTTCACCCCAGGGTAAAGCCCACCATTGACTGAAGACAAAAGTCTTTAACATCTTCAGTAACTCCAACCAGGCTAAGGGAGTAGGCCTCAATCAAGGTCACAGACACTCCAGAGAATGCAACCAGTACCTCCTACTGGAACTCTGCCTAACTCTTTCTATGAAACCAATATATTACTGATACCTAAATCAGGAAGAGTTAAAACAGAGAAATAGAATTTTAGACCTATCTCCCTGATGAATATAGATGCAAAAATCTTAAATAGAAACTTAGTAAAATGATTACAACAAATTATCAGGATAATACATTTTGGCCAAGTAGGATTAATCCCAGGAATGCAGGTTTGGTTCAATATTAGAAGAATTCTAAGTATAATCAATTATATCAACAACAAACCTATCAGAAAATATAATCATATCAATAGATACTGGAAAATCTTTTGACAAGATATAGCACCAATTCTTACTAAAAACACTAGAGAGTGTAGGAATAAATGCACTGTTTCTTAGTATAATAAGCAGTATCTATCTGAAACCATCAAAAAGCATTATATTCAATGGGGAGAGGCTAGAGGCATTCCCAATAAGATGGGGGTGAACCAAGGATGCCCATTATTACCACTACTATTCAATATTGTATTAGATATGTTAGCATCAGCAATTAGAGAAAAAAAAGAAATTGAAAGAATTAGAATTGGGAAGGAAGAATCAAAACTCTCACTTTTTGCAGATGACATGATAGGCTACCTAGAGAATCCCAAGAAATCATCCAAAAAAACTACTGGAAACAATTAGCAATTTTAACAAAGTTACAGGATATAAAATAAACCCTCATACATCCTCAACTTTTCTATATATGACTAGCCAGATACAGCAGCAAGATCTAGAAAGAAATCCCATTGAAAGTAACCTCAGACAATATAAAATACTCGGGAGTCTATTTGCCAAGGCAGACTCAGGAACTTTTTCAAAACAATTATAAACATTTCTCAAATTAAATCATATTTAAATAACTGGGCAAACATCAACTGCTCATGGATAGTTAGAGCTAGTATAATGAAAATGACAATTCTACCAAAACTAAGCTACCTGTTTAGTGTCATACCAATCAAAATACCCAAAATTTTTTTTAATGATTTAGAAACAGTTGTAAGTAACTTCATATGGAGAAATAAAAAGTCAAGAATTTCCAGTGACTGAATGAAAAAAAATTGCAAAAGAAGGGGACTTAGCCTTACCAGATCTAAAATTATTTTATAAAGTATCACTCCTCAAAACTGTCTGGTATTGGCTAAGAAATAGGTGGACCAGTGGAATATCCTAGGTGCAATAGCAGGAAAGGATTATAGTAATCTGCTGTTTGATAAACCCAAAGCATCCAGTTATTGGGATAAAAGCTCTATCTTTGATAAAAAATGCTTGGAAAATTGGAAGTTAGTATGGAAGAAACTTATATTAGACCAACATCTCACACACTATACCAAGATAAGATCCAAATGGTCACAGGATTTAGGCATAAAAAAATTCTATAAGCAAATTAGAAGATCAAGGAGTAATTCACCTGTCAGATCTATGGAAAGCGAAGGAGGTTATGACTAAGGAAGAGATGGAGAACATCACTAAGAACAAACTAGATGACTTCCATTACATTAAATTTTTCTTAGGTTTTTTTTTTTGCAATGCAAATGGGATTAAGTGGCTTGCCCAAGGCCACAAGCTAGTTAATTATTAAGTGTCTGAGACCGGATTTGAACCCAGGTACTCCTGACCCCAAGGCCAGTGCTTTATCCACTATGCCACCTAGCCACCCTCATTACATTAAATTAAAAAGCTTTTTCACAGACCAAAGCACTATAACCAAGATCAAAAGAAATGTATTAAACTGGGAAACAATCTCTACAACTAATGTTCCTGACAAAAGACTCATTTTTAAAATATACAGAGACCTGAGTCATATTTAAAAAAAAAAAGCCATTCCCCAATTGACAAATGGTCAAAGGATATGCAAAGGCAATTTACAGTTCAGGAGATCAAAACAATACATACTTATATGAAAAATTGCTATAAATCATTACTTATTAGAGAAATGCTCTTAATCATTAATTATTAGAGAAATGCAGATTAAAGTTTCTCTGAGGTAAGTTCTCACACCTCAGATTGGCCAATGTGACCAGAAAGCATAATGATCATTGTTGGAAGAGTTGGTGGAAATCTGAACACTATTACATTGTTGGTAGAGCTGTGAACTCATCCAACCTTTCAGGAGACAAATTTGGAATTACGCCCAAAGGGCTACTAAAGTGTGCATACCCTTTTATCCGGAAATACCACTACTGTGTCTATAACCTGAAGAGCTGATGAAAAAGTGTTAAAACATCATTGTACAAAAATATTCCTAGCAGCACTGTTTGTGGTGGCAAAGAATCGGAAATTAAGTGAATATCCTTCAATTGGTGAATTGTTTAAAAAACTTTGATATATGTATGCCATGGAACACTATTGTTCTAATAAAATCTATGAGGGATGGGAATTCAGGAAAGCCTGGAAGGATTTGCATGAACTGATGCTATTAGATAAGCAGAATTAGAAGAATATTTTACTCCCTAACAGCAACATGGGGGTGATGATCAAACTTGATGGACTCGCTCATTCCATCAATGCAACAATCAGGGACAATTTGGGGCTCTCTGCAATGGAGAATACCATCTGTATCCAGAGAAACAACTGTGGAGTTTGAACAAAGACCAAGGACTATTACATTAAATTTAGGACATAACTAATATTATGTTGTCTGATCTTTCTGTCTCTTATACTTTATGTTTCATCCTTAAGGATTTGATTTCTCTTCCATCACACTCAATTCAGCACAATGTATACCATGGAAACAATGTAAAGACTGACAAATTACCTTCTCTGGGGGTAGGGGGTAGGGAAGTAAGATTAGGTGAAATATTATAAAACTCCAAATAAATAAAATCTTTAATTAAAAAAACAAATAATTTTGATAGTTTGGTATAGCACTTAATCAGTAATTTAATTTAGATAGAATTATTATTTTTAATTTTTTTTATTTTCATCCATATGTGCATGTACATTTCCAAGTTACAAAATTTTCTTCCACTGTCCCTTATCACCCCCTCCCCTCAGCAATCAAGTTAGTGCTTTACTTACATATTTGGTTAAATGTATTTAAAAATTAGCAATTTTTGGCATAAACTATTAGGATTAAGAGGAAAAGATATATGAGATAATTTTTGGAAAGTGTTCATCAGATACAGAAGGGTTTTTCTCATGTGTTTTGCATTATTTGGTTTTTCTTTCTCTGGTTGAGGATAGTAAAGTCCATCATCAGTCACCTAGCTTTCTGGATTGCCTAGAGGAGCTGCTTCAATCAAGGCTGATCATCTTATAATGGTGTTGCTGATATGTCCATTGTTCTCTTTGTTCTACTCCCTTCACTCAGCATCAGATCCCAAAAGTCATTCCATGCTTCTCTAGAGACCAACCATTATTGATTTCTTATAGAACAATAATATTCCATAATATTCATGTACTATTACTTGTTTAGCCATTCCCCTATGATGGACATACCCTCAATTTCCACTTCTTTGCCAACAAAAAAAGCTGCTATGAATATTTTGGAACATTAGGACTTCTCCCAATTTTTTATAATTTATTCTGGATATAGACCTAGAATTGTAATTTCTGGGTCAAAAGGTATGAAAAGTTTTATTGCTCTTTGGTCATAGTTCAGTAATGCTCTCCAGAAAGAATCTATTCACAACTCCTCCAGCAATGCATCAATGTCCCAATCCTCCCACACCCTCTACAACTTTGATCCTCTTCCCTTTCTCTCATCTTGGCTAATCTAATATGTGTGAGATGATGCCTCATTGTTGTTTTAATTTGTATTTCTGTAACCAATAGTGATTTAGAGCATTTTTAATATGACTATATATAGTTTTTATTTCTTCATTTTAAAACTCTTCATATATTTGATGATTTATCAATTAGTGAAGAATTGTTTTTTTAATATTAACTCAGTCACCCATGAGCAACTGATATTTTATCAGTTTTTTATGACTGAATTTATTTGTGTGAAAACTATTTCGAAAATATATTTATATATTTTCAGAATTTGTCATGGAAATTGTCTACAGTTACTTTAAATGAAATTTCTCTTTCTCTACCTTGTTGAGTTTGTAAGTATAAAGACATATTGGTGATTTTAATGGTCTTATTTCATATTTTGCAGCTTTTCTAAATTTGCAAATTGTATCAAGCTATTTTTAGCTGGGTTTCCAGGATTCTCTAACTTTACCATCTGCAAAAAAATGTTTGATTTCTTCATTATTTGTCCTAATACCTTCAATTTATTTTTGTTTTCTTGTTGCTAAAGCTATCATTTCTAATACGGTTTTGAAAAGTAGTGGTGATAGTGGACATCATTGTTTCATTCCTGATTTTACTTGGAATATATCTATTTGATAACCATATATAATGCTATAACTGATTTTTCATTGATCATGTTTATCATTAAGGAAAAAACTCCATTTTCCTTTACTGTTGAGTGTTTTTATAATTCCCTTTGAAAACATTCAACAGTAAAAGAAAAATGGAGCTTTTCCTTAAATGATAAACATGATAAATAATAAGGCCATCAATAGAATAATATTTATATATACACACATATATATTCAGATAATCATATGATTTCTGTTAATTTTCTAATTGATATCATCAGTTATGGTGATTGTTTTCCTATTATTGAACCATTCCTGAATTCCTGGTACAAATACTATCTAATCATAGTGAATTATCATATTGATAAATCATAGTGATCTCTATGCAAATATTTTATTTGAAATGTTGGCATCAATATTTATCAGGAAGATTAGTATTTAATTTTCTTTTGTTATGTTTGGTTCAGAGATCAGCACTATATTGGTGTCATAAAAGGAATTTGGAAGAAATGTTTTCTCACCTAATTCTTTCAAATAGTTCACATAGAATTAGAATTAACTGTTCTGCAAATATTTGACAGAATTCACTTGAATTCAACTAGTCCTGGAGACTTCTTCTTATGGAGGTCATTAATGGTTTACTCAATTTCCTTTTTCTAAAATGGAATTATATTATACTTTAATATCTTCTGTTAATCTGAGTAATTTGCAGTTTTGGAGAGTAAGGTGTATTAAAGGAAGACTAGGACCTTTGATGTGAGAGTTGCCCAACACTTTTCATGGATGCTTTCCATCTTTGATGTCCACCTGAGTCACATTACTCACCCCAGTAAATCATTTCAGCAGAAAGGGTAATCTCAAACTCATTCGTGGGTTGTGGAAGGTGTCTACCCCTAACATGTGAAGTTGATAGAACGGGTGGATAACAACTTTTTGTTCCAGTGGCCATGAAGTCAACTGAAGCAAGTAATTTGGAGTGTTTAGGGTGTTTAGAAATCAAAGATGCCAAGGTCATCCACTGTATATGGAGTAATCACCAGTTCTCTGGATTCTAACTTGCCATGCTATATCATAACGACTTTGGAAGAGAGAGTGAGGCAAAGGACTTCATTCAACTCTCCCTTTCTTACATACACATCAAAAGACATTGTCCACATACAGGGTAAATGTAAAAATCTGAAGGAAAATATGATATGGTTCAGTTGAAGTAAAAAAAAAAAAATCAAGAGTGGTGATCCTGATTCCAGATAAAGCAAAATCAAAAGGCAATATCATTAAAAGAGTTAAGGACAGAAACTACATCTTCTTAAAAGGCACAATAGACAATGAAAATGAAATGAAACTTTATCATTATTAAACATGTATACACCTCATGGTATAGCAACCAAATTCCTAGAGGAAAAGCTGAATGAATTACAAGGAAATATAGATAACTTTAATAGTTGGGGACACCAACTTCTCTCTCAGAATTAGATAAATTTAACCACAAAATAAAGAAGTTAAAAAAATAAATAAAATCTTAGAAAACTTGAATATGATAGACCTCTGGAGAAAACTTAATGGGAACAAAAAAAAGAATGTACTTTCTTCTCTGTACTATGTGACACCTATACCAAAATTGACCATGTGCTGGGGCATTAAAAAGGCAGGAATAATGAAAACATACTTCTAAGCTTATTATCATCCAGTAAAATTACATGTCATAAAAGGTCCTGGAAAGATAATTCAAAAATTAATTGGAAACTAAATAACAGAATTTTAAAGAACAAGTAGATCAAACAATAAATCATAGAAATAATTAACAATTATATCCAAGAAAATGATAACAAAGAGACATCATGCCAAAATAGATGGCATGTGCCCAAGGGAAATATTTGAGCAAAATTTTTATATCTCCAAATGCTTATATGAATAACATAGAGAAAGAGGATATCAATGAGTTGAATATACAACTAAAAAAAGCTAGAAAAAGAAAAAAAATTAAAGATTCCCAAGTAAATGCCAAATTAGAAATTCTGAAAATCCAGAGATTAATAAAGTTGAAAGTAAGAAACAAATTGGACTATTTAAATAACACAGTTGCTTTTATGAAACAACCAATAAAATAGATAAAACTTTGGCATATTTGTTTAAAAAAGAAAGAAGTTAACTAAATTGCTAGTATCAAAAATGAAAAGGCTGAACTAATCAATGAGGAGGAATTAAGGAAATAATTTGGAATTATTTTGCCCAATTGTATGTCAATAAATTTTATATCCTGAGTGCAATGGATGAATATTTAAAAAAATTCAAACTGTACAGTTTAACAGAAGAGGGAATAAAATACTTGAATAACCCCTTTTTAGAAAAAGAAATTGAAGAAACCATCAATAATCTATGAGAAAAAAAGTCTCCAGATCCATATGATTTTACCAACATTTAAGGAACAATTAAATCCTATTCTTTCATAAACTATTTAGAAAATAGGAGGAGTTCAGCCAAATTCCTTTTAAGATACCAATATGGTGTTGACAACTAAACCAGCAAGAACCAAAATATACAAAGAAAATTATAAACCAATCTCCCTAATGAACATTGATTCAAAAATTTTAAATAAATTATTATTAAATAGATCACAGCAAATTATTATTAGCATAATAAACCTTGATCAGATAGGATTTATACCACCTAGGCAGGGATCATTCAATATTAGGAAAACACTGATAATAATTGAATATATCAATAACAAAAACAACAGAAATCATATGATTATTTCAACAAATGCTGAAAAAATCTTTGATAAAATACAACATCCATTCCTATTAAACACTTTTGAAAATAAAGGAATAAATGGAGCTTTCCTTAAAATAATAGCTAAATAAATCATTAATAAAAATAAAAGCATTATCTATATAAAACCATCAACAGATATTATATGTAATGGGGATAAACTAGGAGAATTTCCAGCAAGAAGAGGAGTGAAACAAGAATTCCCATTATAGCCATTACTGTTGAATATAGTATTAGAAATGTTAGCTTTATCAATAAGAGAAGAAAATGGAACTGAAGAAATCAGAATTGGCAGTGAGGAAACAAAATTTTCACTTTTTTGCAGATGATATGATGTTATAATTAGAGAACCCAAGAAAATCATCCAAAAAACTTCTTAAACAATAAACAAATTTAGTAAAGTAGCAGGATATAAAATAAATCCACATAAATCACCAGCATTTCTATATATGAACAACAATGCCCAAGAGCAAGAAATAGAAAAGAAATTCCATTAAATTGAATGCAGACAACATTAAATACATGGGAAACTATCTCAGAAGGCAAATCCAGAAACTGTATGAACACAATTGCAAAGCACTTCTCACACAATTAAAGTCAGAAACACACAATTGGAAAAATTGTACTTGCTCATGGTTAGGTCGAGCTAATATAATAAAAATGGCAATTCAACTCAAATTAAATTACTTATTCAGTGCCATACCAATAAAGGACTAAATATTTAATTTACTAAGCTAAAAAAAGTTATAAAATTTATTTGGAACAACAAAATTTCAAGAATATCAAGGGAACTGATCAAAAACAATGTAAAGGCAGGTGACCTAGCTTATCAGGTGTAAAACTATACCACAGAGAAGCAGTCATCAAAACCTCCTGGTACTGGTTAAGAAATAGAGTAGTGGATCAGTGGATTAGGATAGGTTCAGAATAAATAGTAATAAATGACTATAACTTGCCATAACTTGTTTGACAAACCCAAAGAAATTAGTTTCTGAAATAACTCACTATTTGACAAAAATTGTTAGGAAAATTGGAAAGTAGAATGGCAATAACATAGGCATAGATGGGTAAAGGATTTAGATAAAAAGAGCAACATCACAGATCAATTAACAGACCAAGAAATACTCTGTCAATGACCAAGTAATTAATAGAGTACATTAAAAATTGCTATAGGTATAATTTCAATTATATTAACTTAAAAATGTTTTCACTAATAAAATGCTGCCAAAAGTAGAAGGAAAGCAAAAAACTGGGAAATACTTCTCAAAAGTAGTTGTTTTGATAATGGTCTCATTTCTAAAATATATAGAGAATTGCATCAAATTTATAAGATTTCAAGTTATACCCCAATTGATAAATGGACATGAACAGAAAGTTTTCAAGTGCAGAAATTAAAGTTACATATATATGAAACTGTAATATATATTTATGTATAATATATATAATCATATGAAAATACAGATATATAATAATTTATATAGAGATATATAATCATATTTTCATATGATTATATATGCTCTAAATAATTACTGATGAGAAAAATTCAAATTAAAACAATTATGAGGTATCAACTCATCCCTATCAGATTGACTAAGGTGACAAAAATTATCAATGTTGGAGATGTTGTAGTAGGATTAGGACTTTAATGCATTACTGTTAGAGTTGTGAACTGGTCTAACCATTCTAGAGAGCAATATGGAAATATGTCCAAAGAGTAATAAAACTGATCATACCTTTTTGCCCAGGAATTCCAATTCTAGTCCTTATTTCCAGAAGATATCTTGAAAAAGGGGAAAAGTCCCACATTATCCAAAATATTCCTTTCAGTTCATTTTGTAGTGGCAAAGAATTGAATATTGAGGAATTTGAGAAATAACTGAACAAGTTTTGCCATATGAATATTATGGAATAGTATTTTTATAAGAAACCATAAATGGACAGACTATAGAAAAACATGGAATGAATTACAGGAAATCTTGCTCACATTCTTTTGTGAGTTGATCATTTTTGATGAATGAAGCTCATTTCAGCAGTTTGGAGAACTAGGACAACCCTTGTAGATGGGCTATGCATAGAGCTATCTCTATTCAAAGGCTGAAAATAAAAAGAGAGCAGCCATCAAATAAACAAACATAAAAACCCCCAACCATAGAGAATCAGAATGGACTCACATTCACTTTTAAAAAAAATTATCTTATGTATTTCTTTTCTATCTCATGGTTTTTCTTTCTCCTTAATCCTAATTCCTCATACCGAAAATGACTTGTTAATGTGTTAAACACACATGTGTATGTATAATATTTATCAGACTATTAGCCACTGAGGGGAGGGGAGTGTTAAGGGAGGATGGAGGGAAATTATGCAACTTCAATATATGCATATGCATGTGTATGAATGCTGAAAAACTTTCATGACATTTAATTGGAAAAGAATAAAATATTAATTAAAAAAAGACATCACCCATTCTTTACCATTCCTCAAAGTCCTGTGAGGACAGTCAAGCAAAGAACAGTAGGTTCTGATTCACTGGCAGCTGTAGTTACAACCCTACACACAGGGGACTCAGGTCATAGGGTTATTTCCCCACTGAAAGCAGCAATACGATTTGAGAGTGCCCAGTTGACTGAGCAGTCCTTTCAAGGATCACACTGTTTACAATCTTATGTGAGGATGGGCCCTGAAAAGCTGCCCTAAATATTGTCTGTTTACCCAATCCTGCCCAGATTACTGAGACACAAGAGGATCTCTCAGTGTGGTTGAGACAAAAAGAAATCTACAAAAACTTCTTCAAAGAATATTCCACTCACTATCAGTGTGTACTCATGGACAGCACTAAATCCAATAGATCTGAAAGATAAACAGCTCTTTTTGTGAGAGCACAGAGCTGGTGTCATATCCAAATAGGATCCCTGTGTAAAACAACTCTGACAAATGAAGGCCAACTTACTAAAGTTTGAACTAGATATACACTTTTCTAGAGTAGCCACAGTGAAGGGGAGTACCACTGTGAAGCTAGGGTAGGTTTTGCAATCAAAAGTAATTTAGACATGGTTATGAGTGATATCTTTTTTTTTGCATGTGTAAATTGGATTTATGTGAGGTTGAGCTGCATGAAGTCATCTACCTCACTCTTGCTTTTAAAGTCATCTTGATCCAGCATAGCAAGACAGACTCAAGACAACTGGTGCTGACAAGATTTAGTGGATGATCTTCATGTCTTTGATGTCTAACCACACCTTAAATATTCCATGGCACCTGCTTTGACTGACTTTGTGGTCATTGGACAGTTGTTCTCTTCTGTTCATTCCATCAATGGAAGTATTCACATTCCAGGGGTAGACATCCTCCACTATTTACCCATGTGCTTAAGACTCTCTCAGTTATTCTCAACCTTGTTTAACCCACATGCCAAAACAGTTTACTGGACTGTGGCCACTGTCCTTGCTGCAGCTTCTTGAAGCCACAGGGGAGACTTAGGTGACTCAGGGCATCAAAGCCCTGAGGTAGGCTCAACAGTCCTCACACCAAGATGTGTATTCTTCCTTGAATACACCCTACAACCCACTGTTGTACAGCATTGCATTTGCTCATCTGGGCCAGAACACTCGCAACCACCAAGACTGGTTTGTTGAAAATGATGGGGAAATACAGATGCTGCTAAATGAAAAATGAGCTATCCACAGGGTTCATCAGCAGAATAGTTCATTCATTTCTTTTTTTATTATAAAAATTTTATTGCTTTTGAGTTTTACAATTTTTCCCCAGATCTTATTTCCCTCCCCCCACACCCCCCCCCACAGAGTCAATTTGACAGTCTTTACATTGTTTCCAAGGTATACATTGATCCAAATTGAATATGATGAGACAGAAAGCATATCCTTAAGAAAGAAACAAAGTATAAGAGATAGAAAAATCAGACAATAAGATATCAGTTTATTTTAACAAATTAAAGGTAATAATCCTTGGTCTTTGTTCAAACTCCACAGTTTGTTCCCTGGATACAGAAGGTATTCTCCATTGGCAACAGCCCAGAACTGTCCCTAATTGTTGCACTGATGGAATGAGTGAGTCCATCAAGGTTGTTCAACTCCCCCATGTTGCTATTAGGGTATACAGTGTTTTTCTGGTTCTGCTCATCTCACTCAGCATCAGTTCATGCAAATCCCTCCCGTCTTACCTAAATTCCTATCCCTCCTGGTTTCTATTAGAACAAAAGTGTTCCATGGCCTACATATACTACTGTTTGTTAAGTCATTCCCCAAAATAATGGACATTTATTGCTATACTCTCTAGAGTATTTAGTAGGAATGGGTGCTGTATTTTGTCAAAAGTTTTTTCAGCATCTATCATATGATATCCGAGAGGTATGTTATTGATATAATTAATTATATTAACAGTTTACCTAGTATTAAACCAATCCTGCATTCCTGGGATAAACCCTACTTGTTTGTAATATATTATCCTCGTGATAACTTGCTGTAATTGTATTAAGATTTTATTTAAGATACTTTGAATGTATATTCATCAGGGAGATAGGCTTATAAATTTTTTCTCTGTTTTAACTCTTCCTGGTTTAAGTATCAATATTATATTGGTGTCATAGAAAGAGTTAGGCAGAGTTCTGCCTTTCCCTATTTTTCCAAAGATTTTATATAGAATTGGAACCAATTCCTCCCTAAATGTTTGGTAGAATTCACTTGTGCATCCATTTGGCACTCGAGATTTTTACTTGGGGAGCTCAATAATGGCTTGTTGAATTACTTTTTCTGAGATATGGTTATTGAGGGTTTTAATTTCCTCTCCATTTAATCTGGGAAACTTATTTTTTGTAAATATGCACCAATTTCACTTAGATTGCCAAATTTATTGGCATACAGTTGGGAAAAATAATTCAAAATTATTACTTTAGTTTCCTCTTTATTGGTGGTGAGTTCACCTTTTTCATTTAAGCTACTAGCAAGTTGTTTTTCATCTTTCTTTTTTTAATCAAATTGAACAGAAATTTATCAATTTTATTGATTTTTTTATAAAACCAACTTGGTTTTATTTATTAATTCAATAGTTTTTTCTTTTGATTTTATTAATTTCTCCTTTCATTTTTAGAATTTCAAATTTGCTATTTAATTGTGTATTTTTCATTTGCTATTTCTCTTACTTTATTTGCATATTTAATTCATTGATTTCCTCTTCCTCTAATTTATTCATGAAAGCATTTAAAGTTATAGTATATCCCCTGACTGCCACCTTTAGTGTATTCCATAGCTTTTGCTATGTTGTTTTGTTATTGTCATTATCTAGGATAAAATAATTATTTCTATAATTTGTTGTTTAATCCACTCATTCTTTAAAATGAGGTTACTCAGTTTCCAATTAGCTCTGGGGCTGTATCTCCCTGGCCCAATATTGTCTATGATTTTTATTGAATTGTGATCTAAGGATGATGTATTCACTATCTCTACCTTTCTGCAGTTTATCATTAGGTTTTTATGCCCTAGTACATGGTCAACTTTCGTATAAGTGCAATGTACTTCACAGAAAAAGAAAAATTCCTTTCTATCCCCCTTCCATTTCTTCCATAAATTTATCATAGCTAGTTTTCCTAACAATGTATTTGCCTCATTGACTTCTTTATTGTTTATTTTATGATTCGATTTATCTAGATCTGAGAGTGGGAGGTTGAGGTCTCCCATTAGTAGTTTGGCTTTCTATGTCTTCCTGTAGTTCTTTCAGATTCTCCTCTAAGAATTTGGAAGCTCTCCCAGTGGGTGCATATGTATTCAGTATTGAAATCACTTTATTATCTATGATATCTTTTAGGAGGATATAGTTTCCTTCCTTATCGCTTTTAAAGCTCTATTCTTGCAACTGCTTTTTCTGGGATAAGGATTGCTACCACTGCTTTTCTCACTTCACCTGAAGCAAAATATATTTTGCTCCAGCCTTTTAGATGTACTCAATATGTATCTCTCTGCTTCAAATGAATTTCTTCTAAGCAGCATATCAGGGAAATTCAGGTTTTTAATACATTCTACTATTAGCTTAATGTATAAGAGAGAGTTCATCCCATTCACATTCAAAGTTATAATTATTAACTCTTTATTGCCCTCCATGCTATCTTCCCTCTGTTGTATTTTCCCCTTTTACCCCTTTATCTGAATTCCCCCAGATTTTTGTTTCCCTCTTCAGTGTGTTTGCCCTCTTATATCCACCCATCCCCTTTCTGTCACTTTCCTTTGTTCCCTTTTCCCTTCCCTTCTTTCTGTTAGTTCCCCTTTTTCTCACCCTCCCTGGCTCTGTCCCCTCCTCCCCTTTTCCTCTTTTAGTACTTGAAAGGTAAGATGTTTTTAAGTTAACTGAGTGTGTGTGTGTAATTTAACTTTAAACCATGTCTGATAAGAGGAAGATTCAGGTGTTTCTCATCTGCTCCCTTCTTCCCCTCTATTACCATAGGTCTTTTGTATCTCTTAATATAATGATATTTTCTCCATTCAATGCCTTCCCTTCTCCCATCTCCTTCCTGTCCCCCTTTTTAAGGAGGATGTATGTTTAAATCATTCTATCTGAGTCATAGAAAATCCTGAGTATTCATCATTTTTGTCTAAGTACATTCTTTCTAATAGAGTTACAATTCTAAATAGTTGTTAGAGTCTTTTTCCCAAGTAGGGTTATAGCCAGTTTCCTCCCACTGGATAGCAGTCTAATGGATAAATCATGAGTGTCCATAATTTCTGGCTAAGTATATTCCTTCTGATAGAGTTATAATTCTTAAGAGTTATGAGATTCTTTATCTCATGCTGGGATATAGCCAGTTTCATCTTATTGGATAGCAGGGTCTTTTTTTTCTTCCTGTCGCCTTTTAATTTTTTTTTTTTTTTACCTTTTCATGTGTCTCTTGAACCTACTATTTGATGGCTGAATTTTTTATTTAGCTCTGGTTTTTTCATAAGGAATTGTTGGAAGTCTTCCATTCCATTAAATGTCCATTTTTCCCCCTGAAAGAGAAGGCTCAGCTTTGACAAATAGTGGATTCTTGGCTGCATTCTAAGTTCCCTTGGTCTTCAGAATATCTAGTTCTAGGCTCTTTGATCCCTTAATGTTGATACAGCCATGATCTACATAATCCTTACTGTTGCTTCTTGGTATCTAAATTGTTTCTTTCTGTTTGCTTTCAGGATTTTCTTTTTTATCTGATAGTTCTGGAATTTGGCCACAACATTCCTTGGTGTTTTCATTTTAGAATCCCTTTCCAGAGAGGACCAATGTATTCTTTCCAATAGCTATTTTCCTTCTAGTTCATTCATTTCTAAGATGGCAGCATTTAATTATATCATCTTAATAGTCTTTAATTTTTTTAGTTCATTATTTTACATTTATTTATAAACTACTAAAATAGTCTTGTTGCAAAAGTAAACATAATCCCCACTCCTCCCCACAAAAAATCTCACAATGAATAAACTGAAAGTAAGAGGGGAAAAAAATGTGTTTCAGTCTGTGTTCCAATACCATCTGCTCTGCTTCTATGGTGGATTGCATTCTTTATCAGAAGTCCATCAGAAAATTTATTTACACAGTTGGTGTTGCTAATTGTGATTCCCTCCATCCATTTCTGTCCACTATCAATTATTATATTTTCTGTCTCTTTTCACTGTATTCCTTATCAAAAGTGTGCGATAAGACAGCCAAGTGTCACAGCAGACAGAAACACCAACCCTGGGGTCAAGAAGCTCCAAGTCAACATCCTACCTCATAGAGCCAGCAGCCACCCAGCCCCATCCCATTGGATGGACAGGACATCCAATCCCAAAACCTTTCAAAAAAGTTAAAAAGAAAATGTATTATATCTGACTATCTTTTCCCATGATCTGCCCTCTCCTATATCCCCTAACTACCCCCTTACTTCACCACCCCCCTTTTCCCATCCCCTTTCTCTTCTTTTTTCTTCTAAAATTCTATGCCCTATTAATTATATATGTTGTTAACTTTCTGAGTCATTTCCAATGAGAATTAAGCTCCCTAATTCTCCCTCAACTTCTCCCCCTCTATACCATTGCTAAAGCTATTTATTGATGCTTTTACATGAAATATTCTACCTCTCCTTTCCTACTTCCCAGTGTCACTCTGTGCCTGTTTCCTTTTCCTGGGATCTACCTTGGGGTGGAGAATTACCACACTGCATGGGTTTCGTCTCTTGAAATTTTAGTTACAGTCATAATTTTAAGGTTTTTTTGAATATTTTTGAGAGCAATCCTACGAAAGGTTGTTCTCATGCTACCTTCTTAACTCCTTCCCCCATAATGTGATTAATAGATTATCCTACATCAAAGCAGAAGTCATTGACCATTTACCTCAAGTTGAAGTCAATCTGTCCCTAGCTTTAGATCAATTGAAGAAGAAGTTTTGAATGCCATTAGATTTCTTTCAAGTGGCAATGTACCTGCAACTGATTCTATTCTATTTGAGTTTGGAGGTCCATTGCCCATCCAAATACTGACTGAAATTTTCCAGGTTATATGGCATGAAGAGGTTATGCCCTAGGACTTCAGAATGCCTCCCCTGTTCATTTATATAAAAGTAAAAGGAATAGATTGTCCTAAAACAATGACAGGAGTATTTTTCTTTTAGTTATTGCTGGTAAGGCTCTTGCCAGAGTCCTTCACAATAGGCCAATCCTTTACCTGGAAGATGGCCACTTCCTTGAGAGACAATGTGGCTTTATGTTTGAAGAGCAATTGATAAGGTGTTTACTGCCTGGCAATGCCAGAAAAAATGCCATGAACAGAAAAAAAAGGTCTTCATGCAACATTTGTAGATGTGATCAAGGTCTTTGATAGCATCAGTCATGAGGGCTTATGGAAAATTATGTCAAAATTTGGTTGCCTGGAGAATTTCATCAATATTGTACATGATGGTATGCATACCTGGTTTCTAGAGAGAGGACAATTTTCTCAAGATCTCCAAAAAACCAATGGAGTGAGACAAAAATGTGTCCTTGTTACCATGCTTTTTAGCATGATGTTTTGAGACATGTTATCAAACACCTTTCACTGAGCTGACCTTGAGGTCATGAGATGCACAAGTCTTCAGTAGCAAGTGATCATTACTATTGCTCTTTCGAACTGCATTCAAGTACTCAAGAAAAGATATTGCACTGAAGACAAATTCTTCAATTTGAAAAGGCTAAGTTATATAAAATACTAACCTTATTTTTCCCTATTGAAGGAAGAGGGATGGAAAAAGGGGTGAAGGGAAATTTTGTAACTTAGAAATATGCATGTACCAATGGATGAAAATTTACAAAAACAGAAAAAATGACTAAGGTCTGAGATCAAAGTGGAGGTAGTTTGAGTGTATGATATTCTGTTTATTGATATTATGCACTCAGCGCAATCTCTAAAACTGAGATGCAACAAATTATGGATCTATTCTCTGCTGCTTGTGTTTATTTTGGTCTAACAATTAACATCAAGAAAACACAGGTGCTCCATCAGCCAGCACTACATCATCTGTCAGTGAAATCCTCAATAAGCAGCAAATGAAGAAATTTTAGACAAGTTCACTTACTTTGGCAGTTTCCTTTCCAAGGAGGTACACGTTGAAAATGAGGTTGACAGACACATTTCCAGAACTCAGTAGTTTTGAGGCTCAAAAAAAAAAAGTATGGGAGAGAAGAGATATTGGTTTCACTACCAAACTGAAAGTCTACAAAGCTGTTGTGCTGACTCATTGCTATATACTTGTGAAACCTGGACAGCTATTAGTCCCATGTCAGGAAACTGAATTGCTTCTATTTGGATTGTCTTCAGAAGATTCTGAAGATCACCTGGCAGAAGATACCAGAAACTGAGATCCTTTCTTGTATTGAACTATCTAGCATTCCAACATTACTACAGAGAGTGCATCTCTGATGACCCAGACACATTAGAATGTTAGAATTTCAGATATATACTTGTCAAAAAAACTATCTTTGGAGAATTCACACACTGTAAACACTCACAAGGGTGTCAGAAGAAGCAATAGCAAGAAACTCTGAAGATTGCATTGAAGAACTTTAGAACTGATTATACAGCTTAGGAGACACTGGCACAGGACTGCCCAGCATGGTATACCCTCATCAGTGAAGGTGCTATACTTTCTGAGGATAAAATTGAAACAACTCAAAGGAAACATGCCATATATATATATAT
The DNA here is from genome assembly GCF_037893015.1 of Macrotis lagotis. Lineage (NCBI taxonomy): Eukaryota > Metazoa > Chordata > Mammalia > Peramelemorphia > Peramelidae > Macrotis > Macrotis lagotis. The sequence continues at coordinate 469,498,857 of NC_133658.1, read as the reverse complement.
ATATATATATATATATATATATATATATATATATATATATATTTACAGCACCCGTCTGGGTATTCACATGGGTTATTTGTGCCCAAACTGTGGTAGGACATTCGGAGCTCATATTGGTCTGAACAAACCATAGTTGGGACTCTGTAAGTAATCAGGGTGATTTTTGCTTTGATCTTATTGATAATGAAGGACAAGAACAACCTATCTGGTCAAAATTCTTGAATGCCTACCAAAAGGTGTGAATGTCAGATTCATGTAATGACATTGCCATTTCCAGAAAAATGCTTTGCTGCCATCATCAGAGTCTGTGGTCTTACCATTATGAACACTGAAGATCCTAAAGAAAAAGTTTTTGTAGACCTGGAGACCCTTATCATCATCAATGCACCAATGGAGGATATGTTCATAATTCTAGGTGACTTTAATGCTAGAACAGGCTCAGATTAATAAATAAAGGGCAGTACTTGAATGCAGTTTGAAAGAGCAATAGTAATGATCACTTGCTACTGAAGACTTGTGCATCTCATGACCTCAACACATTTACCTAAATGCAATAAAATTTCTTGGATGCACCCTCCTAGCAAACAATAGTATCTAATAGAAAAATATGATTTTAAGGGGCAGGGACTGACAGGATATGAGAGTGACAAAGGCATGATGTGCTGCAGAGGGCTGGACCAATAACAGACTCATCCTCTCTAAGCTAAATATTCACAATCAACCAAAGTTGAGGCTCCAAGGCAAAATTACTACTAGAAGAATAAATGTCAAGAATTTAGTGTGTCTCTCTGAGTAGAAAAAATTTGTTGCTAACTTGTAGGAAAAAACTGAGCTAATAAACACTTGGCAATAATGGAACAGAAAAAGAGTAGACAGTTTTAGAGATCTGTTGTACAGCACTTCATTTACTTATCTGGACTATAACATTTTCAAATATAAAGACTGGTTTGATGAAAATGATGGGGAAATACCGAACATGTTAAATGAAAAATGAAAATTCCACAGGTTAACCATCAGGATAGTTCATCCATTTTTAGGAAGGCAGTATTTAATTCCATCAAAAATAAAGTCAAGTGCAGTTTAAAGAGATGTAAGATTCTTGGCTCAGTAAGAAGGCATTTGAAATTCTGTTTTATGCAGACAGTAGCAAATCAAAATGCTTTTAGGGTGTCCTGAAGGCTATTTATGATTCAAAGACCTATGGTGTATTGCAACTACTCCATGCTGATGGATACATTGATAGTGTTCTTCATAAAGTATCCTCCCATCAATGTAGAAGCTGTTCACTGCTTACCTAAAATTGTAGTCAATCTAGCTGAAATTCCAATTGGAGAAGAAGTTTTGAATGTCAATAGGTTCCTTTCAAGTGGCAAAGCACCTGGTGTTGATACTATTCAAGTTGAAGTCTACAAGGTGGGGGACCATTGCTACTTCAAAAACTGCCTGAAGGAATAGCTAGGTAATGTAGCAGATAGAGCACTGGCCCAGGAGTCAGGAGGATCTGAGTTCAAATTTGGTCTCAGACAGCAGATAATTCCCTACCTGTGTGATCTTGGCAAGTCACTTAACACCATTGCCTTGCAGAAAAACAAGAAAAAAAATGACTGAAATTTTCCAAGTTATATGACATGAAGAATTAAGTGATGCCTCCATGGTCCATCTCTATAAAGGTAAAGGGAATAGATTGTATTGTGACAATCACAGGGGTATTTCTCTTATAGTCATTGCTGTTAAGATTCTTGCCAGCGTCCTTCTCAATAGGAAGATTGTCATCATGTCAGGAAACTGAGTTACTTCCATTTAAATTATTTTAAGAAGATTCTGATGTTCACCTGGCAGGAGAAGGTACCAAAAACTGAGGTACTTTCTTGAACTAAACTGCCTAGTATTCTAACATTACTATAGAGATCAAAAATCCAATGTACTGTACTCATTATTACAATGCCAGAAAAATTCTTGCCCCCCAAAACCTATTTTATGTAGAACTTATATAGGGCAGTTGTTCACATGGGAATCAGAAGAAGTGATCCTGGGCAATCCTGCAATTCTCTTTTAAAAACTTTAAAATTGATTGTACAGTATGAGAGACACTGGCACCAAATATTCATCAATTTCTCTTAGACTGTCACATTTATTGGTATACATACACCTGGGAATAATAGTCCCAAATTATTAATTTAATTTCATCCTTTTAGTAAATAATTTCTCTCTTTTCATTTTTTGTTCCTGGTAATTTGGTTTTCTTGCTTCTTTTTATTAAAAATCAGATTAATCAATCTTTTTGTCTATTTCATTAGTTGTTTTTTCATTAAACCATGTCAGTTTTATTTGTTAGTTCAATAATTATGTTCTTCCATTTTTGTTAATTTACACTTTAATTTTTACATTTTCTTAGTTGATATATAATTGAAATTTCTTACTTTTTCTGACTTTTTATTTACATATCCAATTCCTCTTTCTCTAATTTTTTCATCAAATCATTTAGAGGTATTGATTTTCCCTTAATAATTACTTTGATAACATTCCAAACTTTGGTATGATTTCATTCCTTAGGATTCACTTTCCAATTTATTGGCTTGTCTTTCCATGTTCTTTTTTACCTGTAACTGTTATTACAACATTATTTGAAAGAATACATTTAATATTTCTGCCTTTCTACATGCAATTGTAAGTCTTTTATGTCCTAATACATGGTAAAATTTTATGTAGGTTGCCATGTACCACAGAGAACAAGGCACATTCCTTCCTATCTCCATTCAGTTTTCCCCAGAGGTCTAACATATCTATCTTTTCTAAAATTCCATTCACTTCCTTAACTTCCTTCTTGATCATTTTATGAGTAGAATGATCTAATTCTGAATTTAAGATGTTGAATTCTCCCATACATATAATTTCGTTGTCTAAGTCTTCTTGTAACACTTTCACCTTATTCTCTAAGAATTTAGATGACATATTACTTTGGTACATAAATGTTTTATGTTGATACTATTTCATTGCTCATGGTACATTTAAGGAAAATGTAATCTCCTTCTTTATTCCTTTTAATGAGATTTATTTTTTGGCTTTTACTTTGTGTAGAGAGGATTGCCACCCATGCTTTTTTTATACACTTCTACTGAAGCATACTATATTTTTCTCCAGGCTTTTTTCTTTACTCTATGGTTTTTTTTTTGGTTTCTAATGTGTTTCTTTTAAACATCATATTGTGGAATTCTGGTTTTTGATCCACTTACAATCTGTCCACTGTATGGAAGAGTTCATCCCATTCACATTCCTAATAATATTTACTAACTTTTTATTTCCTTTCAACTTCTCTTCTCCCATTTGTAATTTTGTTTCCTTTCCCTTTATTCCTTCTCACCAGTGTTTTGCTTTTGAATGCTAACTCCCTCAATATGCATTCTCATTTATCAACTCACTTACCTTTTATTCTCCCTTTACTTTTGATTCTCTTTTTAAGCTTTAATGTTTTCTTATTGATACTGTTTTTCTAACTCTTCTATCAACAAAAATAAGAGCAATTATAACTTTTATATAGCACATCATTTATATATGCCAATTATTATGCTCATTTGCTAAGTATTATAAAAATATTACTTCATAAAAATCACACAATCATTAAAGGAAGGTAGTACTCTTATTGCCATTTTATATAAGTGAAAACTGAGATGAAAGAACTTAGATGTCATATAATAGCACATAATTAGCTAGCAAGTGTTTGAGGTCATTTTACATTCAAGTTGCCTTTTTTGTACAAAAACATTCATAGCAAATCTTTTTTGGCAAAAGAATCAGAAATGGAGGGAATATTCATCAATTGGAGAGTTTCATACATATGGTTTGTGAAAGTGATGAATAATATTTTCTATAAAAAAATGTCAACTATGATGGTTTCTGGAAAATATAGGAAATCTTTGAGGTATAAAGTGAAATAAGTAAAACCTGGAGGACATTTTACACATTAACACAGTATTCTAAGATTGAGCAACTGTTAAAGACTTAGATATTCTCTCTTTCAAGACAATTTCAAATAACAATAACCCTGAATACAAATGTCATCTTTCCATTTCACTTTAATTTTTTCTGTTTGAGTGTTTTATTTTAAAATATGGCTAACATAAAAATGTTTTTTTGTGATTACACAAAAAAATTCCACACTTAAAATCTATATCTTATGGCTTGTCTTCTAAAGTGTTACCTCAAATAAGAGGTAGAAAGATGGGAGAGAATTTGAAACTCATATTTTAAAAAATCAATTTAAAAATGTTTAGTGTAACTGGTAAAGAATTAATGAAATAATTAAAAGTATTTCAAAATCATCTTCCTGATATGTCTTGCTTTAAATGCCATTGATAAAATGACCTCAATATATTTTCCAACTTTTTTGTATACTGATTGATTATTTTATATGTGAGGAAAATATTATTATGTTTGCCAGAAAATATTTTAAAAATTAACCCTCATTTAGGAAGATAAATTAGTAAGATTAAAATGGGCTCTGATAAAAGAGGTTATCTTTTTTTATTATTTCACAAATCCCCTCTTCTCTAAATTGTTGTTAATTAACTAAATGAGATGATGTAGGAGAATATTATCTAGCACTGAACTTTGCTTCACATATATTATTTTTTTTGCAAGGCAATGGGGTTAAGTGGCTTGCCCAAGGCCACACAGCTATGTAATTATTAAGTGTCTGAGACCGGATTTGAACCCAAGTACTTCTGACTCCAAGCCAGGTGCTTTATCCACTATGCCACCTAACTGCCCCAACTTCACACATAGTCTTAGTGATTCTGATGATCAGTAAAGGAAACTAAGAAGAATCAGACAGGGAAAACTTGAAAAAGGAATGTCATTAAAATCTAGAAAGAGATAGTTTGCAGAAATAGAAGGTGATAAAGAATACACTTTAAAGAGAAGTAAGGAAGGATGAAGATTGTATAAAAGGTGATTTTATTTGTGAAATAGGAACATAATTGTTAACATCAGAAGGATTAATTTTGATTAAAGATTAGAATGAAATCGAGAAAGCATACAATAGAACTATTGAGATTAAAGATTAGCATAAGAAAATTATTAATCTCTTAGAGAAGACCAAAGAATAGTTAACAAGTAATCATGCCAAGGCTTTTATTGTGGAGAGAGAGAGCGAAAAGGGAGTTTTTGAGATTGTGAAAGAGGAAACATTGTGGAGAAGCTAGATCTCTTAGTAAATGACCTTAATTTTTTGTAAAATGTGAGGTAACATTTTAGCTAAGAGGAAAGAATGAGGATGTGCAATAGGAAGCTGAAAAACACTAAAAGGTTTGATTTAGAAATCAAGGGATATGGGAGAGTGAATCAATTAAGGGGAATTTCTTTTCAACACTATATTTAAGATTACATAATGAAAATTTGTATTGGTCTTAGTCATCACCATTTAAATACTTTCTTTTTAGCTCAATTAAAATTTAAGAACAAAGGCAATGGATAGTAAGAATGATGAAAGCATAGTGTTTGGAAACTTTTAATGATATGATTAGCAAGAGGATAAAGAACAAGTGACCAAAATAGAGAAAATATTGGAAATTTAATCAAATTCATCAAGAGATTTATTTATAGAGGAAAGAGAGGGAAGTACAGTTGACCTGGTAGTGATGGCCTAAAATGAATTGATATTGGTGAAATGTCAACTATGGACATTCAGCTCAGGAATTACTGGTTTTGAAACTATATGTACTATGCTATTTTCCTTCACTGCTTCAGCTGATATCTCTAAAATCAATATAACCATTACTAAAAAATAAAGTCTTAGAGATAACACTTCATTTTGTGACAATGCCAAATGTCAAAAAATCCTTTTTAGCACTGAGTCAAAATTTTTATTCCTAAAATTTTACCTATTATTTGTATTGTTACCATCTAATAAATTCCTTCATCTTTCTGTTTTAGCCTTTCCTATTTTTATCAGTTGAACAAGGTATCCATCACTTTTTTGCTTCTATGGTCCCCAAACATGAGGAATCCCTTCTGCAATATCTCTTGCAAGAGATAATTTTGTTATTATTGTTTTTTCAGTCATGTCCAATTCTCTGTTACTCCATTTGGAAAGAGGCATTCTTCCTATTTCCTTCTCCAGTTTACTTTACAGATGAAGATATACAATGGATAAAGTGATTTTCCTGGGGTTACATAGCTAGATAAGTATCTGAGGCCAGATTTGAAGTTGGGAAGATGAATTTTTCCTGAAATCAGGACTTCTATCCACTGGACCTCTTGGTTGCCCCTACTGGGACATTTAACTTTTATCTATCAACAAGAATTAACTAAACAATTAATTAGTTCCACTTTAATAGATGTTAGAAATATTGATATGAAAAGTAAATAGTTTCTACCTTCAAGAAACTTATATTCTAAAGCAAAATAAAGCATATATCCATCAGTGCATGAACAGTATATTTCAAAATACAATCAGATTTTAGTGAGAAGCTACTGATCTATGTCTGTATGTTTGTGTGTGAGGCATTCACATGCAGGATTATTGGAAGGGTGACTAAGAAATGGCATCTTGTAGAATGTGCAATTTGAACAGAGCTTCACAAAAACAACTGGATATTTTAGGAGTTAGGAAATTGGAGGGAGTGTTTCTAAGAATTAAAAATAGCCTCTATTTGAAAACTTATTATGACAGACTACTCGCTTATTGACTTTTCTTCATATTGTGATGCCTTAGATGGAATGAACTCAGAATTGAATATATTACAAGAATATAAGATTAACTATTTTGGTAGTTATGAATAATCTTCTGCATTTAAATACCTTTTAATTCCAGTCCTTGTGAAAAAAGAAAATTGAATAAATGGATAAATAATGGATAAAAGATATTAGTAAAAATTATGAACCTTTCAAAACTGTCACGCAAATATATTTAGAATAGTGTGATGTGCATAATTAGACATTTATATACTTGTTTTTTACTCATTACCACATAATTATTTAACCCATGAGAAGATGATTTTAAACTTCATATACAAAAATATATAGGTGGTAATTAAATGGAATTTTTTACAGGCAGTTTCCACAGAAATGGTGTAAAACTGTTTCTACAGTTAATGCTGCTTTTTGACTATCCAGTAGTAGAAATTGATATAAAACAAACATGTAAAAAGACATAAATTGTGGAAGGCTCCTAAAATTTATTTCTACATCAGGATCATCTAAGATTAAGATTGTTTGTAGAGTATTTAATATATGCTTCAATTCTCCTATAAGATTTTTTTGGATAATTCATTCATTATCAAATATAAGTTTTAGAAATATAAATCATTCAAATTCTGAAGAATTGATCTTAAATAAATTTTAAATGATCATTCAACATTTTTTTACAAATGCAATTTCAATATTTTTCTGGTTGTGAGAGAGAAATTAGAATTAAGGGGGTGGGAAGCCACGGGAAAGAAAGAAAGAAAAATCATTAATTTTAAAAAGTGAATTTAGCATTTTTTCCCTTCATTCAGACTTCATAGTTTGGTTTCTAGATGTGCATATCATTTTCTTTTCTTTTTTAAAAATGTGTTCATTTATTTTCACAGTACTAAAATAATCTTGTTATAAAAATAAACACTGTCCACCCTCCACCCACAAAGATAGAGAACCTTAAGAAAAATAAAGTGAGAGGAAAAAAGTTCAATTCAGTCTGTGAGCAGATACCATCAGCTCAATTGCTATTGTATTTCCCTCCATTCAATTACTCACCATGCCCACTTATTCTATTCTCTTTCTCCTTTCAGCCTGTCTCTCCTCAAGTGTATTTTTTCTGACTACCCTTTCCCATTATCATCCCTCTCCTCCATTAGCTATAACCCTCCTACCCTCCACCATCTCCTTTCCTCCTATCCCTTCCCTCTCCTTTTTCTTCTAGGATAAAATAGATTTCTTTACCCTGTTGAGTGTATGTTATTTCCTCTCTGAAACACTTCTGATGAGAATGAAGGTCCACTCACACCACTTTACCTTCCCTCCTTCCACTTCATTGCAAATGCTTTTGCTTGATTCTTTTACATAAAATATCTTAGTTCATTACCCTTTCCCTTTCTTCCAATACATTCCTTTTTCATCCATTGACTCCATACATATAATACATTACACCTTCACATTCAGTTTCCTTCTATGTCTTGTCTATATAGATGCTCCAGCTAATTGCTCTAATAAATGAGGTTCATATGAGTTATCAGGATCTTCTTCCTATGCAGGAATACACACAGTTCAACATCATTAAATTCCTCATAATTTGCTCTTCCCCTCCACCATGCTTTTCCTGAGTCCTATACTTGGAAATCAAACTTTCTCTTGAGCTCTGTTTTTTTTTTTCAACAGGAAAATTTGAAAGTCCTCCATGTCATTGAATATTCATCTTTCCCCTGAAAGAGGATGTTCAGTTTTGTTATATAGTTTATTCTCAGTTTTAATCCATTTCTTCTGCCTTCCAGAATATATTGTGGATACTCCTAAATCCCATGTAATCCTGACTGTAGCACCACAATAATTGAATTGTTTCTTTCTATATGCTTGTAATATTTTCTTTTTAACTTGGACGTTCTGGAATTCAGCTATAATATTACTTACTGGGATTTTACTATACTATTTTGGGGTGGGATCTCTTTCAGGAGGTGATCAGTGGATTGTCTCAATTTCTATTTTCCTCCCTTCTTTTAGTATATCTGAGGAATTTTCCTGGAAATTTTCTTTAAAAATGCAGTCTAGATTCTTTTCCTGGTCATGACTTTCAGGTAGACCAATAATTGTTAAATTAACTTTTCTGGATCAGTTTTCCAGGTAAGTTGTTTTTTTTTTTCCAATGAACCATTTCACATTTTCTTCTAGTTTTTCTTTTTTTATTGTATCTGGATTTCTCATAAAGTCATCAGGTTCCCTTAGCTTCATTTTACATTTGAAGGAGTTATTTTCACCTGAGACTAATACCTGTTTTTCCTTGGAGGCCTTGGATATAGAATCTTTGACTTTGCCATCTTCTGAGTATATATTTTAATCCTCCCTGGGATCAAATAAATTTCTATTGTCATACTCTTTTTCATCTGTATTTACTCATTTCCCCAGCCTCTTAACTTGATTTCAATACACTTCCAAAGCTTTAGGAAGTTTTGGGGACAACCCTTCATGGAACTTAATTCCTTCAAGGTCCTATAAGAAACTTTGACTGCTTTCTTACCTATGATTTGACCTGTGAATGACTGCAATCACTCTCCTCTGCCTTTGAGCTGTGAAGAAGGTCCCTGCTCAGCTATGACAGTTTGGGACCCCAGATTGTGATATGGAGCTAAGTATGGGCAAAGAAACAGGGTCCTCTTCCAGGCATAGCATAGAGATCTCAGCAGTCTGCACTGACCCCCCCTTCCCTGGGATTAACTCTCTAGAAGAAGATGTTGGGTGACTGTGCAGGTTCCCTGGGCAGGATTGCACAGAGGACTGCACTGGTCACCAGAGCTCACTCTGGTGCATGTGGTGTTTGACCTTTCAGTTGTCCTTGGTAATCTTTTGGCTGAGAGTTCTGGAAACACTCTTGTTGCCATGAACTCAGTCACCTCCAGGGACCCAAGGACCCATGGGCTGTTCCTGAATGTCTGGAACTGGTTTGCTCTGGCAAGGCACTGTTGAAACTTGGACTGCCCTATGAGTTTTTCCAGCTCCCATGGAATAGACCTTTCCCATGGATATTCCAATTTGTCTTGAGCCAGAAAATTGTTTCACTCAGTCTTTCTGGAATGGAAGTTCTGAATTTTTAATCAATAATTCATTGTATTAAGTGATTTGAGTAACTTCTCCACTACCCTCCAATCCATTTTTTACACCAAAAGTTATACAACTGGTAAGAATCAGATAATATCTCTTTCTACATTTTCTCTTGAATTGTATTTTTTCTAATCACAATATGATCCTGTCAGCTGGTTTGAATGTCCATTTAATAAATATCTTCTCCAAAGCAAATAGTAATAGTCTTTCATAAGATCATTGTAAAAATTCTGAATGCCAATCATTAACACCTCTTTCTTTTGTTTTTAATCTTCATTGTTATCAATCTTCTAGACTTATAACTCTTTGCTATTGCCCTTATTATTGACATGACTAATCCTTACAAGTAATCTTACTGTCCCAATTCTATTTTTTTTTTTCATGGAAGCTACATCATAAAACATAAAGTAAAAAAGAAAGTGTTGAGAGTATGCTGTTGCATTCATATGTTCTTACATATTTGGATATAAATACCTAACATTAGGTTGTAAGAAATGATATATAGGTGTTAATAAGGCAGTTTACAGTGGAAGAAATTAACATTATATTATTTTTGTTTTGCAGAAGATTTCCCATCTTATAAATTTTAGACATGAGCTAAGGATAAAATAATGGTATTTTGCATTTTCTGAGTCATGTGATTCATGGGAAATCTTAATGACATGAGTTTGGCTCCAAGAGAACTATGGAGATTCACTTTCTTCCCCTCGTTGTCAGGGAGAGCATTGTGGTTGACTAATATTGAGTATTGCATACTGTCAGCCAAAGTTTATTCATTAATAGTTTTCACCCTTTTATTTCTTTACTTTTTGTGATTTATACTTTTTAAAAATTCTGAACAAGTACAAAATGGGGGAGGGAGAAAAAATATTTAGTAATAAAGGCTGGTTATTGTACTTTGTTATTTGAAGAAGACCAAACTGACATCACTATGTTTGAGATATATTACAGTATGTCTGACTGTGGCTGATCAGACCAATATGGGTTTGGAATGCTAAAACATAGTCAGGCACACTGTGCTTACTCTAAATTTATGTATGTAATGTTTACTTTGAGCTGCTTCAATTCTGCTGTCCTTATAGAGCACAATACCCTCATTGATGAGGGCATGGCATACTGGGAATCCCTGTGCCACTGTCTCCTATGGTGTACAATCAATTCCAAAGTTCTTAAAAGAGACATTTCTAGGAGGTCCCAGTAGCTTCGTCTGCGAGTACTTGTCATTTTGAGTACTACATAAAATAGTAATTTTGAGAAGCATATTTCTGGCATTCTAACAATGGGCCTAGCCCATCATACTTGCACTCTCTCTGGTATGTTGGAATGCTAGGCAGTTTAGCTCAATAAAGGACCTCAGTGTCTGGGATTGTTTCCTTCTAGGTGATCTTCAAAATCTTCCCAAGACAATTTAAATGGAAGAGATTTATTCTTTTATATGGTGCTGGCAGAATCTACAGGTTTCATAGGCATATAGCCATGAGGTCAGCACAATGGTTCTGTAGACTTTTATTTAGTAGTCAGCCCAATGCTTCTCTCTCACACTCTTTTGGAAATAAATACCAAGATGGCTCTGGCAACCCACATGTCAGTCTTATTGCCAATGTCTACCTCCGTGGTCAGGACATTTTGAAGTTACTGAACTTGTCCACAGTACTCAAAATTTCTCCCTTTGCTATAATCAATGGTTCAACGTGGAGGGTGTGCTGCTCGTTGATGGAGCAATTGTGTTTCCATGGCATTAATTGTTAGGTCAAAATTAGTACATACAGTGGATAATGATCCATCCTTTGTTGGATATCAACTTCAGAGGTTGCATTGAGTGTAAACTCATCTGCAAACAGCAATTCATGCACCAATACTCCCTCCTATCTGGTCTTTCCTTGCCCTCTTTTTAGACTGAATAATTTGCCATCAGTTCATAGCTTTCCTCGATGACATATTAATTCTCAGTGAAAGTATTTGATAAAGTGACTGAAAACATCACGATAAAAAGCATGGGAGCAAGGATATACAGTCTTATTTCACTTCATTGGTGACTGGGAAATCTTGAGAGCATCATCCAAGAATCAAGGCAAGAATGCTTTCATGAAAATGATGTACAATACCGATAAACTTCACCAGGCAACCAAATTTTGACATAATTTCCCATGAACCCTCATGACTAATGGTGGGATCTACAAATGTTGTATTCAGATCTCTGTTTTTCTCCTGACATTTTTCCTGGAGTTGTCAACAAACACCATATCAAATGATTCTCTAGCCATTCTGAAGCCACACTGGCTCTCAAAGAAGGGGCTATCTTCCAGAATAATTATCAGCCTTTTGAGAAGATCTACTTGTCCTGATTGTCACAGGACAATCTATTTCCTTTACCTTTATAGAGATGAATAATGGAGTCATCCTTGAATTTTTTGGGGGTAATCACTTCATGTCATCGAACCTAGAAAATTTCAGTCAGTTTTTGGATGAATAATGGACTCCACACCTTCAAGATCTCAGCTGGAATAGAATCAGTACCTGGTGCTTTGCCTCTTGAAAGGAACCTAACTGCATTCAAAACTTCTTCTTCAGTTGGAACTTCAGTTAGGGACTGATTGAGGTAAAAAATCAATGGCTTCTGCATTGATTAGTGATGAACTGTTAAGAATCCTAAGGAAATGTTCAGTCCATCTCTCTAGGATCATGTTCCTATTGTTAATCACTGTGGTTTCACCAGTTCTGAGTACTTAAGATGCAACACAGATCTTTGGCACATAAAAAGTCTTTAGGGCATCAAAAATCTTTTTTGTCTGTCTCTTCTCCTTAAAAGCACATGCATTTAGGTAAATGGAAGTCAGTGTTTGTGATAAGGTCATGAGATGCACAAGTCTTCAGTAGTAGGTAACTATTGCTGTTGCTGTTTTAAACTCCATTCCTCCAAAGGACTCCTTGCCATGTCTGGTAATCTGAACCTATTCTAGAATTAAAGTTTCCCAGAATTATAAGCTTATCCACTTTTGGTATATTGATGATAAGGGTCTCCATGACTTCATAAATTGTTTCTTTGACTTCATCAGAGTTTTCTGTGTTGGAAGCATAAGCATTGATGAAGGTTACATGACATTTTTGTGGAAATTGCAATGTCAATGTCATGAACCTGTCACTGACTCATTTGGTTAGACATTCAAGTCTGTTGACTGTTTTGGTTTTGATTGCAAAACCTACCTGAGTTTCATGATATTCCTCTTCAGTGCAGACACTCTAGAAATATATGTATCCAGTTTTGACTACAGTAAACTGACCTTCATTTGCCCAGCCTTGTTTCCCTCAGGGCTCCTAACTGGATTTGATACCTGCTGGGTTCTCTTACAACAAGAGCTATTTCAGGTTTATTGGATCGTATGTTGTCTATCAGTGTCCATACATTACATGCTCTAGTGATGATTGGAATCTTCTTTGAAGAAGTTTTTGCAGATTTCTTAGTGTCTCAACAACACTGTGGGATCCTTGCCTACCATAGTAATCAGGCCAGGAATATTTAAACAGACAATTTTAGGGCATCTTTTCCATTCCCTTCCTCATTTCAGGAGGTTAGCAGTGAAATCCTTAAAAGGTATACTGCTCAGTTATCGAGGGGCTGCCAAATCCCACTGCTCCTTTCAGTAGGGAAATGATGCTATGTTCTGGTCTCCTGTGTGTAGTTTTGTGATACAGCATCCAGTGCAAACATACCTGTTGCTTTGTCACTTGTCTGTCACCTCAGAACTTTGAGAAAAGGTAAAATGATTTGGGTGATGTTTTCTGATATGTGCATAAATTGGATTTAAATGGGGCATAACTGCATAGTGTCATCAATCTCACTCTTTCAGAGTCATCATGATCCAGTGGCAAGACAGTCAAGATAACTGATTGTTCTAGATGTAACGGATACCTTGGAGTCTTTGATGTCTAAGCAAGCTCTAAGTTCACCACATCACTTGTTTCAATTGACTTCATGGACGTTGGAAGAAAGTGTTCTCAATTGCCCATTCCACCAGTAGAAAATTTCACATGGTTGTAGAAACCTCCAACAACTCACTGATGAGGCTCAAAATCCCTCAGTTACATTTAACATAGTTTAGCCTGACTGCTGAAGTGGTTTATTGGTGTATGGTCACTATGCAAACTACCACTTCTTGGAGCTGCAGAGTGAGATAGGTGGTTAAGGTGGACATCAAAGTTGGAGAACAGCTTGAAAAGGGCCTGGAAGTCCTGACATCTGAGATACTAGTCTTTCTTGAACATGCCCTAAAAATCCAAATGTGAATGATACAAAAGTAAACTATACCAATAAAAGTGAAATGGAGAAAAATGGTGATCATCTTATATAAACAAAATTAGACATACAAATCAGTAGAGGCACTGACCTGAAATGGTCAAAGGGGACTCAGTAAAATGTATTTACATACAGACCAAATGGTATGAATCAATTTAAATTTCCATTAGCAGAATGTGAATTGTCATCTTGGTTGGAGCATAAATGCCTCTCTATCAAGAGACTACGATTATGGACTGTCTTGTGTTTGATTGTCTTCCCTTTAATGTGACATATGGGAGGGGGACACTGTCAAGAGACATGAGGAACTTGAAGTCTAGTCTAATTTCTATCACATAATAAATGTGTGACTTGATATTTGTCATGATCTTCTTCATCTCATTTTTTTCATGATTTACCTTGACTATTCCTTTTAGAGCATTTATTTAATGATTTTGCACATACAATATGGGAATTATTTGATAAGCTCAAGAAACTAGGATAAGTCAACTAAATGCATTGCCAATATACTGATTTTTTTTAATTTAAATTATGCAGAAAATCAATCTCAATTTAATACTCCTGCTTTAATCTTTTTTTAATACTATATCTACATATTTCTTAAAGTATAGTAGCCAGATAAGGTCCTGGGAACATGGAGTAGGATGAATTCTTCCCTAGATGACAATTTTTTTAATTTATGTTCAAGATTTATGATGACAAGTACTACCAAGTTCCATTTTTAAAAATAGTTAATTAAAATATCTATGCATAGAACAAAACAAAAATCTCAAACAAGAAGATAACTAATGTGTTTGGTTTGGACTTAGCAATATCTGCATACAAGTAATATCTTAGACACTTATTCTGTGTGTTCCTGGACAAATCACTCAACCTCAATTTTTCATCTCTTAGATGAAGAAAATAAAACCTCAATGAATTTTTGAGAGAATTGAATAAAGTATCAAATTAAAAACATATTACAAAAATTCAAAAGACTATTTAACTATTAATTGTTACAATAAAAATAATTTGCCATTTCCCCTTTTCCATTAATATCATTTTTATTTTTAACATACATTTCCTTTCCCAAACCCATCCTCAACTCCCTTCAATGAATAAGTAGTACAAGAAAAGATTTCTTACTAAATGATGTCTTGGAAAATACATAGAAAATCATGTAACAGAAAAGTAAGAATTAATAATTTCTTGGAGTACTGATTGAATATTTTGTCAATTTACTTTTAAATTGTATATATATATATATATATATATATATATATATATATATATATATATTATATATATATTTATTAGGGATTTCATAAAAATAGCTGCTCAGATGGTCCCTCCCCCACTGTAATCTCTAGATGGAACAAATTAATGACATTAGATTCAATTCAATTTGATAAATATTCACCAAGTATCAATTATTTGTCAGACATATGTGTTAAACACTGAGGAAATCTATAAAGAGGACAACTCCTTCTCTCAAAGCACTTACAATCTAATGGGAGAAAGCAGCTCACAAATGGAAAGTTCAAAGCAGAGAGTGGCACCAACTTTATCAAGTGTATGGAAGAGTGGATTGTCATGCTAAGTCAATGTTGCAAGCAGAGTATCTCAGAAAATGGACTCACCAGGAAGACTTGGACAAAGTTTAGTGTTCCAATCTCCAATTAGAGGGAGTGAGTTTGGAAAGTATAGCATTTGAAAATGTGTCATTTTTAGTGGCAAAGAATTTCAGATGATTTGGATATTCTGGGTGGGAGAAGTTCAACTCAAGTAGAGTAACTAATGGGAAAAGGAATGGTATTAAGTGTGCCTCATATCTTTATACATATATTCAAACACACAAACTATACACATACATATATTAAAATTTGCAATAAAATTCATGTATTTGTAATGACTAAAATGTTATTGCTAGCTGTACTGCATATGACTAGATGAATTGTATGTAACAAGCATCCAAGAGATGTTGATAAACATGATTGAACATAAGAAATGTAAGAGATACTCTTTAAACATTAAAGGTTTCAAAATGTAATAAAGGTTAAACAATCATCTTTCAGAAAATTTAGAGTTATTATTAATCAATATAATCATCTAATAATTGGGATCGATTTGCCATTCTTTCACATTTCATTTATATACACATACAATGTAGAAGCATATATATAATCCAAGTTGCATACAATTAAACTATGGTTTTAATGTGGCAATGCCATTGTTTTATGATTTGAATTTGTCTATATGTACACATAAACATTCTTGGAGCATATTAACCTTGAAATTCACTTAAATAACATCAACCAATGAGACTGCACTTTGAATAGCTAAATCAAAATACTTTGGGAGGCTGAGCAATTTTCTCAGTCTTCAGTCGAAATGAAATTCTTCCTCATTCTATTCTTTTTTTTTTAAGTCTTTCATTTGATAATTAAAAAAAACTCATGAAATTAAAGATTTCTTTTCTGGATGTGTCCAGAATTTAAATTCCATACAATTTATAGGAATTATACCAAATGCTACCAAAGTGACCTTGGTTTAAAATATTTCTTTTATTATATTGTTTATGAACACATTTTTCATTTTCCTTGCTCTGAAAGTTATGCTTTTTTCTTCTTTCAGAGCATAGATTATAAAGAAAATTATGCTTTTTATAATCATTATTTATTTTAGTTGAAATTTGGAATTTTTTTAAAGTTAATGTCAATAAAAATTCTATTAAAGGGCAGCTAGTTGGCACAGTGAATAGAGCAATAGTCTTGGAGTCAGGAGAACCTGAGTTCATGTTCGGCCTCAGACATTTTATACAGTATAACTATATGACCTTGGGCAAATCACTTAATCCCATAGCCTTATATAAATAAAATTAAAAAATTAAAAATAAAAACCCTACTTTTGAGAAAGTATTTTAAAAAAAAATCTAAATATAGAAAAAATAAACAGAGAATGATAATTTTTTGTTTTGCCTTACTACATTACATACAACAATATCATGCACTAAAAATGCAAATAGAGAAATGAAATAATATGTGATCTCCAGTAGTTAATATTCTAGTTTTGGAAGACAAAAAAGAACATCTTTACTGATTAAAGAACAAGTTGAGGAATGAATTAATGAAGGAATGATAAAAAAATGAATGGATGGCTGAATAAAGCATTTTTTAAGGACTTACTTTTTACAAGTAGATATAGAGAATCTGGATTTTGGAATTCTTAAGAATTGACTAAGATTTTTACTTGCTTTAAAAATGTTTTTTTGTTAATGAATCCATAGCATGAAGTAGAATGAGTGAGAGCATACATATGTGGGCTGAGAAGGTGTCCAAAAGGTGAATATGTATAATTTAGAGATGCCTAGAATTAGTTTGATATATGCTTTCTAACCCTGTTTGTGTTCATGAATTCACCAATCAAGATAGTGTGGAAGCTGAGATCTGGTATTGAATGGAATCAATACCATAGGACTTAGTCTCTGAAAATTTGTATATCCATTTTTAATTTTTATACTAATCAAATAGAATTTTAATTTAATATTAGAAACAGATTGATCAAAATAAAATGATATAACTGAATCCAGCAATATAGAATCTAATCCTATATTAGTTACATCAATTATCAAAACTATAGTATGCTGTAATTCTAATAGAAAAACATTTAAAATGTTGTTTCATTAACAAAGGCTAGTATATACATTTAAAATTGTTTCTAAATTCTGGCAAATAATCTAATTCATCTTAAATCCATTTGAAATATCATTCTGAATGAATTAAACTCTTAGAAAACTATTCAAATTAAACATTATAAAGACAAAGAATATTGAAAAAGTCAAGTAGAGATCTGAAGTACTATATTTGGGTACTTGCTATTTTTTAGCACATGAATGGAATCAATATGGATTCAATACTAGAAATAATGGGAAACATAAAACTCTTCCATGATAGATTAATGATCTTAACCCAAAAATGTTATGCTAATGAAAATACTATACTATTTACTCATTAGGTATAAAGAGAATATTTTATGGATGATAGAAATGAATCCTAGCTACATAAAAAGATCATTTGTGAGTACAGAAAAAATAACATTTTAATTCAGGGTTTATAATTACCAGTATGAAATCTGAGAAAGTAAAAAAAATCATTTTTTCCAACAAGATCATTTTAATAATGATTATAAAGTAATTTATAGTATATTAAGCAGTAAGTATAATTTTATGTCAGATTCATCCTGTTATATTGTAGGATGAAGCAAGAAATATTAATTAAGAAAGAGTACTGGGTTACACATTAGAAAGTGTGACCAGAATTGGAGTTTTTGGTTTAAAGAACTGAAGAAACTGTGATTCATATTCAAAATATGTAATTTCTCTGGAGCTCTATTTTCCTCTGTAAGAATGAAATATCTTCTTGCATTTAATTTTTTTAAATTTTTAAGCAGTAAATATTTTATTTTCCTCCAGAAACATGATTTTTTTAAATTTTCAAATTACCATCCTTTGATTAAAATGCTGGCAATATTAAAAAAATTGTGTCCCAAATCTTTTCATTTTTGACTTTATTTTTCATTTTTAATTTTTTTGACATGACTATAATGGTCTTGTTGCAAAAGTAAATATAACCTCCCTTGCCACCACCATCACCCCCACTTACAAAGAAAAAGAAACCTCAAGAAAAATAAAGTGAGAGAAAAAGAAAGTGTGCTTCAGTATGTATTCAGCTACAGTTTGTCTTTGGAATGGATAGCATTCTTTATCTTAAGTCCATCAGAAAATTGCTTCAATATTTTTCCCATTTTGCTATTGCTAAATATATTCCCCTCCATCTAATTCCTCCCCATTCCTTTTCATTCACTTCTTCATTGACTTTCACTCTGTCCCTCCTCCAAAGTGTCTTGTATCTGATTACCTTCACCCATGATTTTCCCTCTCTTGTAGCCTCTACATATGCCCTTCCCTCCCCTGTCCCCTTTCTCCTATCCCTTTCTTCTAGTTTCCTCTAGGTAAGATATATTTCTATAGTCAATTTAGTATAAATATTCTTCTTCCTCTCTGAGTTACTTCTGATGAGAGTAAGGCTCACACACTCCCCCTCTCTGAGTTACTTCTGACGAGAGTAAGGCTCACACACTCCCCCTCACCTTCCCCCATTCCACTTCATTGCAAAAGCTTTTTCTTGTCTCTTTGATGTGAAATAACCATTCTACATCTCATTTCACTTTCTCCCAGTTTATTCCTTTCTTGCCCATTAACTCCACTTTTGCAATA
Source organism: Macrotis lagotis (assembly GCF_037893015.1). NCBI lineage: Eukaryota > Metazoa > Chordata > Mammalia > Peramelemorphia > Peramelidae > Macrotis > Macrotis lagotis. Next base: position 469,479,520 of record NC_133658.1, on the reverse strand, counting down.
TTTCATGCCTTCATATTCAATCCCTTCCTGTGCCTTGCCTATATATATGTTCCTTCTAACCACCCTAGTAAATAAGTAGGTTGATATGAGTTATCAGTATCATCTTCCCATGCAAGAATAAAAGCAGTTCAACATTATTAAATCCCTCATAATTTGCTTTTTCTGGCAAGGGAGGGCTCTTTATTTTTCACCTTTGATCTGAACTTGAAGATCAAACTTTCAGTTTGGCTATGGTCATTTCAACAGGAAAGTTTGTAAGTCCCATATTTCATTGAATGTCCTTCTTTTCCCATGAAAGAGAAAAGTTTTGTTGGATAATTGATTCTCGTGTTTTAATCCAAGCCCTTTTGTCTTTGGAAATTTCATATTCCATTCCTTATGATCTCTTAATGTAGATGCTGCTAAATCTTGTGTGATCCTGACGGTAGCACTGTGATATTTGAATTATTTCTTTGTATTCTTATAATACTTTCTTCTTGACTTGGGATTTCTGAAATTTGGCTATGATATTCCTGGCAGTTCACAACTTGGGATCTCTTTCAGGGGGTGATCAGTGGATTCTCTCAATTTCTATTCTAATCCTTTTGTTTCTTGCACATCTGGGTAGTTTTGTGAAGTTATTTCTTGAAAAAATGAAATCTAGCCTTTTTTCCTGGCTGGTCATAACTTTCAGGTAGCCCAGTAACTTTTAAATTGTCTCTCCTGGATCTGTTTTCCATGTCAATTGCTTTTTCACTGAGATATTTCACATTTTCTTCTACTTTTTCCTTTCTTTCATTTGGTTTTATTTTACTGTTTTTGGATTTATCACAAAGTCATCAGATTCCCTTAGGCCCATTCTACATCTGAAGGAATTATTTACTTCTGAGAGCTTTTGCATCTCCTTTTCAATCTGACCAATTCTGATTTTTAAGGAATTTTTCTCCTCTTAAAGTTTTGACTGTTTTCTATTTTACTTAAGCTGATTTTTAAGATGTTATATTTTATTGGTATCTCCTTCACCACACTGTGAAATTGGTTTTCATGATTTTTCCGTATCGTTTTCACTTATCTTTCCAAATTTTCCTCTACCTCTTTTACTTGATTTCCAGAATCTTTTCTGAGATCTTCCATAGTTCAAAGACAATTCATATTTTCTTGGAGGCTTTGTAAACAGAAGTTTACATTTATGATCTACTAATAACTTCTGATATCTATTGATCCTCTATAGGGTTAAAGTATTTGTCTAACATATTATTTATTTCTTCTCTTCAATGCTCAGTATTGATTAATTTGCATGTTTCTAATCAATTGTGAATTGGAGGAGTTTTATATGGCTATGGATAGCTTCACTTACTTCATCTAAAATATGCATATCTTTTGATTATGTATTAATTGGAGAATGGTTCTAATTTTTCTAAATTTTACTCAGTTCTCTATTTATTTGAAAAATGAAGACTTTATAACTTTATTTTTATTAGCTATTATTTGAGTTTTACAATTTTCCCCAAATCTTGCTTCCCTCCCCCCACCCCCCCCAAAGAAAGCACTCTGACACCCGTTACTTTGTTTCCACGTTGTACCTTAATCCAAATTGGGTGTGATGAGAGAGCAATCATATCCTTAAAGAGTAGAGAAGTCTAAGAGGTAACAATATCAGACAATAAAATATCTGTTTTTTTCCTAAATTAAAAGGAAGAGTTCTTGTATTTTCTTCAAACTCCAAAGCTCCTTATCTTGATACAGATGGTACTTTCCTTTGCAGACAGCCCAAAATTGTTCCCGATTGTTGCACTGATGGAATGAGCAAGTCCTTGAAGGTTGAATATTACTCCCATGTTGCTGACAGGGTGTAGTGTTTTTCTGGTTCTGCTCATCTCACTCAACATCAATTCATGCAACTCCCTTCAGGTTTCTATGAAATCCCGCCCCTCCTAGTATCTAATAGAACAATAGTGTTCCATGACACACTTATACCAGAATTTGCTAAGCCATTCCTCAATTGAAGGACATTTAATTGATTTCCAGTTCTTTGCCACCAAAAACAGGGCTGCTATAAATATTTTTGTACAAATAATGTCTTTTACCCTTTTTCATCATCTCTTCTGGGTATAGATAGACCCTGTAGTAGTATTGCTTTGTTAAAGGGTATGCACATTTTTGTTGCCCTTTGGGCATAGTCTCAAATAGCTCTCCAGAAGGGTTGGATGAGTTCACAGCTCCACCAATAGTGTAATAGTGTCCCAGATTTCCCACATCCCTTCCAACAATGATCATTATCCTTCCTGGTGATACTGGCCAATTTGAGAGGTATGAGGTGGTACCTCAGAGAATCTTTAATTTGCATTTCTCTAATAATTAATGACTTAGAGCATTTTTTCATATGTCTATGGATTATTTGATCTCCTCATCTGTAAATTGCCTTTGCATATCCTTTGACTATTTGTCAATTGGGCAATGGCTTTTTGTTTTAAAAATATGACTCAGTTCTCTGTATATTTTAGAAATGAATCCTTTGTCAGAATTATTAGTTGTAAAGATTGTTTCCCAATTTACTACATTTCTTTTGATCTTGGTTACATTGATTTTATCTGTGCAAAAGCTTTTTAATTTGATGTAATCGAAATCATCTAATTCTTTTTTGGTGAGGTTCTCCAACTCTTCCTTAGTCATAAACTGCTCCCCTTTCCATAGATCTGACAGGTAGACTAGTCCTTGATCTTCTAATTTGCTTATAGCATTGTTTTTTATGTCTATGTCCTGTAACCATTTGGATCTTATCTTGGTAAAGGGTGTGAGGTGTTGGTCTAATCTTAGTTTCTTCCATACTAATTTCCAATTATCCCAGCAATTTTTATCAAAGAGGGAGTTTTTATCCCAATGGCCAGACTCTTTGGGTTTATCAAACAGCAGATTGCTATAATCATCTCCTGCTTTTACACCTAGTCTATCATACTGGTAAACCACTCTATTTCTTAGCCAATACCAAACAGTTTTGATGACTGATACTTTATAATATAATTTTAGATTGGGTAGGGTTAAGCCACTTTCTTTTTCACTTTTTTTATTAAGCTCCTGGCAATTCTTGACTTTTTATTTCTCCATTTGAATTTACTTTCAATTTGTTCTAACTCGTTAAGGTAATTTTTTGGAATTTTGATTAGTAGGGCACTAAACAGATAGTTTAGTTTTGGTAGAATTGTCATTTTTATTATATTACCTCTACCTATCCATGAGCAGTTGATATTTTCCCAGGTATTTAAATCCAATTTAATTTGTGTGAGAAGTGTTTTGTAATTGTTTTCAAAAAGATTCTGAGTCTGTCTTGGCAAATAGACTCCCAAATATTTTATATTGTCTGAGGTTACTTTGAATGGGATTTCTCTTTCTACCTCTTCCTGCTGTTTCTTGCTAGACATATATAGAAAATTTGAGGATTTATGAAGGTTTATTTTATAACCTGCAACTTTGCTAAAATTGCTAATTGTTTCCAGTAGTTTTTTCCATGATTTCTTGGGATTCTCTAGGTAGACCATCATGTCATCTGCAACGAGTGAGAGTTTTTGTCTCTTCCTTCCCAATTCTAATTCCTTCAATTTTTTTCTTCTGTAATTGCTGATGCTAACCTTTCTAAATACAATATTGAATAGTAGTGGTGATAATGGGCACCCTTGTTTCACCCCTGATCTTATTTGGAATACCTCTAGCCTCTCCATATTGAATATAATGCTTGTTGATGGTTTCAAATAGATACTGCTAATTATTTTATGGAACAGTCCATTTATTCCTACACTCTCTACTGTTTTAATAGGAATGGATGCTGTATTTTGTCAAAAGCTTTTTCATCATCTATTGATATCATCATATGATTTCTGATGGGTTTGTTGTTGATATAATTGAGTATACTAACAGTTTTCCTAATATTGAACCAACCCTGCATTCCTGGAATAAATCCTACTTGATCATAATGTATTATCCTAGTGAAGATATGTAATCATTTTGCTAAGATTTCATTTAGGATTTTTGCATCTATATTCATCAGGAAAATAGGTCTATAATTTTTCTTTCTCTGTTTTAACTCTTCCTGGTTTAGGTAACACTACCGTATTGTTTTCACGGAAAGAGTTATGCAGATTTCAACCTTTCCCTATTTTTCCAAAGAGTTTATAAAGGTTTGGAACCAATTGTTCCTTAAATGTTTGGTAGAATTCACTTGTGTATCCATCAGGCCCTGGAGATTTTTTTTTATGGATTTCAATAATGGCTTGTTGAATTTCTTTTTCTGAGATAGGTTTGTTTAGGTATTTAATCTCTTCTTCATTTAACCTGGGCACCTTATATTTTTGTAAATATTCATCCATTTCACATACATTTTCAAATTTATTGGCATAGATTTGGGCAAAATAATTCCAATTTATTACTTTAATTTCCTCCTCATTGGTGGTGAGTTCACCTTTTTCATTTATGATCCTAGCAATTTCATTTTCTTCTTTCTTATTTTAATCAAATTGACCAGAAGTTTATCAATTTTATTGGTTTTATCATAATACCATGATTTAGTTTTATTTATGAATTCAATATTTTTATTTGCTTTCAATTTTATTAATTCATCCTTTAATTTTTAGAATTTCTAATTTGGTATTTAATTGGCGAATTTTGATTTGTTCTTTCTCTATTGTTTTTAGTTGCATGTTTAGTTCATTGATTTCCTTTTTTTCCAATGTATTCATATAAGCATTTAGAGCTCTAATATATCCCCTGAGAGTCACTTTGAATGAATTCCATAGGTTTTGGTATGTTGTTTCATTATTATCATTATCTAGGATAAAATGGTTAATTCTTTCTATAATTTGTTTTTTGATCCACTCATTTTTTAAAATGAGGTTATTCTGTATCCAATTTGTTGTGGGTCTATATCTCCTTGGCCCAGTATTGCATATGACTTTTTTTGCATTGTGAACTGAGAAAGCTGTATTCACTATTTCTGCCTTTCTGCAGTTGATCATTAGGATCCGTCCAAGATGATGGAGAGAAGACAGGCACAGTTCTAAAGTTTCCTGATCTCTCTCCCAACTATCACATAAAACAAACCTCTTAAAAGAAATTGGATCCACAAAAGCCCAAAAGAAAAGCCAGGAGAAAGAACATCTACCTCAGGATTTGTGTCCCACAGCAGCTTTGGCCGAATTCGGGCAGGTGAGACTGGGCTCAGAGGGAGGATCAGCCTCGGATCAACCAGAGTAACAGCTGAATTCGAACCAGGAGTCTGAAGGCTAGAGAGCCAGACCGGCTGGATCAGGGGTGGGGCTGGATGAAAGAGGCTTGGGTCCATGGGGAAGCAGGGGCACTGGTGTTGGTGCTGTCCCCTTGGAGTTTGGGGACCAGGCTGGGGGTAGAGTTCTGGTGCAGGAGAATTGTGGACAGCATCCCTGGGCTCCTAGGGTCTGAGAAACTCTGAGTTCATGCCTCCATTGCACAGAGGCCTCTTCCTAAACAAACAAATGCAAACTACTTCTGCCTCAGGCCCAGGTGTGTGAGCAGAAGAACCCTCCTAGCTGAAGAATGACCTCAAGGCAGGGTAAAGTCCACCACTGATTGAAGGTAAAAGAATTCAATAGCTCCAACTCCTCCCCTCAAGCAAAGGGAGAAGGCCTCTCAACCAAGGTCACACACGCTCCAGAGAAAGCAACCAGCACCTCCTACTGACCAGCGAGAGAGACTGCACTCAGTAAAGCCTTTAGAGATCCCAATCCCAGGTGAACTACCCCCCCCACAACTCAAGGTCTTAGCATAATGAAGAAGGGTCAGCAGAAAGGTGGATGTATAGAAAAATTCCTGGAAGGGAAAGACCCCAACTCAGAGAGACCTGGAACCTCTGAGGAGAATACAATCTGGTCTCCAACACAGAAAGCCTTCCTTGAAGAAATAAGGAAGGATCTTTAAAATTTGGGAGAGACAATTAATACCTTGCAACAAGAAAACAAAACCTAAGAAAGTACAATTGGACAAACACAAAAGGAGAATAAATCTCTCAGATCATCAACTGGACCAATACATAATGAGAATAATTCCTTCAGATCCTCAAATGAGCAAATGCAAAAAGAAATTAATTTTCTCAAAACCACAGTTGGTCAAATGGAAAGCTCTTTCAAAAATACAATTGACCAATTGGAACAGGAGTTCTAAAAGGTTAATGAAGAACACTCCTCCCCAAAAAAGAATGGAGTCTTCAGAAATGAATGACTCCATGAGACAGCAAGAGTCAGTTAAACAAAATAGAAAAATAGAAAAAATAGAAGCAAATGTAAAATACCTCATCAACAAAACCACTGACGTCGAGAATAGATCGAGGAGGGGAAACCTGAAAATCATAGGACTTTCTGAAAAACATTGAAGAGAAAAAAAGTCTGGACTTAATATTACAGGATCTAGTGATGGAAAACTGCCCTGATATCATGGAATCAGAGAGCAAAGTAGTTATTGAAAGAGTACATCGATCCCCACCAGAAAAAGATGCTAAAATGAAAACACCAAGGAATGTTGTGGCCAAACTCCAGAACTTTCAGATAAAAGAGAAAATCCTGCAAGCAGCCAGGAAGAAACAATTTAAATATCAAGGAGCCACAGTAACGATCATGCAGGACCTGGCTTCATCAACATTAAGGGATCGAAAGGCCTGGAATGAGATATTTTGAAGAGCAAAGGGAGCTTGCAATGCAGCCAAGAATCTACTTTCCTGCAAAGCTGAGCCTTCTCTTCCAGGGAAAAACATGGACATTTAACAAATTGAAAGAATTCCAAAAATTTGTGATGAAAAGACCAGAGCTAAACAGAAAATTTGGACATCAAACAGGAGGTTCAAAAGACACATGAAAAGGTAAAAAAAAGGGGGGGCAGGTAAAAGGGAAAAAATGCAATCCAGTAATTTGAAACTGGCTATATCCCAGCATAGGGGTAAAAAGATTCTCATAAATCTTGAGAAATGTAACTCTAACAGAGAGAATACACCTAGCCATAAATGATGGACATTCATGATCTATCCATGAGACTACTATCTAATGGGATGTAACTGCCTTTAACCCCACTTGGGAGAAAGACTGTAATAACTCTCAGGAATTTTGACTCTATTCAATAGAATATACTGAACTAGAAGGGACAGACACCCAGAATTTTCTATGACTTAGATAGAATGATCTAAAAAAACACTACCTCCCTAAAAAGGGGGACAGGTAAGTGACAGGAGGAGGGAGGGCATTGAATGGCGTAAATCTCCTTACACTAAGAGGTACAAAGAACCTGTGGTAATAGTGGGGAAGAAGGAAGCAGAGGAGAAACACCTGAATCTTCTTCTCATCACACTTGGCTTAAAGTCCACCTACACATACTCAGTTAACTTATAAAACATCTAACCTTTCAAGTATTAAAAGGGGAAAAGGGGAGGAGTGGATGGAGAAAGGGAAGGGGAGTGGGGGAAATAAGGGGAAATAACAAAAGGAAGGGAAGGAAAAAGGGAAAGGGGAAAGAAAGACGTGGGTGTGGTAGAGGAGGGCAAACACACCAAAGGGGGTGGTATTCAGAAACAAAAGACAGGGGAATATGGATAAAAGGGGGAGGAGGGGAAAAATACAAACAGAGGGAAGATAGCATGGAGGGCAATAAAGAATTAGTAATCATAACCTTGAATGTGAATGGGATGAACTCTCCCTTAAAACATAAGCAAATAGCAGAGTGGATTACGAAACCAGAATCCTACAATATACTGCTTACAAGAAACTCATTTGAAGCAGAGAGATACATATAGAGCAAAGGTAAAAGGTTGGAGCAAAATATATTTTGCTTCAGCTGAAGTAAAAAAAAATCAGGGGTAGCAATCCTTATCTCAGACAAAGCTGCAGCAAAAATAGTTAGCATTAAAAGAGATAAGGGAGGAAACTTTATCTTCCTAAATGGTACCATAGACAATAAATTCATTTCAATATTGAATATATATGCACCCAGTGGGACAGCGCCCAAATTCTTAGAGGAGAAGCTGAAAGAACTACAGGAAGACATAGACAGCAAAACTCTACTAGTGGGAGACCTCAACCTCCCGCTCTCAGATCTAGATAAATCGAAAAATGAAGTCTTTATCAGAGAAAGATCCTTCAAAATTTTTTCACATTTGCTAGCTTTATTTTTTCATCCTATTTTATCCATTTATTCTAATTGCTCTTTCTCTTTTCCCTCTTTCTTAGCTCAAAAGTGTTTTGCTTCTTACAATCCCCTTCCGCAATCTGTCTGTCCCTTCTTTTATTACCCCTTTTCTTCCTCTTATGAACAACAGTGAGATAAATTTATATATCTGAAGTAGTCTATTGTTCTCTCTTCGAGCCAAATCTGATGAAATGAAGATTCTCTTGTTCCCCTGCAAATTCTCCCCATCCTTTGCACTGTGAACATTTTTCTTGTCTCTTTTAACTACAACTTTTAATCCCATTGTGCTACTCTCTTTTTCTCCAAATATCTATCTCAAGCCTTAATTTTACTTTTTTTTAGATAAAATTTTATATTCAACTGAGTCCTGTTTCCTCTCTCTCTCTCTCTGTATATATATATATATATATATATATATATATATATATATATATATATATATATATAATACACACACATACACACACACACACACACACACACACCTCACTGATTAATAATGAGAGAGCTCTTATGAGTTACCAGTTTCAACTTCCCATTAAACAATATTAGTTTAACCTTATAAACCATATGATTTACCCGTTTCTTTTTAATTTTTATGCCTCTCTTAAGTTTTATATTTGAAAATCATATTTTCTATTCAGGTCTGTTATTTCCATAAAAATGTATGAAGTTACTATATTTCACTGGATACCTATTTTTTCCATGCAAGATTATGCTCAAATTTCCTGTAGTTGATTCTTAGTTGTAATCCAAGCCCATTTCCCTTTCAGAATATCATATTCTAAAACCTTTGATCCTTGAAAGTAGAAGCTGTTAAACATGATATCTTGACTGTTTCTACAGTATTTGAGGTTTTTTTTATTCTTGCTATTTTCAATATTTTCTCTTTGACCTGGGAACTCTGAAATTTGACTACTCTATTCCTATTTCACATCATCTTCTATTTTTTCATTCTTTTAGCTTTTTTATTGTCATTAGCTTTTATTAGCTCAGTTCAAAATTTTAAGAAATTATTTTCTTGGGGTGGCTAGGTGGTGCAGTGGATTGAGCACTAGCCCTGGAGTCAGGAGTACCTGAGTTCAAATATGGCCTCAGACACTTAATAATTACCTAAGTGTGTGGCCTTGGGCAAGCCACTTAAGATCATTTGCCATGAAAAATCTTTAAAAAGAATTATTTTCTGAAGCAAGTTTTTGTACCTCCTTTTCCATTTGGTCAATTCTACTGATAAAATCATTTCTCTCCTCTTTGTATTTCTGTATCTCTTTTGTCATTTGGTCTATATTTTTAATTTGTTTTATAATGTGTTATTTTTTCAGTATTTTTTGATCTCTCTCATCCATTTGTTAATTTTTCATAGGTTTTTTTATTAGTCTCATTTCTTTTTCAAATTTTTACTTTAACTTTCTAACAAAATTTTCAAAATCTTGTTGTGTTCTTCTATAGCCTGTGATTAATTCATATTTTTTCTTGACAACTTCAGGTGTAGAATTTATGTTTTTGCTTTATTTCTCTGTGTTTTGATCTTCCTTGTCACTAAGGCAACTTTCTATGGTCAGATTTTTTTTTTCTGTTGTTTGTTAATTTCCCAGCCTTTAATTGATTTTAACTTTTTTGGTTAAAGTAGAGCTCTTCAGGGGCTTTGAATCATTCTTCCTAGAGATACTTCTCCCAAAATTCAGGGTTTTTGTACAGTTGTTTTCAGAGACACTTTTAGGGACTTCTAGAGATTTTTTAAAGTAAACCATGAGGAAAATCTTGAAAAATTAATGAAAGTAATCAAAACCTTTAAAAGTAACAATAATCTTCTGCAAAAAAGTAACTCTTCAAAAAATTAAAACTAATCAATTGAAAGAAAGAGTTCAAATCATCTAAAATTCAAATTGATCAACTGAAAAAGGAATGTGAATTATCTAACCCTCAAATCAGTTCAGTCCAAAGAACAATTAATCTGTTCATACCCTTTGACTGAGCAATTGAAATTCTAGGTCTATATCCAGAAGAAATTATAAAAAATGGGAAAAGTCCTACATGTACCAAAATATTCACAGCAGTTCCTTTTGTAGTGGCAAAGAATTGGAAATTGAGGCAATGCCCATTAATTGGGGAATGGGTAAACAAGTCTTGGTACATGATTACTAAGAAATATTATTGTTCTATAAGAAACCATAAATGGTCAGACTCTAGAGAAGCATGGAATGACTTACAGCATCTGATGCTGAGCAAAGGGAGCAGCATCAAGAGAGCAATATATACATTAACAGCAACATTGTGAAATGATTGACTGTAATAGAAGTAGCTTCTCTCAGTAATTCAGAGTGTTAGGACAACTGTATTAGACTGGATATGGACAGTGTTACCCCCATCTAGAGGAAGTAAAACAAAATAAAACAACAACAAAAAAAGAAAAGCAACTCTTCAGAATCTGATGAACTTTTTATAAAATTATCTCATACATCTCTTTCCTTTAATCCAAATTTCTCATACTGAAAATGACTAATATGTAAACATGTTTATCCAAAACATATATGTGCAATGCTAACCTGAGTTTCTGCTGCTGAGTGGAAGGAGGGTGGGAAAGGAAGATGGAAGGAAATTTTTTAACTTAAAAATATGCATTTCCATATGGATGAAAATAAATAAACTCATTAATTAAAAATATAAACTCAAACTCAAATCATTGAACTGGAAAGGGAATGAAATTCAGCAAAAAGTAAAATTTACCTACTGGAAAAGGAAAGACCAAAGGTAACTGAGGAAAATAATACTCAAAATATTAGAATCAGATAAATATATACCAATGAATCTATGAGACCCCAAGATTCAAACAAACACATAATTTTTAAGTTAAAATAATGAAGAAAATGTAAAACACCTATTAGAAAAAAAGCAAATGATCTGGGAAATAGATCCAGGGCAGATAATTTATGAATTATTGGTCTGAGACCCTATATTTAAAAAAGAACCTGGAAAATGCATTTAAGGAAATTAAAATCAAAAATTGTCCAAATCTTCTAGATCAAGAAGACAAACTATCATTGATAAAATGCACAGAATTTCTCCAGAAAAAGACCCCAGAAAAAATTCCAAAGACTAACATAGTCAAAAGACAGATTTCTCAGATAAAGGAGAAAGTACTATTAACATTCAAAAAGATACAATTTAAATACAAAGGAAGCGAATCAGACTTACACAGGACATACCATTTTCCATATTGAAAGATCAAAGGTCCTAGAATACAGTACTTCAGAGAGTTACAATCAAGAATTTACTATCCTGCTTAATTCTATAGCAAAAGATGTATGTTCAATGAAATAGAGGAATTCCAAAATTTCCTAAAATAAAATGGAAAGAGGCCACTAAGTGGTGCAGTGGATAGAGTACCAGCCCTGGAGTTAGGACCCCTGAGTTCAAATCGGGCCTCAGACACTTAATAACTACCTAGCTGTGTGGCCTTGGGCAAGCCACTTAACCCCATTGCCTTGAAAAAACCTAAAAAAATAAAAATAAAATAAAAACCAAAAAACTGGAAGAGAATTCATTCTTCAAATACATGACCCAAAAATTAATTAAAAGGGAAATAGAATGCCAAAAAAATAAATAAATAAATAAATGATGGTCAAGAATGTTGAATTGTGGCTAGACTTGCTCTCCAGATGGCAGAGAGAAGACAGGCACAGTTCTAAAGTCTCCTTATCTTTCCCCATTGATGATATGAAACAAACCTCTTAACAGAAATCCAACCCACAAAACCCAGAAAGAAAATCCAGGAGAAAGAACATCTATCTCAGGAAACTGGCTATATTCCAGCTGACTCTTGAGAATTGTAACTTTAACAGAGCAAATGTACCTAGCCAGAGGTGATGGACATTCACGACCTACCTGTGAGACTACTATCCAATGGGGTGAACCTGGCTATAACCCCACTTGGGAGAAAGACTCTAGTAACTCTCAAGAATTTTATCTCTATTGGATAGAATGTACTTAGCCAGAAGTGCCAGATACTCAGAATTTTCTATGAATCAGATAGTATGATTTTAAAAACAATACGTCCTTAAAAAGGGGGACAGGAAGGAGACAGGAGGAGGGACGGTATTGAATGGGGCAAATCTCATTACACTAAGAGGTACAAAATACGCGTGTTAATAGAGGGGGGAAAAGGGAGGAGATGAGAAACACCTGAATCTTCTTCTCAAAATACTTGGCTTAAATTCAACTTACACACACACTCAGTTAACTTAACAAACATCTAAGCTTTCAGGTACTAAAAGCAGAAAAGGAGAGGGAGGGACTGAGAAAGGGAGGGGGAGGGAGAAAAGGGGAATTAACAAGAGGAAGGGAAGGGAAAAGGGAAAAGGGAAAGAAAGGGCATATAGGAGGCCAAACACACTGAAGGGGGTGGTATTCAGAAACAAAATACTGGGTAATACAGACAAAGGGGGTGAAGGGGGGAAATACAAACAGAGGGAAGATAGCATGGAGGGCTATAAAGAATTAGTAATCATAACTAGAAATGTGAATGGAATGAACTCTCCCTTAAAGAGTAAGTGAATAGCAGAGTGGATTAAAACCCAGAATCTTACAATATGCTGCTTACAAGAAACACATTTGAGGCATATATATATACATATATATATATATATATATATGTATATATATATAATGTATATATATATATAAAATTATATATGTATACACACATTTATATATATGTATATATATATATATATATATATATATATATAATCTTTTTAAATAATTTTACTGATACAGAACAACATCAGCCATGAATGATCTAAGAACTTGTCTTACAAACAATGGGTCCTGACATCAAACTTTTTGTTCATTTGTATCTCATAAAGATGTAGGTTCCTTCAAAGTGGGTTTCATTTTTTTACAACAACTTTTTTTTATTGATGTTTTGGCTTTTTACATTTATATTTATAATTTTCTCCATAAAATAGTGTTTTTAAAGACAAAATGAAAAAGAAGAAATAATCAGCGTTACTGATCAGTGATCAAAGAAATCTGAAAATATGTGCAGTGTACATTGTGGATCTCCCATCTCTGTTAAGGGGTAGGATGGGGATATCTTTTCATATCTCATCTTTCAAACCATGTTTCTTCTTCATAATTATCATTTTTGTTTTTGTAATCAGTCTTAGCACAGGGTCTTGCAAAGAATAAAGTTAATTAATATTTGTTGAACCTTTCTTGAAGTTTAGACAATATTTGTTGCATATCTGCCATTCACTCAATTAAACATACTTCCTCCTCCCAGAAGACCCCATGATGACTTCCCTTCTACTCAAGAAAATCATAGAGCCATCACAAAACCTCTCTCTTGGGAAACAAAAGAAAATTAGGCACAAGAATTTAGAAAAGAGTAAATCTTCTCTACCATTTCAATTTCTTAAATTTTATAAGCTGAAAATTCAGCTTGTGGTTCCCTAGACATGTACCAAGATGAGTCAAGTATAGTATAGGCCAATGGATAGATCATTGGCCTTAAAATCATGAGAACCTAGGTTCTCATTCTATCTTACATATTAGCAATGTGATTGAGGAGTCCCTGAACTCTCTGAACCTATTATCTTATCTGGAAAAAATTGGGGATAATAGTACCCACTGCATAAGTTGTAAGGTTCAAATGAAATAGTAAATAGATCTCAAATGAGACAATAAAGTGCTTTGCAAACCTTAAGATGCACTCTCTCTCTCTCTCTCTCTCTCTCTCTCTCTCTCTCTCTCTCTCTCACTCTTGCTCTCTTTCTTTCGATAGATAGATAGATAGATAGATAGATAGATAGATAAATAGATAGCTTCAGGAGAAAAGGGGAATATGGAAGAAGGTATCTCCACAGCTTAGTGAAAGGATGCAGAAGGAGCCAATTGAAGTTTAATTGTTTAGACTCAATTATTGGCAAACCAGAAAAACTGCACGTCAGAAACAGTCACCTTTAGTTTGGAATACATGCATTGGTATATCAATGCAGACAAAAATATCCAAATAGTCTAATATTGAGCTGTTGCAACGAATAGTGCTGGACTTGGAGTCAGGAAGACATGTATTCAAATCCTGCCTGTTTTCTTATCTGAACAAAGGAGGATGATAATAATAGCACTAACTCCCAAGGTAGTTTATGAGGATCAAATGAGATTTTTTGAAGCACTTAGGAAATGCTATGTAACATTAGCTATAATAATGATGATGTCAGAAAAAAATGTCTCTATTTTTCCTTCCTGTACAAAGACAATATCAGTGAATACTATAAGGAAAAATTAAAGTCCATTATTTCCTTCACCAATATCACAAATCATAAATTTCTCTCTCAATACAAATACAAATACAAAAGGAGAAAATATTATTAGCAATTTCATGTACTTAAATATCTTGGGTTTCATTGGGGTGGGTCCTCTCTCCACTTGTGCAGATAGCAACCTTTTTGTGACTTGTATGTTTTGAGGCTGGCCAAAAATACATTACCCTGTGGTTACTCTAATGAGCCTCTGCCAATAAGCCACATTTGTCCCCATCAATAAATAGTTATTAGTAATCTATTTTCAGATCAGTCCTGGAAACTTTGTTAGCTCTGCCATATTTTATATTCTTTTAGAATATTCATGGTATAAAGAGATAGTGGAGAAAAGTTGGAAATTCCTAGAATGATGGATAGTCATGCTGAAGTTGGACATTAAATTTTCCTGTATTATATACAGAAAAGTTCCACCTTCAACTGCAATGTGATTCTGCAGTACATTTACAGAAGACTAGGTAATAATTCCAGAAGGATCTATTAATTAAAAGATCCTCAACCGTCTGTAAATTTTGATGGAATGTACTTAACAATTTAAGACTATAAAATAGGGGGAAAAATTTGACAGAATCTTCTAGCTAAACCCAACATCTTCTCTCAGGTTCTCAGCCTTCTCCTTTACTCTTTGAAACTGCATTTTTACTGTCACATCTTATCCCCCCACACCATTTTCATTCTTTTAAAAAGTCTTTCTGTATTTAACCACCACCTTCCTCTCAATAGTTACTTTCTTTTAGGAATTGGGACACTGGTCTCCTCTTATATGTCTGAGGACACCTCCTCAGGCACCTTTCGTCATCCATTATCATGCCTCCTGATGGTGGAATGGAAGGCTCTGTCCTGAACCCTCTTTTCTTCTCTATGAACATGCTCATCTGATGACTTCATCATTTACCATGAGTTTAATCACTATCTGCTCTATGCAGATGACTCTCAGGTTATCTGACCCTAACTTCTCATGAAACTGAGTCCCACAGCAATGAACTGTCTAGCTTATATTGGTTATGTTTGTAAGTATTTCACTCATTATGTCTAAAGCAGAATGTTTCCTCAAACCCATCATTCTCCAGGACTTCCCCATTTTTGTTGAGGTTACTGCGATGCTTAAGCCAAGATCTCCATCATAGCATTGTCTTTGATTCATCTCTTACTCTCACTTCCCCTCTGCCACCATATGCAGGCAATGTCAAATCTTATCATTTTGATTTTTCCAGTATCTTTCACCTCTTGTCCCCCTTCTGAAACACAAAACCATCACCTTTCTCCAAGGCCTCAGAAATCCTACTTCAAACACTTACCAGATATATGTAACCCAATCTGTAAAATAAAGAGGTTAGATTTAGGGGGTTCCCTGGCTATGGTAGTCAACCTGTCTAAAATCCTCATCTCACTGTGTCATTCTCTACAATGTCAACAGTGATTAAGTGAAGTTCTATGTATGTCACTTCTCTAATCAAACCCCAGTGGCTTCCTATCAGTTTTGAGGTCAAATGCTATTTCACCTTTTTTTTTTAATAAGACAATGGGGTTAAGTGGCTTCCTCAAGGCCAAACAGCTAGGTAATTATTAAGTGTCTAAGGCCAGATTTGAACTCAGTTACTCCTGACTCCACAGCTAGTGCTTTATCCACTACACCACCTAGCTGCCTGCTATTTCAACTTTATTGTATTCTTTTAAAATATTTCTTGTGTAAATTTTATAAGATACCTAATTATTAGTTTAATAACACACATATAATTTAGAAGTACCTAAATAGACATCTGATGGGAGTGTGGATCAACATTTTTTATCATTTAGTGCATTATCAAAAATTTTGGGAGATCTCTTGTCTAGATTAAAAAAAAAAAAAACCTTAAATCTCAACTCTGTAGGATTGTATTAACATTATTAAAGCCCCAAAGGACTTGATGAAGTTCCCAATTCCTCTTGCAATCCAAAATGAACTTCCCCTCTTATTTTACTATTACTCATGATGTCATAATCCAATAATTGAAGACAAATCATTAAGCCCTCAATTTCCATGGTCTCAGAGGATGAAAAATCAGCAAATGGAGGAGGAAATCCAGTGTTTATTTATAATTCTTTCACTTTATCCACAATTTCCCATACAAACATAAAATAAAAAAAACAGCACTTGGGAACACAAGTGTCTTTCTTTAATTAGTCGAGCTGAAGAAGGAGATCTAGCTCTCTACCTTTGGATATGGATCACCTGAGGTGCCCATGCCACAGGAAGTGAGGAGGAAAGTGCTATGAAGAATGTCTGAGAAACAACTCCAGATGAGGAAGACAACACAGTGACAGAATGGTTGGAGTTTTCTGGCAATTATTATGGTCAGAGTCATCTGCCGGTAGACACTGCTGAGTTTTCTATGAAGATGGCTGCTCTCTACTGACCACCCCCATTACCCACAGCACACTGTTCTGAGGGGGAGGCTAAGATGGGGCATGGGGGGATGTGAGACATCAGCTCTTATGGAGAATAAGAGCCAAAAAACCCAGGTTGCACACCATACCTCCCTTTCCCCTTGGCACTGACAGTCACAGTTTCTATTCTGAAGAAAATTCAGAATTAAGATTAAAAAAGAAACAAACAACCGCAATTTCCAGATACAAAGGGAGGGGGAGGGACAAAACAAAACCCAAGGACTAGTTTCTTCCTCTGGTTCCAATACTGTTTGAAAGAGGGTATTAAAATTCAAGGAATTCTATCCCCAGGGAATGGGAAAGGAGTCTGAAGAGCAGTGCAGAAACTGTTACAGAAAGGACCAGGTAAAGAAGGAAGAAGAGGACTGAGGTGAATTGATGAGAAGCAAATGAATGTCCAGGAATTGCTGCTAGAGGACAAACAACCTACTCCCCTGGAATGTCTGGCTCTGAATAGCTCTTCTCAGACTTCATTCCCACAAGAAGGCCCACAAAACCAAACCTAGAGCTCAGCATTTTGTTAGAAGAGGAAACTTCTAACCTCAAATATGTTAGTGTGTAGGCAAAATTCTCTACCTTCCAAATCTGGCAGATAGAATACCTACTGCATTGGACTGAGATAGGCTTCAAACATGGGTGCACATTAAAAATATAAAATCATATCTGCTACAAAGAGGACATATATTGTATATCTTTACCCATACACATAAGAATAAAATATACACATAATGCTTAAGAGTGTCATGAAGGAGAAATAATCTTAGGAGCAAAAATTCCCTCTCCCTCCCAGCCCCATCCTTTTTAAAGGGTTGTTTGTATACATGTTCACTTGGGATTTTCACAGCTGATTATAGAGTGTCTATTCTAGACATAAATGGAAACCTTGCCCTGAGGGTGTGCACACATGTCAATACAGACATGCACACAAATGCAGACACACACACATGCACAGAAAGAAACACATACCCACATGAGGATGAATAAAAGGAAAATCAGTGTTCCCAGCCCTTAAATGCAATGCATTTCCCAGATAATCTCAGGGAAGCTCTTTGCCTCAATGAATCTATCATCTGATAAAAATGGTCCTAGAAAGCTGTCCATCATTGGGCAGAGGCCAGAGTGAAGTTAGTGAGAAAATGATGGAGATCAGGTGTCTTAATAACATGAGGCATTGTTACCTGTGGTTAGATCAAGCTGTTTCTGAAGAGCAATGGACTCAGGCAGAACAGAGTAACAAGAGACAACCAGGCAAACCAGGGGTGAGATCGAGCATGCTCTCTGAGGCTTCACCTTTCTTTCTTAGTTCCTCTCTGGATGGGAGGCAATCCTGCACTCTCCTTTCCACCCTCTCCCAGAAGTTAATCCACCTGCACAGAAAGCAATACTAATGTCCCAAAGACACACATCCCCAGATATGGAGTGGTGGACAGGAACACAGAAAGTGAAGACCTAGACTCATGTGAGCTTTTTACAGTGGGAGTGGTTCCAGGCTTGGGGTCCAAGGGCTCAAATAATTGCCACAGTGATTAGATTGACATCAATGATGGGGGAAGTCCAGGTCTCTGCATGGTGACAACACCTATAGTAGTGATTGAGAGCATCAGCAAACATGTATTTCAGTCTGTATGCTTCAGCCAGGAGAAGGCCAGTCTCTTCATTGTCCCAATGTATTGTAGTCAGGTTTTGAAAAACAATCAGGAGACCCTGCAAATCTTCCCCATCCAAGACCTCCTTATACCACTTAATTAAGAAGGCAGCACACACAGAGATGGAAATGAGAAAATCCTTCTGGTTCAGACTGCTAGGTGTCCCATGGCGGAATGGTGAATCACAGGGGCAGCTCTCTCAAGAGCAGATAATTCATCCAGAGATAGGCAAACTGTAGATATTCAATCTTGTATCTCCTGAAGTGATTGTGTATCTGTTCATCAATCTGACTGACCAGTTCTTCCAGTGTTTGTATTTTCTTCTGGATCCCTGGCTGGGCAAAGGTGTAGTTATCCTGCATCCCATCCAACAGCTTACTCATGTACCAAAAACTGTCTGCTTCAATATTTTGCAGCATATCTTGAGACAAGTTATTCACATCAAAGTTCTCCACATCCTCTTCCACATATTCTGAGAGGAAGAAGACAAAGAATGGAGTGACCAAGTCTTTAATTCCCTGCACATAGCCACTGAGAGGGTGTCAGATGGCCCAAATGAACAGAATTCTTTCAAAGACCTCTTGAACAAGTGGTTGCTGGAACAACGGAGTGAGAGGATTCATCCTTGGAATGTCAATGTGTATCTGTTGATAGGTATCTTGATGGTGCTCTTCATTTCTGGAGTCATAATACTGCTCAGTGAAACCAAAGTATTCCCATTTCCACTGTTAAGTCATCTTCCTCCTCTCAGTGTTGGCTGGGAGATAACCCAACAGGAGTCTCCAGGTGATAGGTCTGACTTTCCTGGTAACTCCTGGCCAGCTACATTTCCTCAATTCACCTTGGTCTGTATTGTGGCTAGAGAGAAGCTGCCAAAATTTCTCTAAACATGATTTCTATTGGACAGTCATTGGAAGAGTACCAGAAGCATTCTAATCTGAGATCAGAAGCAGGGATGATGGGTCAAAGTGGAAGTGATTGTTGTTGATGAAAAGGGTAACTTAAGCATGTGTCACCAGAATTTCTAGACAGTTGGTCATCACTGCTAGACCTGGTGACTTTAAAATTAGCTGTTCTTTCAGCTATTATAGATTGGGACTGCTCTGGCTTCACCTGTAATTTGCTGTGGTTCTCCAGGACTTGGGCTGCAGGGGTCAAAGCAACCTTAGAGTTCAGAGTTTGGAAAGAGGATGTGGAAAAATCCTCATCCTCATCATTTCCAATGCCCCAAGCATCACTGGTATTCTTGAAGGGTACTGCCTTGACTTTTTTTTTAGGTTTTATTTTTGCAAGGCAAATGGGGTTAAGTGGCTTGCCCAAGGCCACAGGGCTAGGTAATTATTAAGTGTCTGAGACCGGATTTGAACCCAGGTACTCCTGACTCCAGGGCCTGTGCTTTATCCACTGCACCACCTAGCCACCCCACCACTGCATTGACTTTTGATCATTCTTTGTGAGCTGAAGATCCAATGGAGGATGCTGGGCTCCATATACAGCCTGGATACTCTGATGGAAAATGCCATACGTATCCAGAGAAAGAACTATGGAGTCTGAATGCACATCAAATCATACTATTTTCACTTATTTTTTTTTTTCTTTCTAATGGTTTTCCCCTTTTGTTCTTATTCTTTTTTCACAACATAATTAATATGGAAATGATGTGATGATAACATTTTGGATTTCATTATTTTTTTTTTTTGGTTTTTGCAAGGCAAGTGGGGTTAAGTGGCTTGCCTAAGGCCACACAGCTAGGTAATTATTAAATGTCTGAGACCGTATTTGAACCCAGGTACTCCTGACTCCAGGGCTGGTGCTTTATCTACTATGCCACCTAGTGCCCCTGTCCTTCATTCTTGAAGAAGAACATGACATCAGGAATATGATGCCATGACAAGCACATGAACTGGATTTGAGGGAGGGTGTGCTATACTAAGTCACCAGTTTCACTTTCTCCTCCAGAGCCATCTTGGTCATATTGCTTACTGTCTCCCTGGAAGCTTGGTGCTCCTCTTCTAAAACTATTTGATGTTGTCTCTAGCCATGGCTCCACTGGGGTAGCGGGCTGCAGGTAGGGTGTTATCAGACTTTTTCACCAGAAATTTTTCCATATCAGGTCAAGAAATTTCCATATCACTAAGCATAATAACAAAGATTATTAAGACAGCCAACAATCCCAATTCTACCTTTTATGCTTCAGTATTTTTTCTTAATTAGTTGTATCTTGGTTTTGCATCTAACTTTGAATCACATTTAATAAAAATATAGTTTGATAAGATAATATCTATTTCCTATCTGATTTTCATACATTTGTGTATTATTAAAGTTAAGTAAAAGTAAACTAAATATAAAAAGGCACATATTAAACTGGATAGTTCTCTAAATCAATATGAGAACTGGGGAAATCATGATGAAGTGTTTAAGGGAATCCCATTTCTAAAAAAGTTTGATACCACTGATAAAAAGGAGGAAAATGAATATAGTATATGACACAGATATGATGGAAACTTGAGATGGGAAAACATAACTTGCTTAAAGATCCAGAAATAGAAATTTAAAAACTAGACTCAAAAGCAGAGGTCAGACAGGGAGGATAGAGCAGTGTCACAAAATCCTAAGAGGAGAGGGTATCCAGGAAGGTGATCAAAAATATGCAAAGATGTCAAGAAAGGTAAGAATTAAGATGTCATTAGAAGATGACATTTACTATATATTCATCTAATTCAGGAGAAGAAAACATAAGAAAACATAATCCTCTGATCATTTCTTGAGCCCTACATATCTTGACTTGCATCTGCATTAATTCTAGATGAAATAAATTTAAGTAGCCCTATAAAATAGGTGAATTTGTTACCACTTCATCTTTTTTATTTTTTACTTTTTAATTATTAATTAATTTTATTTATTTTTGAATTTTTATAATTTTCCTTTTATCTCAATTCCCTATGCCCACCCCCACAGAAGGCAGTCTGTTAGTCTTTATGATGTTTCCATGATAAACACTGATCTAAGAAGAATGTGTTAAGAGAGACATTATGTCCTTAAGGAAAAAAAATAAAATATAAGAGATAGCAAAATTACATAATAAGATAAGGTTGTTTTTTTTTTAAATTAAAGATAATAATCTTTGGTCTTTGCTTGAATTCTACAATTCTTTCCCTGGATACAGATGGTATTCTCCATCAAAGATAACCCAAAATTGGCCCTGATGGTTGCACTGAGGAAATGAGCAAGTCCATTAAGTTTGATCATCAACCCCAGGTTGCTGTTATGGTATACTATGTCCTTGGTTCTGCTTATCTCGCTCAGTATCAGTTCATGCAAAAACCTTCCAGGTTTCTCTGAATTACTATCCCTCCTAGTTTCTAATAGAACAATAGTGTTCAATTTGTTCAGTCATTCCCTAATTGATGGACATTCACTCAGTTTCCATTTCTTTGCCACCACAAACAAACCTGCTAAGAATATTTTTGTACAAGTATTGTTTTTTACCCTTTTTCATGATCTCTTCAGGGTATAGACCCAGTAGTGGTTTTGTTGGATCACTCAGGCAAATTCTGTCTTCGACTATTTTTCCAGAGTTTATATATAATTTGAACAAATTGTGACTTGTTTAATACAATTAACTTGTCAATTCATCTGGCCCTGCATATTTTTTCTTCAGTAGTTCAATAATGAATAATGTTGAATTTCTTATTCTGAGATAGGGTTATTTAGTTATTTAATTTCCTCTTACTTTAACCTAGGCACCTTATATTTTTTAAAATATTCATCCATTTAACTTAGATTATCAGATTTATTGGCCTACAGTTGAATAAAATAATTCTGAATTATTACTTTGATTTCCTCCTCATTGGTGGTGAGTTCACCTTTTTCATTTATGATACCAATAATTTGGTTTTCTTCTTTCTTTATTTTAATCAAGTTAACCAGAGATTTATCAATTTAATTGTTTTTTTCCTAAAAAACAACTCTTGATTTTATTTATTAGTTCAATAGTTTTCTTTCTTTGTATTTTATTAATCTCTCCTTTAATTTTTAGAATTTCCAATATGTCTTTATTTGGGGGTTTAATTTGTTCTTTCTCTAATTTTTTTCTAGTTATATCTTTAGTCCACTGAATTCCACTTTCTCTCATTTTTTCATGTAAGCATTTAAAGGTATAATATATCCCCTGATAACTGCCTTGTCTGTGTCCCATAAGTTTTGGTGTGTTGTTTCATTATTGTCATTATCATTCAATCCTAATTGAATTAATAATTATTTTTATAATTTGTTGTTTGATCCATTCATTCTTTAAAATGAGATCATTTAGCTTCCAATTAGTTTTAGGTCTGTTTCTGCATGGTCCATTATTGCATGTGGTTTTTATCGCATTACGATCTGAGAAGGATATATCCACTATTTCTGCCTTTCTGCATCTGATTATAAGGATTTTATGGGGTACTACATGGTCAGTTTTTGTGTAAGTACCATGTACTGCAGGAAAAAATTTATATTCCTTTCCATTCCCATTCACTTTTCTCCAAAGGTTTATCATACCTAGGTTTTCTAACATACTACTTAGCTATTTAAATTTCTTCTTGCTTATTTTATGGTTAGATTTCTCTTAATCTCTGAGAGGGAAGTTGAGATCTGGCACCAGCAGAGTTTTGCTCTCTATGTTTTCCTGTAACTCATTAAACTTGTCATCTAAGTATTTAGATGCTGTACCATTTATTGCATACATATTTACTATTGAAATTACTTCATTGTTTATGGTAACTTTTAAGAGGATATTGTTTTCTTCCTTATGTTTTTGTTTTTGTTTTTTTTTAGGTTTTTTTGTAAAGCAAACAGGGTTAAGTGGCTTGCCCAAGACCACACAGCTAGGTAATTATTAAGTGTTCGAGAGTGGATTTGAACCCAGGTACTCCTGACTCCAGGACTGGTGCTTTATCCACTACGCCACCTTGCCGCCCCATTCCTTATGTCTTTTAATAAGATCTGTTTTAGCAACTATTTTGTCTGAGGTAAGGATTATTACCCTTGCCTTTTTCACTTCTGCTGAACAAAAATATATTTTGCTCCAACCCTTTACCGTTATTCTATATGTATCTCTTTGCTTCAAATGAGTTTCTTTTAAGTGGGATATTGTAGGATTCTGGTTTTTAATCCCTTTGCTATTCACTTACATTTTATGGTAGAGTTTATCCCATAAAATTTCAAAGTAATAATTACTACCTCTCCTTTGCCCTCCATGCTATCTTCCCTCTGTTTGTATTTTTCCCCTTTTTCACTTTATCCATATTCCCCAGAGTTTTATTTCTGAATACCACATCTTTCAGTATGCTTTACCCCTTATATCCAAACCCCTTCCCTATCTTTCCCCTTTTCCTTTGTCCCTTCTTCCTTCCCTTCCCCCTGTTAGTTCCTCTTTCCCTCCCCCTTCCTCCCCCCTTTAGTATTTGAAAGGTAAGATTAGTGTTAATCCTTTTTTGAGCCAATCTGATCAGTTAGATTCAGGTGGTTCTTGCCTCCTCCCTTCTTCCCCTCTCTTGTAATAGACCCATTTTTCCTCTTCATGTGATGTGATTTGCCCTATTCAACCTCCTCCATCTTTTTTACTGCCCCCCCCCTTTTAAGGAGATACTGTTTTTAAATCATTCTGACAGAGTCACAGAGAAGTCCTGAGTGTCCAATACTTCTGGCTAATAGAGTTACAATTTGCAAAATTTCTGACAATATTTCTCCTAGGTCAGGATATAGCCAGTTTCACATTATTGGATAGTAATTTGTTTTTCTTTTCCCTTTTTTGCTTTTTCATGTGTCTCTTCACTCTCCTGTTTTAAGTTCAAATTTTCTATATAGCTCTGGTCTTTTCATCAGGAAAAGTTGGAAGTCTCCTTTTCCCTAAATGTCCATCTTTTCCCTTGGAATAGGAGGCTCAGGTTTTAAGGGTAGTGAATTCTTGACTACATTCCAAGCTCCCTTATTCAATGAAATATCATATTCCCGATCCTTTGATCCCTAAATGTGAATGAAGCACAGTCCTGTGTAAACTTTACTGTAGTTCCTTGTTATTTAAATTCATTCTTTCTGGCTGCTTGCAGAGTTTTCCCTTTTATATGATAGTTCTGGAATTTGGCCATAATATTCCTTGATATTACCTTTTTTTGGATGCCTTTCAGAAGGAGATCGATGTATTCTTTCAATAACTATTTTGCCCTCTTGTTCCTTGTTATCAGGGCAATTTTTCATCAATATGTTATGAAATATTGATTCCATGCTTTTTTATGCTTTTTTTTAATTCTCAATGTGTTCAGGAAGTCCAGTGATTCTTAAGTTGTCTCTTCTGGATCTGTTCTCTAGTTCAATGATTTCACCGATGAAGTATTTTACATTTTATTTTGTTTTGTTTTTTGATTAACAGTTCCTTGTTGTCTTATGACATCATTCATTTCCATGGATTCCATTCTTTTTTAAGAGAAGAATTTCTTCATTTACCTTTTGGAACCCCTTTTCCAATTGGTCATCTCTATTTTTGAAGTAGTTTTCCATTTGTCCAGTTGTGTTTTTGAGACAATTATTTTCATTTTTCACTTGTCCAGTTGTATTTTCCTAGGACTGTTTTCTTCTTGTAAGGTGTGAATTTTCTCTTACAAGATGTTAATTTTCTCTTGGGTTTTTTTTCCCAATTTTTTCAAATGATTTTTAAACTCCTTCCTAATCTCCTCTAAGAAATCTTGCTGGGCTGGAGAACAATTAAAATTTTCCTCAGATGTTCAAACACTCTCTGAGTTAAGATCTTTGCTTCAAGGTAGCTTTCAATGGATACCTCCATCTTATGGTCTTCGTTCATTTTCCTAGGACTTTGTGATGGGAGATGGGCTGATTCACAGGCCTTTGGTTTTCAAAATTCTAGAAACATAGCATAGCGCCCTGGGCTTAGTAACTCCAAGTTGTCTGGCAAGTAGGGGGTGTTGACCACTTTCTCTGGAGTGTCTGTCACCTTGATTTGTGATCCACTCCCTGGACCTGGTTGGGTGGTAGGGGAAAACAGCAGTGTTGGTATTAGCCTAGCACAATCTGGGCTGGGCCAGTGGGCTGGATAGTTAATCTCTTTATTCTACTAAGGGAATTCTGATGCCCATATCTGGACCTAGGGGTAGGGGGAGGGCTGTTACTGTGCTTGTTATGGGAAGAGTCATTTTCTCCCACAAGGATCCGGTAAAAGGACTCAACTGAAAACATGTAGACTCTGCTGAAAATATGGGGTTTTGTGACCCAGAATTTCCAGGCCAGCAGAGCTGACCAGATTAATGTCTAGATACAGTACAGGATCTCTCCCACCCACTGCACTCTCCCTCCAACCTCACTGGAGCTCTATTGCCCACTCACAAAGTCAAAGTTTCCATGGCTTTTGTCAGGTTAGACTCAGGTCTCACCTCATCACTTCTTAGCTGGCTCACTACTCTCTGCCACCAACTCAGCCATGTTCCCCTGAGACAGACATGGTTGGTAGATGTTCTTCTCCTTTGTTCTTCTCTGTATTTTGTGGATTTGAATTCCTTTAAGAGGCTTGTTTAATATTAGTTCTGAGAGAAAGCTAAGAGATCTTAGAACAGTACCTGGCTTCTCTCCACCATCTTGATAAGAATTCTTATTTTTCCTTTCAAATCATTTGTCTAGAATAGTTGGGAATAGTTTAATTTAAAATGTAAGGGTAAAGAAACTTGAAAGAAATTCTGCTAATGCGCATGTTGGTGAAGATGGGGAAGGGGATTGGGTAAATAGAAAGATGATTTAACCTATTTCTGGAAGCCATTCTATTAATGACCACCTTTATTCTATTCCTCTTAAGGGGTTTTATTTGACTTAAGTGAACAATCCTGTTATAAATGCTATTAGTCTTGCACTTTCTTTCCTAAGTAAATCTTCCTGTTTTGGTATTTTCTGTGATTTCAACTGATAATTGGAGATTACAGGAAACAATGAATTTAAAAATAATAAAACAAAGCAAAAAATTGTTGGCATTCTCTAGGACTAAGATCAAAATAGTAAAATATTTTTCACCCAGTTAAATCATGGTAAGAGATGAATTGGAAATAAAGTTTACTTTTTAAAAAATTAGGAGCAAAAAATTTTATTTTAAATCAAAATTCTATTCCAATGCCTTATTGTGGATTGAAGTTGATTATAGATTTTTTATTATTTTTCAAAGAACCAGTTCTACCAGAGTCTACCAAGAAGGGAAGACTAAAAATAAATCAGGAGCTGTATTCTAAATGTATTCCCCAAGTACTTATTTAAATTCTGTTAGGTTCATTACCTAATTGCCTAAAAAGTGATGAGCATTTCAGGCTACATCAAATCAAAACTGTTATCATTTTCATAGGGGATTACCAATATGATAATTCAGATAAAGTCACAGATTCTAGACATTTTGAAATATGAAAGTCTTTTGTTATAACTCTCTTATTAATTTGTTCAGTCATTTTCCATTCATGTCCAATTCTTCTGTTCCCCATTTGGGATTTTCTTGGCAAAGACATTAGATTGTTTGACACTTCCTTCTCCAATTCACTTTACAAATGAAAAAAATTGAGGCAAACTGAATTGTCTGACTTCTCAAGGAACACATATCTAGTAAATATTTGAGACAAGATTTGCAATGCCTCAGTTTCTTCATCTCTAAAATGGGAATAATCATAGTTCCTGCCTTCCTCAAAGTATCATTGTGATAACCAAATTTATTAAGGAATATAATGTCCCTGGTAAATGGCGTGTGTGGTGTGTGTGTGTGTGTGTGTGTGTGTGTGTGTGTGTTTGATTCTTCATTTGGTATTCAGACACCATGTGTTTTTTCTCTAGGGATAGATACCATTTTTCATCTTGAATACCACAGAGATTTTTTAGATGATTGTATTTCTGGGAATACCTAAGTGATTTGAAGTTAATTATCTTATAATATTGCTATATTTTGTACATAGTGCATTTTCCTTTTCATTGAGTCATGTAAGTTTTTCCCGGTTTTTTTCTCAGAGCTTCCTGGTCATTATTTCTTATGACAGAACAAGAATCCATCATAATCTCATACCATAATTTCTTTAACCATTATTCAATTGTTGGTAATCTCCTCAATTCCTAAATCATTGCCAACAGAAAAGATCAGTTATAAGCATTCTTGTACATAAAGTTCCTTTTCAATTTTTTAAAAAATCTTTTGGGAAGTATATGCATTATTTTATAACCCTTTTAGCACAATTCCAAATCCCTTTACAGAAAGGTTACAACAGGGGCAGGTTGGTGGCACAGTGGATAGAACATGGGTCCTGGAAACAGCAGGACCTGAGTTCACATTCAATCTCAGGCATCTAATCCTTAACATGTGACCTTGGACAAGTCTCTTAACCTCATTGTCTTGTAAAAATTTAAATAAAACACAACTCCACCAATTATGCATTCATGTCTCATTTTCCCCTAATTCTCTCCAACATTTTTCATTTTCTTTTTCTGTCCTATTCACCAACCTAAAAGGCATGATGCAGTAGTTTAGAATTGCTTTAAGTTGCATTTCTACAATCAGTAGTTATTTAGAACATTTTTATTATGACTATAGATAGGTTTGGAGTTTTGGTGGACTGGTCATATTGTTAGAATGCCAATGTATGCTTGTCAAAAAGATTATTTTTATGGAGAACTCACACAGGGCAAGCACCCACAAGAGGTTTAAAAAAGAGATACAGGGATACTATGAAGGTCTCTCTTAACATCTTTGGAATTGATTGTGCAGAATAGGAAATACTGGCACAGGACCTCCCTGCCTGGTTTGCCTTCATCAGAGAGGGTGCTGCTGCACTGTATGAGAAGGACAGCATGGAAACAGGTCAATGGAAATACAGGATATATGTTTAGAGTCCTATTTGTGCCCTACCATATAGGTCTGATCAGTAACAGTTGGATATACCATAATTTGCCTCAAACATAGTGATATGAATTTGATCTTCTTCAATAAAAAAGAATAAGAACTAAGTATCCTCTTTGCCCTGTGATTGCTACCTAGAAGTGCAACAGATTAAAGTATGGGCAGAACAACAGAGATCAGTCTCTGTGACAGCAAAGAGACCTCTGTAATCTCCTTCTGACCAGATATTTGTCCTTCTCCTTGCCTTTGGGCTGAAAGCTCAGAATCAATGGCTGCTATTACTGATTCAATAGCTCCCCAGATCTGCTCTTGGTTTCCTGGGGTACCATCTGTACTGCTATGATCCATATTGGACAGTGCTCCACTCTCACTCAGTGTGATAGTACTTTCTTGTTGGCCTTCTGAGCTATCTTTGCTCAGAGAGGTCTGGAAACCACCAGGACTGCTATTGATTCAGTCTCCTTCAGGATATCTGCTCCTGGTTTGCTGGAATCTGGTCCATGATGAAGCAGCCTGAGGTCTTCACTCCCATAGATGCAACACACCTTTCCTGTTGACCTTCGAAGTTGTCTTGGGCTAGTAAGTGTCTTCACTTTCTCTTTCTGTGGGCTCTCTCATTTTAAAATTTGTTTAGAGTCATTATTTAAAGGTATTTGGAGGATTTTAGGGGAGTGCTCAGGCAAGTCTCTGCATTTATTTTGTCATTTTGATTTTACCTACCCTTGGTAAATCTTAAAATATTGACACTCTTAAGAAAAGCTATGATTAGGTGTGATTTTTGTTAAAAACTCAGTCAAGAATCACGCACTGATATTTCTGGAAAATTTCCTGTTGTTGCATATAACATTATTTTTTATTGATTTAGGTGATTCACTTTCCTCTTTACTGTCTATTATTCTTAATTTTTCTCCCTTGGTCTTGTTTATTTAATAGTCTGTAAGATCATCAATGAAAAACTTTAGTGTTATGTAGAAAATTTAATTGATTAAAGTCTATTTTTCCCTCCATATCTATTTTAACCATGAGAAAAAAATACATTCTTATTGGACTTAAACAATTCAAATATATACATTACATATTCAGTACCCAGAGTATGACTTACCATATTTTCTATTCTGTCCTCTCCTATGGGGTGTAAGGGTGAATGGATAGGTAGGTGGTTTCTAGGGATAATGAAGTTTTTCTAAGGCTATCATTACATGTCCCCATCAAATATATTCTTCCAATATCCTCATTAGCAAATAGAATTTTAATTTTCTTTAACACTTTTACTTTTATTAAATTATATATAGATATTTGTGTATTCTATTACTTATATCAACTTAAGTATTTGGTATTTTTGTTTGTTTTTTTATTCAATTGAATTTAAAAAATAACTAAAACATATTTTCAGATCCCACCTCAGACACTAGCTAGGCCTTCTACAAAGAGGAACTTTATGAAAAATAATAGCAAGACCCAAAATAAAAGAAAATCTATATTACTCTGCCCTAAAGGGAGGCATATATTACTTTCTGCCACCTCAGGCCCCAGGTGAGAAAGACTTAAACTCAAATTAGCTGATATAATAATGTCTTCCAGTCTAGGCATAATTGAACTGATGAGTACATCCATGCATATTCATACATACATATATATATATATATATATATATATATATATATGTATATGTAAATGCACAAACATATACATGCTCTCATATGTAAAAATATGAAAATTTTAAATTAGAGATAAGACCTAATTCAATTCTGAGTATAGTAAGGTGATGAAAAGTATCACAGATTATTTGAGAATCCTCCTAATTAGAAACAGGCTTTTCTATTACATATTACTTCAAGAAGTATACCCACACACACCCATAACACACAAGCACACTTACACCCAAACACACTTGTACATGCACATACATATTGATAGATACATGGAATACACATGTATAGGAGTTATCTAAATTTCTGGGCATTTTCCCTGGCAATCCCTATGATTGAAATGTTCAAATGGAAGATGGTGACTTGAAGGCAGCATTTTCTGAGAACCCTGACCCCCAAACCCCCAAAAACAAAGGATGGCTCTAACAAAAATTTAGCAGGGCAGAACCCACAGAAAGACTGAGTGATACATTTTCCCAGTACAAAATAAATTAGAACTTCTGCAGGAAAAGTGCATTTCACCAGGACCAGGAGTTGGAAAAAAAGCTGAGGAGCAGCCCAGCCCAGAACAGTCCAGCCCAACACAGCCCAGCCCAGCCCAGCCCAGAAATCACCAAGAACAGCTTGAAGGGGCAGTGAGAGAACTCTGCAGCACCTGGGTATGTGGAGTGAAGAGCAAAGCCACAGAATCTGCAGCAAGAATGGGGAGAAAGCAGTCTGCACCCCCAGAGAGAGTAAAGGATGTCTGCAGAGATTTCTCTGCTCTCCCTGGGGTAGGACTCTGCTGTTTGCCTACACTCACATATTGTAGTGTGGGCCTCCATACTTAATAAACAAGCCGAATCTCTCCTTATAGCCCCAGGATAAGGGCAGTGCTGTGGTCATCTACATATCAAAGCACAGGCTAGAGAGCATAAGACCTTGGAGGAATAAAGGTCCCAGTGGGATATCTGCCCAAAAAAACCAACCCCAAAGCCTTTGAAATGCTGTAAATAAGTCTTAGGCTGTGGAAATGAGTAAACAACAGAAAAAGAAGAATCTGACCATAAAGAATTACTTTAGTCCCATGGAAGATCAAAACACATACTCAGATGACAACAAAATCTAAGCTTCCTTATCCAAAACCTCCAAGAGACATAGAAAATGGGCTCAGACTATGGATGAGCTCAAAAAAGACTTTGAAAAGCAATTAAGGGAGGTGGAAGAAAAATTGGGAGGAGAAATGAGAGCAATGCAGAAAAAAATCATGAAAATCAAATCAAAAACTTAGTGAAAGATATATCAAAAATACTGAAGAAAATAATATGTTTAAAACCAGTTTAGGCCTAATGGAAAAAAAGCAAAACAAAAAAGGCAAATGAGGAGAAGAATGCCTTAAAAAAGCAGAATTGGCCAGCTGGAAAAGGAGATTAAAATGTTCTCTGAAGAAAATAATTCCTTTAAATGCAAAAATGGAACTAAAGGAAGCTGATGACTTTGCAAGAAAGTAGGAAGAAATAAAACTCTTCCAAGAAAGCCAAAAATTAGAAGAAAATGTGAAATATCTCATTGGAAAAACAACCAACTTTGAAAACAGATCCAGAAGAAATAATTTGAAAATTATTAGACTATCTGAAAGCCAGGACCAGGAGAAGAGCCTAGACTTCATTTTTCAAGAAATAATATAGCAAAATTGCCCAGAGAGCCTAGAAACTGAGGGTAAAATAGAAATCAAGAGAATTCACCAGTCACTCCCTGAAAGGCATCCCAAAAGAAAAACTTCCTGGAATATTATAGCCAAATTCCATAACTCCCAAATCAAAGAGAAAATTCTAAAAGCTGTCAGAAACAGATAATTCAACTACTGAGGTTCCATAGTCAGGATTACACAGGATCTGGCAGCATCTACCTTAAGGGCTCATAGGGATTGGAATATGATAATACAGAAGGCAAAATTTTTGGTTTACAACTGAGAATCAACTACCCAGCAAAACTGAACATCCTCTTTCAGGGGAAAAGATGGACTTTCAAGGAAATGGGGGACTTTCAAAGTTTCCCAGTGAGATTACCAGAGCTGAACAAAATGTTTGATCCCCAAGGACAGGATTCTGGTGAACCATAGAGGATGTGGAAGAGAGAAACTATGAGGAACTTGATGATGTTGAACTGTTTGTATTCCTGCATGGGAAGAAGATATTGATAACTCATATGAACTTTCTCATTTATAAGAGCTGTTAGAAGGAACATATATAGACAGGATATAGGAAGGAGCAGAATATAATGATATGATGTGGTAAAGGGATGGAGTCAATGGGTGATGGGGGAAAGTATGGGAAGAAGGAAAAAGATGAAAAAGAAGCTGAGAGATTTCACATAAGAGTCAAGAAAAAGGTTTTTTCAATGGAGTGGGGGGGAAGGCAAGGAGGAATGAGTGTGCCTTCAATCTCATGGGAAATGGCTGAGAGAGGAAATGACATACACACTTAACAAGATGAGAAAATCTGCCTTGCCCTGGAGAAGGATGGGATGACAGGGAATGGGGGGAGGGAATGGGGGAAATAGGGTATAGAAGAGAGGGAAGATCAAGGGAGAGAGTACTCAGATGCAACACACTTTTGGACAGGGCCAAGATGAAAGGAGAGGGAGAATAGAATAAATGAGAGAGGGAAGAAATAGAATGGAGGTAGAGCTAGTAATAGTAACTGATGGAAAAATATTGAAACAACTTCTCTGGTGGACTTATGCTAAAGAAAGCAACTCACCCCAGAGACAGAGCCATTGAAATTTGAACACAGACTGAAGTACATTCTCTCTCTCTCTCTCTCTCTCTTTCTCTCTCTCTCTCTTCTTGAGGTTTCCCCTCTTCTTGGGGGAGGAGAGGGTTTATGTTTATTCTTATGTTTACTCGTATAACATTCAATTTACATCATTATATGACATGGAAAAAGTGTCGATTCTGTCAGACAGCCTTCTGGGGGGGCAGGGATGGGAGGAGGGGGGAAAATTGTAGAATTCAGAACCTTGCAAAAAATTATGGGTACATATTACTATTGTATATAATTGGAAAACAAATAAAATGTTCAAACGTTCAAATGTTTCCTCTTCATCTCTGCCTCTTAGTTTCCACAGTTTCCTTCACAAGTCTGATAAAATCAAACCTACAGAAGGAATTTCTTTGTTCTTTTTGATTAAATTGCCCTCTATCTTCTAATTATTTTCTATTTTCCTTTATATAACTTGTTTATACTAAAAAGCATATATCTATCCCAAGTAAATGTGAGCTCCTTGAGAGCAGTGACTATCATTTATTTGCCTTTCTTCTTATTTTCATAATTTATCACAGTGATCGGGCCATAGAAAGTATATAAAAATTGATTATAGACTGAAAGACTCACACGGACTAAAATTCTACTGATCAGTCCATCTGTTATAATTGTAATGTACCATACTAAATATCAAGAAAGATAAATTGTTTCTTCAGTGTAGTGATGACTGGAAATATGTTCACATGATGCAAACTGATCAATTGATTAATTTAATTCAAAATAGCAAGCAATTCAAACCAAAATAGAAAAAAAGTTTAAAAAAAGGAGACCAAAAAATCTCCGTAAGAAGAAAACACCAAGATCTTTGAGTATAAGTAATTAAATGAAAAGGAAAGATTAATAGCAGAAGGTATCCATGAATAAATGTTGTAAGATAAGGGAATGTTAATGAACTGTTAGTCAAAAATTAATCAACTTGAGTGCAGATGACTGTGTGAATGTTGGAAAGAATATGGAACTAAAGCACACTGTTTCTGTATGGCTTAAAAGAGAAACAAGAATACTGAGAGTAGAATTATGGCCTCAGCAGAAAAAAAAATGACAGAGTAGGAAAAAAAGCAAATTGAATTAATTATGACAAATTTCTACCAAAAAAACTCAAGATAAGTAACTTTAGTTACTTTATGTGTAAAAGTAAGGAAATATGTAGAAGTAAAGGAAAATCTAGGAGAAGGAAAAAAGCAGTGACATTAAAACAAAGTATGATCTCTACACTAGCCAAAGATATTTTCAAAGACATTTAGGGTCATAGGTACCCCAGAAGAAAACAAGTCAAAACCCTGAAAAGCAGAAGGCAAGAAGTAATCCAAGAAAATTCCTCAGAACTTTAGAGTACAGAAAAGAAAATGTCAATGGAGGAAGTTCTCAAATTGCCTCCAAGGGAAAATATCACTCATATCCACACCAATTTTCACAACAATACAGGGTGGGTGCAAATTCTAAGACATATAGTGATCAAATTCCTTTGGGTAACAAGCAATTAAAATACAAGAGAAACTGAAAAGTAAAGCAAAAGAATGCAAACAGTTACAAGACTATGTAAAACTCCCTAGAAATCATTGAAAGAAAAAAAATTAATTTGATCCAAGGAGCAAGGTAAAAATGTACAGTCCAAGATAACCCATTTTGTCATTCTGAACCTAATTGTAAATGAAATAAATGACATTCTCTAATAAAGAATTAGTTAAAATACTTCTGGAAATAAAACTAGACTAAAGAGACCATTTGCTTCTAAAATATGCCAAATAATAGAAATACTGGAAGCACAAAGATATGCATAACTCAACCAAGAGAAGAGAGTTGATTATTAGATTTCTTTCTCCTATTTCATTATTTCTGGGAAAATAAAGGTGAAAGAAAAAAAATAAAATGATAATGGAGAAACAAACGTAGCATATTATAACTATTCCTCACAACACTTTACTTACAAAAGAATCATTATATTTGCAAGACTAAAATGAAGGATATGATAACCATTAAGGGGAGGAAGAGAGTATCGATAAATATATAACGTGTCTTAAACTTATGAAAAGATAACAATGAAGGAAAAATAACTTCTGTAGTCTTACAAGAAGATCCATAGGTAAATGGAACAGGAGGATAAGGGAAGGCTTGAAAAAAGTGGGAAAGGAGAAAATTTTGTTTCTGTGATGGCAGGAGAGAGTACTGATCAATGTATCAATTTAAGTAGATTGATTCACTGTAAATTTAAATAGGAACTTTACAATAAGTATTAAAATGATTGACAGCAACAGTATAAAAATTTAATTTATCAGGAGAAAGTCAATATTCTTCATCACAAAAATTACTTTAATACTACTATACGTTTACTTGATAATTATGTTTGTCCTTTGTACTCAACAAAGAACATGACTTCAGGGAAGGTGTTGCCATGACAAATGAATGAATTGGATTTGAGTGAGAGGGGCTCACTTTCCCCTCCAGAGTCATCTAGGTCCACTTGTTAGATATGAATCAGGGCAACAGCAGATGGCCCTGAATGCAAGGCAATCAGGGTTAAGTGACTTGACCAAAGTCACAGAAGCAAGTCAATGTCAGATGTCTGAGACTGGATTTGAACTTCCATCCTCCTAACTTCAAGTTCAATTCTCTATCCACTACACCCTCACTTATCTTCATATCAAAAGGTGTTAAATTTTCATTCTAATTCATTTCATTACTTCTAGTATAATTACCATTTTTTACTGAAAAATGTTTCTTAATATTGATTACATTTCTTATCTTTTCCCAGTAAATCTCTTACCTAACTTGAAACTTTGTTAACTCAACCAAAAAAATGCATCTCTTTATGTAGGACAGAGGTATCCTAATGTACCACGTACCTTTCAATAACAAGATGGTCAATTGAATAAATACTGACTCAATCCCTACTGTGTTAATTATAATCTAATTAAACAGATCTTTTCCAGAGATTTGGAAAATATATAAAATGTGTGCATACAATATTTAATTCTATTATTTTTACATGTTGAGTAATCTTGTTTGACTGCAATGGAGAAAGTAAAGGAGCAGAAGGCATCAGCAGCTTGTTATTTGGGAGTCCAGTAACTGAGAGTCTTGAATGCTGAGTTGATTGATTTGTATTGTATTAGGTAGAGTAATGGGACACAATTGAACATTTATAACCAAAGCTATGATTTTGATGTTCCATGAACTCAATTGATAATAAGAAAGATATTATGGTGTTCCTGTGAAAGATGGATTCAAGAAAGACAAGTTTAGGGAAGTTTAAAAAATTAGAAAGATAATTATTTGAACTGACAATTTTACTTTTCAACTGAGTTAAAAGGGGAAAAAAATGAAACAATTCAATTCTTCCCCATATTCCCAAATGATGGATTTTGATTATTACGAAATGAACATGGTATCATAGATACTTGCTCAATAGTAACACTTTTTTCTCATTTTACATCTTAAATAAATGCTCTAACCTTAATAAAGTCTGACAATTAAAGCTAACATGCAAAGAAACAAGTTCAGAGAAACAAAACTTGTGATAACTGGCTTTGGTCCAAATCTTACATGCATGATTCTACTAGTAACAATGATAACAAGGATTCACCAGAATTATCTTCTTTTGCTTTTTAAACAAAAAAGATGAACATGACAATATTTTTCTTCATTGATATCTATCTATATATGTATGTACGTATACATATATAAACACACACATATATATGTACACACATGCACACACACACACACACACACACACACACACACACACACACAGTTTTCCTTTGACCCAAATTCACAAATTGTGGTATTTTCTGTTTAGTTTAGGGATTTATGTGACAGATTGATAAAATACAGGACTTGGAATTAGGAAGATTCAGTTTCAAATATGATCTGTCCTAGTTACTTGCCTTTTGACCTTGGCAAATCACTTACCATTAACTGTGATATAAGTAACTCCTTATGATTTATATACATGGAATATTAGAAAGGTTTCAATATCAGTTTCAGTTCAAAATCACAGAACATTAATATATTCCTTGTTAGAAAGCTTGAAAACTTTCAAACCAAAAGAATGGATTTTTTAGAAAGTATTAGGAAATATTAAATTTTTCATATATTTGATAGCTGTTATCTAGAGTTGAAATATCACAATTATAATAATAGTATTTTTCCTTTACATGTCTAAGTTGTTTGACCTGAGTAACAATAGCTAATTTAGATAAGTATGTCTTCTTATATTTTCATTTTTAAGTGAGCTATTTTAAAGACTAATAAGTTTTGCATTAAACTGGAGTATTTTTTTTTCTGACCTTGTGCCAAAATTTTTATTTTCAAACTCCTTGAACTGATTATTTGAATTCATGATCCTGATTTTTATATAAATTAGTGAGTTTGCCCAAAGAAATCCTCATTTGGAAATCCTTTTTAAGATTACACATAGGAAGAGGAAACTTCTGTGTAATGATTCCCAAGTGTGACTCTATATTCTATCCACTATGTCTTCAATAAAATTTGGGGCTAGACATGTAGGTCAAAATGTGGCAAGAAACATGCACACACACACCCCCCCAACATTCCATATTTTCTGAGATGCTCAATGCAACTCGTATTGAAGGCAAAAACTCTCAAAAATAGACTCTCTTCTACTCTGTTTTCTATCTATCTGCTTTGATAAATGGGTCATTGTAATGAATATAAGAAACATGAGAAGGTAAAAGGATGAAATCCTTCTCAGCTTTATACTGTAGCAAACTGTTTTTTTAATGATTTGCTAACATTTTCATGTTTGACTTTTGAATGTCGGGTAAAGAGACAATTTGAATATTGTAATGGTTCTTAATGATGAAGGGCAAGATTTTGACAACCTTTATTTTATATGTCTATTGAGTCAAATTCTTTGAATGTAAAAAATTATACTTGGTAGTTCGTGTGCATACAGGGTACAAAAAAACTTTCTGGTAAATATAATTTTAGTTTAAACATATATTTTCTAAGAGATGAAGGCACCCCTGAAAGTGCCCAACAGAAGTAGTAAATAATAAACGATATATTGATAGGATCAAATGAGATTGGGAAGGATAAGAAAGAGACTTTCAAGAATAAAATTAGTCAGAAGACATAAAGGGAGAAAAACCTAATAAGGTGTAAAAATAAGGGGGCAGCTAGGTAGAGTAGTAGTGCTATAGATAGAGCACTTACCTTGGATCAGGAGAACTTGAGTTAAAATTTGGCCCCAGACACTTAATATTTACTAGCAAAGTAATCTTGGGCAAATCACTTAATTGCAATGTTCCACTCCACACTCCCCCAAAAGAAAAAGAAACAAGTAAAAATGAGAATTGAAGAAGACAATGTGAATAAAAACAAATCACTATTTATCCTCAAGCAAAGAAGACTGCAAGCATAATCTTCTATCTGTCATTAAGTAATTGAAAAGCCCTCAAGGACAGGAAGAATTTGACTTTTGTTTAGTTCTAGAGAGGACAGTTCTCAGAGCAATGGTTGAGAGTAGAAATTAAGCAAACTTTATAAATCAATTTTTGAGTTATAACAGATATGTTCAATTCTTCATGTCCCAACTTTGTGTTTTCTTGTCAAGAATACTGGTGTGAGTTTCTTTACCTTCCTAGCTTATTTTAAAAATAAGAAACTGAAAAAGAATTTTGTTTTGATCATAGGGAAAAAAGGTCTAAATCTCCTAGATGAGGATACTGGTCTGCCTCATAAAATGTCAGCTCCTCATTCATTTGAGATCAATGCTCAATGATCACACATTGGATGTATTGCTGTGGGATTTTTAAAATTGGATATGTACTTTAGATGAGTACTAAAGTCATTTTGAGCTCTGAAAACCTGTATTTCTATTGTATTTATTGATAGATAGATAGATAGATAGATAGATAGATAGATAGATAGATAGATAGATAGATAGATAGAAATAGATGCATCTTGATCAAGATCTGAAACAGCTAGGTGGCTCAGTTGACAGAGCAAAGAACTTGGAGTAAGGAAGACCCAAGATCAAAATCCAACTTCAAAACAGTATTAGAATAGTCCTGAGCAAGTCTCTTAAGCTGTTTCTTTAATGCACTAGAGAAGAAATAACAAACCACTCCAATATCTTTACTGAGAAAATTCATAAGAATCAAGAAGACAACTGAATTCATTGAATACCAACAAAAAGATTTATCTATATTTATATTAACATATACATATGCACATACATATGCTTATATATAATATACATATATGCAAATATATAGACACGTGTGTATGTATAAAATAACTACACATATGATTTTAATCTCAGAATCAATATGTAGTCTGGATCTGTGATTTCATTGGTTTAAAGAACTCCTGAATAAAGAGGCGCTGTGTATGAATGCAAGTCAGCAATTATTCTATAACATATAACTGTCATATGTAAAACTGCATGTCTTCCCAAAGGTCACCCAATAAATATTAGAGACAGGGAAGGAAGCTAGAACTTTTGGAATTGGGATTCAAATGTCAGAAAGCCTTCAAAAGAAAACACTTTACAACAAATACATTCCTGTTTCATTCTTGTTATGCTATTTCTTATGGTTAATAGTACTACATTGGTTCAAAAGCTCTGTGATTTAGAAAACTAATATTGCTGGTCTGCCTTGGTAGCTCCTGATCTTGATTGCACATTTTAGTAGGGAATGAGGTAAAAAGCTGAAATAATTTGTTTTTTTTTCTTTCACACTAGATTTTTCTTTCACTCTAGATTAACTAATCAAAATAGGCTTTAATGTAGGACTCCAGGGCAGATGGATTGGGGGTGGATTTTTAGATTTTGGTGAACAAGATTTTTGTTTTTAATTCTCTTTTTATGTATGTGTATGCTGAAAGTGGGCATATTGTCGGATAGGACAGGAGAAGAGGCAGATGGCTTGGGGGAAGGGAATAATTGTCAGGAACTAAAGCAAAACAAAAATTGTGTTCTGCTATTTATGTAAAGTGATTAATATAGAGATGCATAATGACCAAAGGAAAAAAATATATATATACATTTACAATTTTATACCTGTACATGGAAAAGAAATTGACACAAACTCTTGCTTTACAATTGCAGTTTCCATTTTAAGATATTTAATAACTTTATTTTAGGGAATCATGCTTCTTTATTTTAAAATTTGGAACACTATTAATTGAAAAACATATGCATACAAACTTTGAATCTAACTCTCACATATATAATTTCAAAGAAATTATCAATCTCCACAATCCTCATTGTTGCATTACAGTATTTTACTAAATTGGAATTATAGAAGTATTTCTATATACTTCAGAATAATGTTTTAAAGGATGCATTCCAGGGTCAGTTACATGGTGCAGTGGATAGAGCACCAGCTCTGGGGCCAGGAGGACCTGAGTTCAAATCCAGTCTCAGATACTTAATACTTACTTAGTTGTGTGATCTTGGGCATGTCACACCCCAATGTCTTGCAAAAACAAAACAAAACAAAAAGATGGCAATTTGAACATGCATTTGTCTGTGTATACACAAAGAGATTTCAGGTTTTTATGTATGTTCATTTGAATTTTTGCATTACATGATAATACATAAATATACATATATTCATGCATACATAACTGTTTTATTTTTTGTAATTTTGAAAGAGTATAATACATTCTGAATTAAATCCAACTACATTTCCAAATGCAATATGAGTGCAAAGTCATAATCTCTACCTAAAAAAAATAATACAAACCTGTGGACTGTTATTAGAAAGCATAGCCTCAGGAGAATAAACAGTTATGGATATCTTCCATAGAATCACAAGGAGTGATAGAATAATGATATAGTCTTAAGTTAACATTAATAAAAAAAGCAAACAAATAAAAATACCTTCTAGCTAAGAAAATTTCACTTATTTTAGCATCATATAATATCTTTTTTCTCTCCCTTTATTTACTAAACATGCATGCATGTACACACAAATGTATGTTTATACATATATGTATATGTATATCAATTTATTTAACAAAATAACAGGCCTTTGGAACATGAAAGGAAATGGTGTC
Organism: Macrotis lagotis; assembly: GCF_037893015.1. Taxonomy (NCBI): domain Eukaryota; kingdom Metazoa; phylum Chordata; class Mammalia; order Peramelemorphia; family Peramelidae; genus Macrotis; species Macrotis lagotis. The sequence goes on along the minus strand of NC_133658.1, from coordinate 469,438,567 downwards.
TGATCACAGATTATAAAAGTGTTAATAATTAGATAACTTGTACAAGTACTGCATAGGAAGAAACAGCAGTTGCTCAAAGAAGGAAATGAGATAATAAAGTTTTTAGAGGCTTTTGGAGGGGAAAGAGTTAAGGAGAGAAAACATTTTTTAGAAACAGTATTCAAGGAAGCAGGATGTTGAGAAAGTCTCCAGCAAAGTCTTGAGTGTGAAAATGTTGTCCAAGGTTGCCCTTGAGTTGGTCAAGGCTGGTTCTGTGGTTCTGGCAGCTAAAGGCAATTCCAAATTCATCTAGAGTTCACTGCAAAAGGTTCACTGGTATGTTGTATACTCTGAGCTTCACAAGTCTTTCTGATTAGTTAGATGTGTAACTCTGACAAATTAGAAAAGTCATTATCAAGCTCATATGTGATATGCTTAGTGAAGTGAGCAGAACCAGGAGAACATTGTTCACATTAACAACAACATTGTGAAATAAATCAATTATGATGGACACAGATGCTATCAGCAGATCAATGATCAAAGATAATCCTGTGAGACCTGTTAGGGAAAACGATATCAACATCTAGAAAAAAAAAAAAAACAAGCAACAACAAAACCTACTATAGAGTCTAAATGAAGAGCTATGTCCACTTCAAATTTTTTCTTTCTTTCTTTCTTGTTTATTCCCTTACTACTAACTCCTCTTTCACAGCATGACTGCTATAGAAATATGTTAAACAGGTTACTTTTTGCCATGGGAGGGGGGAGGAAAAGGAAAAGGGTAGAAAAATGTGGAGCAAATAAACTTGCCAATGGATGAATGTTAAAAATCAACTTTGCGTGTCACTGGGAAAAAAGCATAAGATGGTCATACCTCAAAGCCAAACCATCATTCTGTTCTTTATTTCTATTATCTCACAAGCAATTCATATCAATCTTAGTCAAGCTTAGTTTTTCAAATTACTTCTTATGAAACATCTGATTCAGCAGGGGAATATTATTAAATTTGTGACCTTCTTATCACAGACACTGGCTTTATTAGTGGTAGAAAGTCCCTAAGTTTTATGGGGAGAAGGTTTTATTGGTAAAGTTTTTATTTCAAATGCCTTTCGTAAGAGCTGATTGTAGATCCTATCTTGCTATCATTGGGAAAGACACCAGTTAAAGTTCATGAACTATACTATTAGATTTTCAGATTAATAGGTTTAATTTAAGTCCATAATCCAAGATAGAAGGGCCTCTCAGGAGAGGTAACCAATCACTTTGCATAAAAGAATAGAATTTTCCTATTAGGAAATGAACTTTTCTCAGATAAAAGCTACCAAAATGATAAAATAAGGCAGATTTAATTTAAGCCAATTGCTCTCCCTAAATGTCACTTCCTTACATTTTAACCAAATACTCTAGTTTAACTTCTCTGCATGTATCTGCAATAATTAGCCTCAGCCTTAATGAATTGTACATAGTCTTTTTTTTTATAAGCAGTTCCCAGTACCTATTTTATGTGACTGGAATGTGGAAATTAATGAGGGTGAATAGAGCCCTTCATTTATTTCCAGAGTTCCATCTCTGGAGATAGAAAATATGTTAGATTAAGAGTAGGAGAAGGAAATGGAGTAAAGGGGAGGCAGGAAGGAAGCAAAACTTTCTTTCTCCCTCCCCCCAACACCAGTCCTTTATTTTGTCAATAATATCCCTCTATCTTGATTTCTTTTAATAAGAAGATTGGTTAGTTAAACAGTTTGAACCATTTCATCAAAGAATCTGTTATTATTAAAGCAAGACCAGGTACATACAGAAGAATTCCGAATTTGTCTAATACTGGACTTTAAGTAGGTTAAGCACTACATTCTTGATAGATCTGAGAAATAAATGGAAGAATAAAACACAAACCCAACTAACAACATGCTAATTTATTTGGGCAGTGCAGAGTTCTTGTTTGAAAACAGAAATAGAGCAGTTGTGAGTGAGTAGAGAGTTTGTGAACTCACACAAGATCTGCTGCAATTTATAGAAAGATAAAACAGGGCATTATTGTCCCATGGAGTATTTGTAATGTAGCAAGGGTAGAAAGAGCATTTTTAAGTGTAATACAAAATTTGATGGAACTAGAACACTTGAATCTATAATAAAATAAATCTAACACAAACATGACATGTGCCAAGTGTTTAAATATTGTATATGTATGATCTTCCCTCATCAGGCTCTTATTGGAGGCATTTTATTTAATATTTCAAATAAATTCAATTGAAAATCTCTAATTTTAAGATCATAAATATTTATCTAAAAAAATAATGGAAAATGATTTAAAAAACTCACAGTGTGGTGATAAAGTGGTGAAATTAATTTTAGTAGGTAGTATTTAGCAGCCATCCTCCATAACTAAAAATAAAAACAAAAATATTATGCACTTAGTAAGTCTTTTTGAAGAGGTACAATTTGATTTTCCTGTGGAGTGCATGGACATGTAGACCCTGACAGCTAATGAAGCTTGGTCTTAATTGATCATAGGTTCATAAGATCATAAATATGTAACAGCAAAAGACCCTGAGTCTCTGTTATAATACCTTTATTTGCATTGAAAAAGTTGAATTCTATAAAGGTTATGTGATCTACACAAAGCAATACTGTTCGGGTTCCCACTTAAGTAAAGTGAATATATCCTACACAAGTGAAATGTAAAGGCAAGTTTTCTTACTCCATAGGGAGCTTTCTATCCACCTAACCAGACTTAATGGAGATAGGCTTGGTTTGTTGTCTGATTCAATTTTGTGAAAACAGAAACTGTTCTTAAATAACAAACTAGGCCTTTTATTTCATTTATTTACTTGTTTATTTTTCCAATTAGAAGTCTGGTTAATTTTCTACATTCATTTTTATAATATTTTCTCCCTCTCATCATTCCCAGCCACCACCCTAGGATAGCAAGTAATCTGATACAAGTTATATATGCACAGTCACATTATGCACATTTCCATATTAGTCATGGTGTGAGAGAAGAATCAGAACAAAAAAGGGAAAAGAAAAAATAAGACTAAAAGGGAGCAAATAGTTAGTTTTGATCTGCGTTAAGATGTCATAGTTCTTGTTGAAACCAGTGGATAGAATAACCCCGTACTCAGGAGTTCAAATCTGGCCTCAGACACTTAATAAATACCTGGCCATGTGACCTTGGGCAAGACACCTAAATCCATTGCCTTGCAAAAAACACCCCGCAAAAGATTTCATAGTTCTTTCTCTGTATGAAGATGACATTTTCCATCACAAATCTTTGAGATTTGTCTTTGAACTCTATCATTAAAAGGAGCAAAGTCCATCATAGATGATCATCTCACAATGCTTTTTCTTATGTATACAATGGACTCTTAGTTCTGCTTACTTCACTCAGCATCAGGAGAAATCTGAAATCTATCAATTTTTTTCTTATAGAGCACTAATATTCCATTACATACATATGTCACAATTTACTCAAGCATTCTACTATTATTGGACTTCCCATGCATTTCCAAATTTTTGCCACCACAAAAAGAACTGCTATGAATATTATCATATATATGTGAGTCTTTTCCTCTTTTTTATAATCTCTTTGGGATATAATCCTGGTAGTGGTATTGCTGGACCAAAGCGCATGCATATTTCTATTGTCCTTTGGGCATAATTCCAAATTGCTCTACAGAAAGGATGGATCAGTTCCAAAGTACACCATCAATGCATTAATGTCCCAGTTTTCCCATATCTCTCCAACATTGATCATTTCCTTTTTCTGTCATATAAGTCAATTTGATAGGTATGACATAGTACCTCAGAATTTTGTTAATTGGCATTTCTCTATTGACAGAACTTTTTTTCATATAACTATATATAAAACATTAATCTCTTCATCTGAAAACCTTCTATTCATGTACTATGACCATTTATCATTTGGTGAATGATTGATATTCCTATACATTTCATTCAGTTCTCTATATATTTTAGAAATGAAGCCTTTATCAGAAACACTAGTTTTGAAAATAGTTTCCAAACTTCCTGTATTCCTTCCATTCTATTCTTGGTTGTATTGGCATTACTTATGCAAAATCTTTTTAACTTTATGTATCAAAATGAACCATTTTGCATAATGTTCTCTATCTCTTGTTTAATCATAAATTACTCTCCTCTCCATAAAGAGGATAAGTGAACCATTTCTTGTTCTTCTTATTGGTCTGTGGAATCACCCTTTATATCTAAATCATATACCCATATACCCATATACCCATATACCCTTCATGGAAGGTGTGAGTTGCTAGTCTATGCCTTGTTTTACCATAGTATTTTGCAGTTTTCCCAGAAGTTTTTATCAAACAATGAGTACTTTGTGCCAGAAGTTGGAGTTTTGGAGTTAATAAAACAGTAGATTAATATTGTTATTTGCTACTACCTTTTGAATATAACCTATTACAAAGATCTAACACTCTATTTCTTAGCCAATTCCAAATAATTTTAATAATTGTCACCTTATGATATAATTTTACATTTCAGACAACTAGGGCACCTTCCTTTTCATTTGTTCTATAGCTCCCTTGATATTCTTGACCATTTTTTACAATATATTTATCATTATTTTTCTAACTGTAATGTAATCTTTGGTAGTTTTATCAGTAAGGCACTAAATAAGATATAAATTTAGGTAAAATTTCCATTTTTTATTATCTTATCTCAGCCTTCCCATGAGTAGCTAATATGTTTCCAGTTGTTTAGATCTTACTTTATTTTTATCTTGCCAGGTAGTTCTTTCTTGTTTCATTTTTTTTTGCCTTTTTTCTTTCTTTTTAAAAGAAACAAAGCCAAAGCAGAGCAGAGAAACAAGTCGTGAAGCAGAAGGAGTTAAAGGATCCCAATCCCAAGCTGACCTTGTTACACAAACCCAAGGGTGCTAATAACATTGGGGCATAATGAGACTTCAAAAGTTCTGCTGATAATCAACATCTTCATCATATTGAATTGTCAATATATTATCCTCTCCTGCTGAAAGATGGCAGTGAGGGGGAAGGGAATACCATTTCAGAAAAGTTAGGTGTTGTTGAATTCAGTTTCCTGTTTAGGGGAGAGGCTCTCCTGTTCTGATTTAATATTCATTAGGTAGTTAGGAACTCAAAATTCATTTATATAATACTTTCCTCATTGTCAAAAATTAAATCTAGAAATACTCCATACTTGCATGAAATATGCAGTTAGGGAGAGTCTAAGAAAAAAGAAATTTTGGACTTTTGACCTCTACAAGAAAAGAGCGTAGTAGCTTACTGTTCCAATCTCCTGTTTCCATCTTAGCAGGAATAAATCTCTCTTGGAGATAAATAGGCTGAGAAAATGATAAAGATATCTATTCATGTCTTTTTTTTCAGGCAAAATCTGAAAAGATTCATGGAGATTCAAATATTCTAGATGAGTAACATATATAAATGAACATACACAAAGCTTGCATGTCAAAAGTACATCATAAGGTTTTTGCTTCTCATTCTGAGGTGATAACACAAAGTCATCTTCTTTAAACTGGCCAGCCAACTTAAAATTGCTCACTGTCCTGTATGCTGTGTTCTTATATAATTTTCGTTGTTTAATGCTTTATTTTGCTTTCATTGCTCTAACAAAGAAGGCAATCCTTTGTCCCTGAAATTCTAACTTCATTAATAAGTCTCCAACTGAGCCCACAAAGTCAATACTACTTGAGAAGAATAAATAAGATATTCATTTATCCCCTTGTTAGATAAGCAAGAGCAAATAAACTTTTTCAATTCTATATTATCATGACCTTCAACCAATTATTATGCTTAAATTCCAAAATAAAGATAAGTCTATGATGTACAAAATAGATAATAGCACATTGCCTTTCCTACCACTCCCAAGAAGAAGGATGACTTTCTGTATAAACTAGAGTTAGGAACATCCTAGTTTAATTAAAGTTTAATCAGTTACTTATTGTGTATCCCTGGTAAATTACTCAACCTCCTTCAGCCTCAGTCTCCTCATCTGTATAGTGACAACATTTTATAGATTTCATATATACATATATATATATATATATATATATAGTTTGCATGTATATATATATATTCTATATGTATATACTATTTTAAATCAGAATATAATTTTAGACTTTGTTGGTATGTTGATATTGATGATGATGAAAATGAGGATGAGGATGATAATGAGGACAATGATAAGATTGAAAGAAAAAGAATATGCATTCATATAGTAGCTATCATGGGGCTAGCACTATCTTAAGCACTTTTTTCTTGTTATCTGATTTGATCATTTATCACTCAGGAAGATGTTCTTATCATGCCCATTTAATAGTTAATTTGCTTGTTTGTTTTGTTTTCCTGCAAGGCTAAGAGATTAAATGACTTACCCAAGGTCACACAACTGAGTAAGTATCAAGTGTCTGAGGCTGGATTTGAACTCAGGACTTCCTGACTCTACGGTCAGTGCTCTATTCACTGTTCTACTTAGCTGGCCAGATAGTTAATTAAGCTGAGACAAAAAGAGGCAACTTCTAAGGAAGTGAATATATAGCCAAATTTGAACTTCAGTCCTCCTGTTTCCAGACCCAACACTCTATTCATTGAGGCAATATAATTTTTCATTGAAATATTTGAAGAAAAGTTATTTTAATGCTATGATCCACAAATTTCTGACATAATTTACACTAAAGTAGTTACTATATTAGTAACTGAGATCCATCCAGAAAACTGAATTAATCTACATCAATAAAATGCAGTAAAATATTTCTTCTTTAGTTAAGGTGTTCAATTACCGCAATGTATCAAATTCCTATTAATTTATTATACTGTTACAGATTCATCAGGATGATTGATTTTCAAAATATCTTAAGGGAATTGGAGCTTCCTCATAAGAATAATGTTAACTTCCCTAGTTACACAAATCAATTAATCCTCTTCCTCCTACCCTTATTTTCACAGTTTCATTTATATCTGAAATAACAACTGTTACTTTAGAAGATCAGTCATGGAAACTTATGCCACTAGTCTTCATTTAAATCTTTCCTAACTTCTACTACTAGCATTGAACCTCAGCATAAAAGGTTTTGCAGTTGGATAAGTGAGGTATGTAGAATGTGTCATTAAGTGGTGAGAGTGTGGGGTCAGAAAATAGAAGATTTGAGTTTTTGTTATAGTTTTGCTGTTTGTTGAGTGATATTTGAAAATCAGGTTGGCATATCTGAGTCAAAGTTGTCTAGTATATAAAGTAGGATGGTGATATTGTCTGATCTTATCCACTCTACAAGATAGCTCTGCGAATAAAAATGAGATAAAATATATGAAAACAGTTTTAAATATTTATGTATTTGCATAGAATTAAAATTATCATACCTGAGGTCAAAAACAACACTTTTGGAACTTCGAGAATTCAGAGATTGTACTATTAAAGCTATTCAAAGGGCAGCTAGGTGGCACAGTGGAAAAAGCACCGGCCCTGGAGTCAGGAGCACCTGTTAAAATTCAGCCTCAGACACTTAATAAATACCTGTGTGGCCTTGGGCAAGCCACTTAACCCCATTTGCCTTGCAAAAACCTAAAAAAAACTTTTCAAGTTAGGAAGAAATAAGTTCAAATCTGCTCTTAGGGACGTACCATCTGAGAGACTTTTGGACAGTCAATTACTCTCTTTTTTTGTTTCAGTTTACTTAACTGTAAAAGTGGGATAATAAGAGTATCAATTCCCATTGTTGTATCACGTGAGATAATATTTATTAAGCACTTAGACTAGTGTGTGAGACATAGAGGGTACTATATAAATACTCAGTCCCTTTCCCTCTTCCCTTAACCTCCACTTTTAAATTCATTTTGTAGCATTTCAATATTTAAAACGTATTGGTTATTGGCTCTCATGAAATTAAATGAATGACAACAAAATATAATTCTAAATTGACTTTTCCATCTCTTCCTAATTCTTTCTGTTGAAATTTTCATTTGGAAAAATCTTGTTTTGTTTTTTAGGTTTTTGCAAGGCAAATGGGGTTAAGTGGCTTGCCCAAGGCTACACAGCTAGGTAATTATTAAGTGTTTGAGACCGGATTTGAACCCAGGTACTCCTGACTCCAAGGCCAGTGTTTTATCCATTATGCCACCTAACTGCCCCTGGAAAAATCTTAAAAAAGAAAAGCTCATATCAGACACATTGTCATTCACCTTCAATTTCATATTGAAATTCATTTTTCAATTAATATTTTTATTTTCTCTGTCATGAATTTTGAATTTTATTCTCTTTATGGGAATAGTCAATCAATAAGCATGTTTTAAGTATTAGACAATGTTTAAAGGTTTGGCAATATAAATGCAAACAAAAAATATAGTGGTCACCTCAAAGAGGTTATATTCTAATTCAGACGAAAAAAACAAACAAAAAAAAAGAGTTTGGAGATAAACCACTCAGGTGAGTGGGGCATGATGGGAACATCATGAAGAGAATGATTCAGTAGGAAAGAAAGGATAGAAGACCAGAGTACCATTCTTAAATAGAGCAATTGACTGGAGTCCTTCACCCTCCAATCAGAAGGAAGAGAAATAGAGGTTAGATAGGTAGTACTTCTCAAGTTGGACATTCTGGATTAGTTTTAAGGTGAAAAGGTGAAGTAGTACCTGGAGCATGATGGAGAGAAGTACAAAGCAGGGCAACTGATGTAATAGGAAGGATCAAAGTAGAATAATTTAGTAGAAACAGAACCAGTATCAATGTCAGGAAAACTTCAGGTTCAAGTTGTGAAATGATGCTTACTAATCAAGTAATTATGAGTAAGTCATTTAAACTCTCTGAGCTTCAGGTTGCTTGTCTATAATATATTTTCAATGATACCTAAATTGTTTATTTCATAAAGTAATTGCAAAAATCAAATTATAAATTAATATACAGAATTTACACACTTACTGAGCAATAGAATATTAACCTTACAAAGCATACTTGTTAATTTTAATGATGACACGGAATGATTTCACAGAGAAGTCATCAAACATTTACTTATTGTATTCACATGACTCCATTGATAAACAAATTTTTATTAAGCATTTATATTCTAAGCAATGTACAAAGCAATATACAAAGTAGTGAGGTTAAAAGGGGTGGTGAAAATATTCTTTACCCTAAAGATAATTGCATTCCAGGAAAAGAGACTTGTAAATAAATAAAGTATATACAGAGCAGAAAGAAAATTACTTTCATTATGATGGCCTGGTAGTTGTGGGAACCATAAAAAAAATACTGCAGAAGTTTGATCTGACCTAAGACTTAAAGGATGCAAATATTCTAAGGCAAGAAACTAGGGATAGCATTCATATTGTGGAAAGCATATAATTCAATTTTACAGATAATGGATAAAATGTTGTATGTATGATTAAGAAAGTGAACTGAATGGCTAGATTGTCAATTACATGGTGGCAAGTATAATATAGGAAGATCAGAACCTAGAAAGAAGTGTTTTTTAAATTTAAATGAATTTTTAAATATTTTACATATTTTTATTTAAAGTTTTGAATTCCAAATTGTATCACTTTCCCCATCTTCTCCCTTCCCTTAGATGGTACATAATCAGCTAAATTATTTCAAACATTTTCATAGTAATCATTCTGCATAGGAAGACAAACAAAACAAAATAATGAAAGAATGTGAAAACTAGCATGCTTTGGTCTACATCTAAATTATAGTTTTTTTTTCCTCTAATGATGAATTCTATGTTTCATCATAGAGTCCTTTGAGATTGTCTTGGATCATTGTATTGTTGAATGTAGCAGAGTCATTCACTGTTCTTAATTGAATTATATTGCTGTTACTGCATGAATTTTTCTGATTCTTTTTACTTCACCATACATCATATCAGAGTCATTAGTGATTGTTCAATATTGCTGTTTGCCAAACTTAAACATGAGATGGTACTTTATGGGTTTTTTATTTGTGTTTCCCTGATAAATAGAGATTTAGAATGTTTTTCATGTCTCTACTGATAGCTCCAAAGGATAGTGTATTTCTCTCTGTTTCCACTGTTTTCAGTGTGTCTCTTACAAAGAATATATTTTTGGATACTTGTTTCTAATCCATTCTACTATCATTTTCTCTTTTGTTGATGAATTCCTTCCATTTACTTTCACAGTTATGGTTATGGATTGTACATGTCCATAATTTTCCTGTTTATCCTTCCCTTTTCTTTTAACCCTGTTCTTCCTTAAAAGTCTACTTTCATTTTGACAAATATCTAACTCAATCTGTCCTCCTGTTGTATCATTATGACATTTTTCTTGCCCTTTCTAGTTCACTAAAGGATAAGATAGATTTCTATGCTCAATTGAGTATATACTGAGTATGTGTTTGTATGTACAGACACATATATTCATATGTGTGTGTGCACATATGTATATAAAAATTGCTCCCTTTTTGAACCAGCACAGATAAATGCTTTAAACTTTAAGCATTCATTTGTACTTCACTATAAAATTTCTTTGCTTTGCTATGGTTCAAATCCATAGACCAAAGTAATCTGGATGTAAACAGGAGATGGAAAGAATAAATATCAACATTTCTTTATTAGTGAACTAAAATAGGAATAGAAGAATTTAATTTTCTGATTATTACAGATACAATTGTGCTCAAGAATGTCTGAAGAAATAGAGTATCTCTCGTGGTGAATAAAATAGTGAGAAAAGCATGTAAGTCAAAATATGGATATAGTCTCAAAAATAAAGAATGATATTCGTTCAAATCCAAGGCAAACTGTTCAATATCCTAGTGATTCAAATCTACACTACAATCACTGATGTCAGAGGCCAAAGTTAATCAGTTCTATGAAGACATATTTTTCTTCTCAAAATACTTCATGAAAAGATACCACACTCATCATAAGAGATTAGAATACTAAAATAGAAAATCAAAAGATAATTAGAATGACTGACAAATTTAACTTCAGAATACAATATCAATCAAGACATGGACTAATAGAGTTTCTACAAGATAATTTACTTGTCACAGCAAACTTTTTCAACAATCCCCAAAGCTCTTATTTATAAAATCATTTTATGTGACTTATTTTTCCCCATTATTCCTCTCCCTTTTTAATTCACCTAATTATTCCTGTTTCTTACCCATGCAATTTTTATTTTTATACTATTTTATTTATTTTTTCCAATTTTATTTAAAGATAGTTTTTAATATCCCTCTTTTTCTAAGTTTTTGAATTCCAAAGGGATCCCAATTGTATCTTATGGCTCAGGATTTCAAAAAGTCAAATTGTTCATGTAGATTTATACTTTTTAATCATTATTCAGAAGTAATACTGAACTAAAGGGAATAATGATAGATATTAATAAATGGGTTTAATTTTGCATGAGTTTAAATATGGGTTTAAATTTGCAAAGCACTTTACATATACCACCCTAATTTTTTTTGTGAATTACAACTCCAGTTTATCAATATTTTGTCTATTCACTATCCTCTTCATTTCGCACATACCTATACTCCCTTGGGACCTCTCTGACATTTCCACCATTTACAAGGAAATTTATAAAAAGAATTACTTTATCAATCTTTTTTGATTTCATCATCCTTGATACTTCACTTCATCATAACTATTCTCTCTGACTGGTGAGAGGGGTCATGACCTTCATAATTATTTAAGAAGAGAGCTCAGCTCATACATCTTCTCATTTATTACTCAACTTTACTACTTTATAACTTCTCTGATGGACTTCTTTGCCATACCACAACTAGGTACCTTTTCATCCTTTCCACTTAAGCCACCTTAAATCTCCAACCCTTTTCAGTTTCTTTTTTTTTGTGCTATTGTTCCCACAATGAATTTTTAAACTTTTTGAAAGAATAGACATTTTTTCTTCCTTTCATTTTTGCATTTGTATCTCCAATGTTTGGCACTGTACCTCACATAGAGTAGAACATCAATAAATGTTTATGAATTTATTGATTATGTCACATTTTATTTCTTTAAAAAATCAGTAAAATGTTAAAGTATTGCCTCCCAAGTTATTCAAGATAAAATACATTGGAGCATCCCAGGTGGCTTCTCAACCTTTCCCCCAGTCCATCCCTAACTCTAGGAATAATCACAGTCTAATGGATTACTTGAATAGTAAGTTTAATTCCTTAGGTCTCTGTTAAATCCCTACTTTTCTTTACAAAATGTTTTGCATCATTCAATTTAATTATCTCCAACTACAGGGAAAAGCACATTTACTTTTCCCACATAATTAGGAATTTCTGCAAAAGCTGCAATGTCAGTTTATATCCTTAAATGTACCCTTCTAATAGGATTTTTCAGGTCTGTATATAGGATTTTTCAGGTCTGTATATTTGTCCCTGTAAAAATGTACAATTTTAGAATCCCACATATTATTGTACTTTAAGTATTTTTGGCTGCATCCACTGTGAAATCCATTCAGTATGTTTCAGGCAAAATAAAATTTTTTTGTATAAAGTTAATTGATTACATTAATAAAGGCCTTGTTTCCCTCATGAATTGTACCAGTACCTAGAATCATTTGGAATGAGGCAAATATTTCTATAATTATACCTCATGGAAATATATACATATATATATATATATATATATTGCATATAGAAAATAACTAACCCTAAAATTCAAAAATCAATTACTCTAGATGACTAAGAATGTAGGAGGTATAAACCAATCTTGTAAATATCAGAAGTAAGGGCATCTAGGTGGTGCAGTGGCCCTGGAGTCAGGAGTACCTGAATTCAAATCCAACCTCAGACCCTTAATAATCACCTAATTGTGTGGCCTTGGGCAAGCAACTTAAGCTTATTTTCCTTGCAAAAAATATCAGAAGTGTAATTAAGAAGGCAGCAAGAATACATAATGTTAATCTAAACCAAAGTAATTGAAATTGAAATTGGAGACAAAATTTGATTTGCAAAATGGTAGAAAATTAAATGCTTTATTTTTTATGAATGCAACTGGTGACTATAAGTACAAAGTCTTACAAAATAATATTGAGGAAATTTTAATGATAAAGCATCTATGGACCTCAAAATCATGGAAGACACAATTCAGTAAACGATTTATATACATACACATAAATACAAGAATATGTATATTTTCCATTTTTCATAATAATGACAAATTCCTACATGTATGTACAAATGTTGTATATATATGTGCCTATTTACACACACACACACACACACACACACACACACACACACACACACACACATGCAAAAATTTCTACCTGGATTACCTCCTTGGGTTCATTATCACTAAAAATTCATTTTGTCAGATGAAAAAGATCTGAAACTCTTATCTCCTCAAAACTTTTCCCCTCCCAGCTAGAGGACTTATTAATGACTTCATGCCATTAACTCCTCCTATACTTTTCTTTGTATCTCCAGCACATAGTTCAATGACTTCCTATAATACATGCTAGTTAATATTTATTGACCATTGACATGCATATATGCCCTCTTTGGAAATTTAAATATATATTATCAATGAACACAATGCAAAATTCATTATAGTCACCAAAGAGGCAGTGTTTTACTTATAGTTGCAATCTAGTTTATTTTATTGGATTGAGGAATTTAGTGCCATGAGTTCTGTGGTCTCTTAGCCTAAAGAAATGACCAAAATTTTATCTCTTATCTTAACTGAGTGTTTGGCAACTTAATACATATATGAAGATAGAGGTAAATTTTTATTTGTGTTAAGAAATATAGAATACTGTATATGAGGAATAGTTTGAAGGCCAGTTTGTTAAATGGACAAAGGATATAAATAGACAGTTTCAAATGAAGAAATTAAAACTATATTTAATCACAGGATAAATTATTCAAATCATTATTGATTAGAGAAAAGCAAACTAAAACAATTATGAGGTATTATCTCACATATGTCAATTTGGCTAAGATGGAAAAAATGGAAAATGATTAATGTTTGAGAAGTTGTGGGATGACTGAGACATTAATTCATTGTTCATGAAGTTGTGAACTGATCCAACCATTCTGGAGAGCAATGTGGAACTATGTCCAAAGAGCAATAAAATTTTATCATAACCTTTGACCCAGTAATTCCAATACCAGGTGTATTTTCAGAAGAAATCATTAAAAAATGGGGAAAAGTCCCACATATTCCAAAATATTCACAGCAGCTCATTTTATAGTGACCAAGAAGTAGAAATTTAGGGGATGCCCATCAACTGGAAAATAGTTGAAGAAGTTTTGGTATATGAACATTATAGAATACTATTGTTCTTTAAGAAATTATAAATGGTTGCATTCTAGAGAAGCATGGATTAAAGGATCTGATGGTGAGTAAAGGAAGCAGAACTAAGAGAACATTCTACACATTAACAAAAACATTGCGAGTTCATCAACCTTGAGGGATGTAATTCTTCTCAACAGTTCAGAGAGCCAGAACAACCCTATTGGATTTGCTATGGACAATACTATACCTATCCAGAGGAAGAAAATTAAAGAAAAAAAAACAAACAAAAAAGAAAATTCATTCAGAATCTGATGAATGCTACATGCATTTTTTTAAAAAATCTTTTATGTATTTCTTTCCTTTAAACTTAATTTCTCATACTGTAAATGACTCATCTGTAAGCATATTTAAGATGAATGTGTATTTGCAATATTAATCTGACTATTCGCCAGTGTAGGGGATGGGGATAGGAAAGGAATGTGGAAGGAAATTTTGATACTTAAAAATATACATATGCCTACAAATGAATCTTGAAAATCTTTCATAACATTTATTTGGAAAAAATAAATTATCAACAAAAGAGTCAGTTTGGATCACAGGAAAGAGGGAGGGTACTAATTTACAAGGAGGCTGATGACAAATAGTTTGAGATCTGGATGTTGAGGGTATTTGGTAATGGGTCAGGTCTGATATTGTCATTTTGGTAATGCATATTCAAGATTATATTGAAATGAGACTCATAGATAATTTAAGAGCTAACTAAAGATGTTTGACAAATTTTAGGCCAAGATAAATATTGAGTTCAGGATAGCTTCCCTAAATCTTTCCTAGTCATGCCAGAAGCCTCTGTCAAGTTTGCACTGAAGTTCTTGTCTAATTGTAGGTTGATTTTTGTACATGTAGACCATCATGTACTTAGACATTTTTGAGTTTGAGACTTAGTCACTTGGATCATTTAATTCTTGAAAATAGTTCCAATCCCTTTTAAAGGAGAAAAAAATTATTCAGATTATAGGTGGATCACAATCATGTTTCCTATAGTACTTTAAAAAAATAAATACAGGAGTATTTAGTCAATCCTATTCAGTAAAATTTATTCAATTCAAATGCTATCAAGAAATTTTATTGAATTAGAGATTTATACAGCAAGATAAGAGTTTAAGGATAGCCATATAGACAACTATGTGGAGATTAAATAAGTTTTGGGAGAGAGTTGGGGCAGGGACACCAGTTAAGAAATCTGGGTGAGAAGTGATGATGGCCTAAACTAAATAGTATCAATGAATAAAGAATTATTACAAAAGTGATATGTTATGGACATTTATAGATGTAGAAATGATTAGACTTGAAAAGTGATTGGATATTTGGTTTCAGGAACAGTAATGGTTACAGGATAAATCCATAAGCTGGAAAATACGATTTAAATAGTGGTGGAGAAGTTACAAAGAGGGTAGAAAGTAGATTTTATTCTTGTTGATAATGATATTGATAACATGAAGCTGTTGTTTATTTCATCTTGAGGGAAATGAGCTCTATTTTTACATATTAAATTTGAAGTGTATTAAAGAATTGCAGTGGTTAGGATGAGCTCTAAACATTGAAATTTCCAGATCTTTTGTAATCAGGCTAGTATACTTCAAACTCCATAACTAATATTTGATCATGTGACCACAAGCAATTTCCTGATTCTTCCTGGGCCTCATAATATCTTCCTATATAAAATTATAGTATTCCAGAAAGCCTCTGAAATGCTTCTATCTCCAGATCTTGTGATCTCATCTGTCCCCTTGTTTTAATTTAGTCTCAGACTAAACAAAAACAAAATACGAAATATATCATGAGTAGTAATGCAAAATATGTCAAGAAAACTATCTATTGTACAAAAACCTAGAAAGGTATTTATTTCTATGTACTTATATTTCTGCAAAATCAAGAATTTGGAGTAGTACAAATAAATAAATTGCAATAATTTTGATTTTTTACAAAAATCTTGAAAAAGCTGGAGAAAATTGGAAGTGTAATCTACATTAGAAATGATTTAGAGTTTTAAAGACATTAATACATGTGTAAAATGAAGTATAATGAATTAAATAATATCCAAATGCCAATTATTTTACTTTTTAAAATAAGTCCAATGAGTAAAGGAATCTGTGAAATTGGAACATATTAATTATGATCTTACCCATCTGAATCAAAACAATGCACTTAGAAAATAATATAAAATATTGAATATTTGACTTTGTAAAAAATGATAAGATTGCCAGTTTAAATTTATTAAAACAAGATCACATTTCATTAATTTCTTCAAAAAATTTCAAGAAGAGCTGGTAACATATGTCAGTCTCTCTCCCTCTCCCTCTCTCTCTCTGTCTCTCTCTGTCTCTCTCTCTCTCTCTCTCTGTCTCTCTCTCTCTGTCTCTCTCCATATATATAT
The DNA here is from genome assembly GCF_037893015.1 of Macrotis lagotis. Taxonomy (NCBI): domain Eukaryota; kingdom Metazoa; phylum Chordata; class Mammalia; order Peramelemorphia; family Peramelidae; genus Macrotis; species Macrotis lagotis. The sequence goes on along the minus strand of NC_133658.1, from coordinate 469,421,936 downwards.
ATATCTATATATATATATATATATATATATATCCAATAATAAGATAAGCCAGTATTCTAGGTAGACACTTCATTGTTTGGGGGCAACTATTGTCAACTAATATTATAAAGTTGATTGGCTCTTGTCTGTTATTATCAAAGAAGACCAAAATGATATCACTGTGTTTCAGACAAATAACAGTGTATGCCATTATGACTGATTGATCAACATGAGCTTGAAATTCTCTGCCAAAGGTTGTGCACAATAGTCCATGTGAACACCTGGGTTGGGTAAAGTGACTTATTAAAATATTTCATTACATTAAATATGATGTAGAATAAGTGTATTATCTAAAATATCTTAGATATATTTTTAAGGTCAATATAAATTATGCAAATGTTTACATCTTTTATATCAAAAATTTTATTGTGAAACCAAATACAAGGCCAATTAGATAGAAGATTAATTCAAACTGACCAAGAAATCTGTGCACCTCAATAATTGTCATATTCTTTGCATTTTTGTTATAAATTGAGATCATTGTTTTCAATTAAGTCTATTTAATATATCATTTCAATTGTTTTGAATTTTTCCAAGAAATAGATTGAATACATATTATAGTTCATATTCAAGTACTTGAAACTCAAGTTTTCTAGATCTCCAATTTAATAAATAACATACTTGCTTCATGTATTCATTAATTTAATAGATATTCCCCAATATTGGAAAAATTGAAACTATATCACTTAAAAACCAAAAGATTCATTTATCGGCAACATTATTTCTAAAAAAAAAGATAAAGATAGCTGTTTTCTTTACTTCTGTTTGATTAAACAAGTCCTAAAGAAAATTTTGAGGAAAAGCTGATGATTAAAAATTGTTGAATGAATACAGAATTTACTTATGCTATCTAGTTCTGTATTTAAGCACAATTAGCTATTTAATAAAAAAATTATGCAATAGAAAATAAATGCTGTGTGGAGGAAAAGAGTAGTTTCAAGGAAATTTGTGAAGAATAACTTAGATTAAAAAATTCATCTTGGATTGAAATGTTTGCATTTGCTAATAATTATTAATATAATAAATGATGGTATTGATGATGAATGTAAAGAAGAACATGGAGTGAAAAGATGGAATGCAATATTAAAGTGATAAAGACAAATTATCTTGAATAAGTATAATAGCAAAGAAGGAGTGAAGTCTGAAGAGTAAAGAATTCATTTTGTACAGCAAATGTGAGTAGGAAGGGAGATAATATTGGAAAAGTAAACTTAAGCCTGAAAAATACATAGATTCTCATTATCAAGAATTTAAAACTTTATTGCATAAAAAATAGAGTCACTGCAGAATTTGGAGGAATGAATGAGGTGATGAAATATACCTTTGTAGATGATGAAATATAATTTTCTAATGTAATTGCTCTTGTGTGGAACTAAACTGAGGTCCTGCTGGCAATATGCAGTCCTATATGTGTCATCCATGAATGAATTTGGAATGTTTCATTAATTAAGGAAAGTTACAAAAAATATTTAATAAAATATAATTCAAGATTATATCAATAATAAAGAGAATGTGAAGTAATAGATACCACTTTGATATTGAATACCTCATGATTATTAGGACAAAATATAAATTCTTGCTATTATCTGGAACTGTCACTCAGTACAATATAATCTAAATGGTTTCTTTTCATTAATCTCAAATTATTCTTCTCTAAAATAGAGATAATAACTTTTATTAATGTTGCTATTGACAATATTATCATTTCGTCATGTCCAACAATAGGTGGCTCCATTTTGAGTTGCTTTGGCAAAGATATTGAAGTAGTTTACCATTCCTTCTCAACTCATTTTATACAGGAAGAAACTGATAAGAATAGGGTTAAGATAACTTGCCCAGGTCATATAGCTAATAAATGTCTGAGGCCATATTTAAACTCTGACCTTATGACTTCAGTGTCAGCATTCTTTGCACTAGTTGCAACCTGTCTGAGAGGGTAACACTTATACCAAGAAATTTAAAGTATTATTTTTGATCACCAAATTTGTTCATCCAGTCAGTTAACATTTATCAAGCACCTACCAAGTACTAGGTACTCTGCTATATGCTGGAGGCCAAATTGAATGAAGTATAAATTATAGAAAGTATTTTTGGCTCTATAGATTTTAGGGAATGCAATCTTACTAATAGAAGTTACAACCTGCCAATTATTTAGTAGGTAAATCCTAGGAGCATTTTTAGCTAAGGAATGGTGATGTTACTTTTCAAGAGTTACCTAAAGTTTACTTGACAGAAAAAGGACTAAAACTGGTTTTCCTGACAGCAAATTTAGCATTCTAGTCATTAAATAATAATGCCATAGGAATCTAAACTATTTTATAATCTTCTAACCATGAGTTTAAAGTATTTGCTTTTCCTTTTTTGTATTAATTAGAAAAATATTACTTATAGCAAAGTAATGCGTTTTGCAAAGAATATTACAGGACAAATAGCCAGAAAAAATTATATAAAGATACATATCCTAAAGACATACCAAAGATTTAAATTCTACATCTAATATTATGAAAACTGAGTCTTGTTTTGTTGGGGTTTTTTAATAGATGACTGATAAGATTGTCTTCATCCAGATTAGCATATATTTTGACTTTTACATTATTACACTATGACAGTATGATTCCATATTATTCAATTTTGGGCTAGTAAAATAGAATTCAATCAATTTTATTACAATTCTTCATAAGAATCATTGAAATATTTATTAGAAAAGTGACAGGTAAGTGATTTTCTTTTTTTCCCTTTCAGAAAATAAACAAGTATTCTCAACCAACTGCTTCCTCCCTCAAGACAGCTGTCTTGGACCTTTGCCAGCTCACACTTAAAGTAAAATTTAAATGAAAAGCTAATTTGAATTTTAAACAAGTCTCTCAATTTTGGGAATGTCAATTAAGGCTCAATATTTGTTAATATCATTATATATGTGTGTGTGTGTGTGTGTGTGTGTGTGTGTGTGTGTGTGTGTGTACAATTTCTATGACTTCATCTGCCATAGAAATGGCTCACAGAAAAGTTTTCTCAAAAAATACTGAAAAATATCCAGCTGTGTGCAGAGTAGCTTTCATATTCTCTCTGATTTCATTCTGTTCTGACACATTAACTGGGCTAATTCCCTAACAATTTAAAAAATTTAAACAATTTTAATAAGCAATTTAAAAAGCTTGGAGCCTATGGACTCAATTCAATTCCCTTCAATGCAGCAAGCAGTAGGATAATTATGGAAAATTTTAGGACCCTGATAATCCCAGGTCCAAAACAAACCCTGGGCTACAGTTCTAAGAATTTTCCAGGAGGAAAAATGCAAAACAAACAACATAGTGAAACTTGTATATGTTCCTCCATTTAGAATAGAGTCTCCCAGAAAGCTTTAGAGGATCTGAACAGTGTCAAGCCACATTAGGAGAAAGAGAAAATCATGAAAGCAGTTTGAACATAGAAAGGGAGACAGAACCAAAGAAACTTGCCCAGTGTAGGAGACAGAACAAAATCCATTCAAATCTCAGTAAGCTCTACAATAGTTAGAGCAGGAGACAAGACCAAATGAGCACCCAGATAGCATAGGACCCAAGGGATAGTAGAAGAAAGAGACAAATAAACTCTTAAAAATTAAAACTCTCAGGTTGCCCCATTCACTAGGGGCAAGGATCAAGGCAATTTCCATGTTCTAACAATAAAAAAAAATTAGTTGAGGACTAAATTCTGAGTTCCAAACTGTGGAAGGAGAAGGTAGGAAATGAGTGAAAGCCATAATCTGAGTCTAACTATTATAAACAGGAGTCAACCCAGAAATTCATCTAGAAGGTGAAGCTCATATTAGACATAATAAACACAACTAAACATTGTCTGCCCCATCTAAGATTAAGAAAGAAAATAAAAATTGATCCATAACCCCTGCACAAAATAATCAGAAACTAGGATTAGATATTTTATTAATCAGAATAAAATGAAAAATAAAATGAAGAATATGATGATCTTCAAGAAATCTAAAGTTAGAAAAAAAGTAACACAATAATAAGTTCAGGGATAGCATCAGAGAGAATAATGCCCTGGACATGAGGTCTTTAAGAATATTGGAAAAATGAAACAAGAAATATAAAATTTCACATAGAGTGGTAAAATGAAAGGAAAAGGAATTGCTGAGATGTTAGTAAAATTTACTCAAAATAGAATTGTCCAAAGAGAATGAAAGCACTGCACGTGATAATAAGAAATACTAAGAAAAACTAGAAAGTTGAAGGGAAAAAAGAGAATATAAAATATATACACCAAAAGCAGATGACTTGGAAAAGAGGCTGAAGAGAAATAACCTTAAGGAAAATTAGAGAAGTCATGAACAAAAACAAAAACATAGGTATTTCTAGAAATGTATTTCTAGAAATTATTAAAAATTACTAATATAGATTAGATTTAGAGAGGAAAGAAAAAATAGTAAGATAATCTCACCTTCTAAAATAAACCCTAAATAAATATTTGAGAAATGTCATATTGAAAATCCAGAGAGTCTGATAAATGAAAGTAAATAACAGACGATAATAAAGATTTCAAAAATCAATTGGGAAGAAGGGGCCAAGTAGTTGACAACTAAGTGGTATAGGGGATAGAGCACCAGCCTTGAAATCAGGAGGACTTGAGTTCAAATCTGGATTCACATTCTTAATAATTGCCTAGCTGTGTGACCTTGGACAAATCTCTTAACCTTATTAACTTGCAAAAAAGAAAAAAAAAAGGCTCAATGGGTAGACAAAACTTGGAAATTGCCATCCTAATTACTGGAAAGCAAAAGTCTCAAAGGAAAAAGTAAAAAAAAAAAGTTGTATTCATTATAATAAAATTGCTGAAATTGAAAATAATCATAAATGGGTAGGTGGGGAAGGAGATAGATGTTTAATGAAATAGAAGATTTCTCATAATTACTGATGAATCAAACAAAACTGAATAGAAACTTTCTAATTCTCATAGAAACAAAGCATTAATGAAATAAAATAAATATATTTAATAATTAGTTAAAAGATTTACAAAGACAAATATTATATACTAAAAAGAAAGAATTTATAGAAGCTTCAGTTTCTTCAAATGGCTGGGAAATTTAAATTTGACAAGAAGATGGTTTGGAGGAGAAAGATATGAATATTTTTCATATATTAATAAGCAATTATTGAATTAGGACCGAAATCAAATACTGTGAGAAACCTTGAGTAAGATTTAGGCAGACAGGAAGACTAAGATCTAATGAAAAAGATTAAACAAATTCTAAGTTGAAATGAATTGTTGGCATTTTGCTTTATTCATTGTGTTGTACTCAGACAAGGCTGGAAAAATTAGAATTTTTCTTTTTGCCATTTGGGTGATATGGATACATGTAATTCTCTTTGACCAAAATGGAATGACCAACATCACACACCCTAGGCTTTCATTAGAACAGGTGCATCTTTCATTATAATATCCATTCTCTCAATAATAGTTAATGAATCAGAAATTATTTCCAACCTTGGGAACATCTACTCTTCCAAGTGTATTTAAACACTGAGTGGATTCCATAAGAGATCTCTAGTTTATGAAAAAGAGCCAAATGGTCATCCTTTTATTAATAATATACTAAAACATTATTAAGAAAATAATTAACCAAAATCAATGTTTCTTGAAGTTTCTATGTCACCATGGAAACATTCTTTACTGATGATATTCAAAGAATGAGGACTGCAGAGGGTATAGGGAATATACTAGAATGTTAAGTGTGAGGAAAAAGAAACAACTTCCTAACAAATATAATTGTGGTTTTAATTTACATTTGTCTAATGAATAGTATGACTTGATTTATTATTTTGAGAGCTGTCTATTCATATTCTTTCACCATTTATCACAGGGGAATGGTTTTTGTTTTATAAATGCAGATATACACATTTCTATGTAATTTATACAAATAAATACATATATATGTAAATTATACAATTCTTAATTATTTGAGAACTGAGGTTTTTCTCAAAATAAAAGATTACTGTAGTTTTTTTTTTATATTGCTTCATAGTCTATGGTAATTTTCAACAAAATTTGATTCTCTGATTATCACTTTATGTCAATTTTTGCTTTTGCTTTATCTGAGAACATTAATATAATCCCTGCCTCTTTTACTTCAAATGAAGTATATTAGCTTCTGCTCAAGCACTTTATATTTTTTTAAATTTCCTCAATTATATGTAAAAATATTTTAAAAATTCTCTTTTGGAATTCTGAATTTCAAATTCACTCTTGTTCTCTAGATTACCCTAATTGATAAGATTAAAGTCTTTGATATGGATTATTCATGAGTAGTATGCAAAGTATGTTTCCATTTTAATCATTAAGCAAAAAAACAAGTCAAAATAGTCAAGAAAAAGAAAATAAATATGCTTTTATCTGTATCCAAACTCCATCAGTTCTTCCTCGGGGTGAAAGATAAAACTTCTTTCAGTCTTTAAGAATTATCTTGAACCAATTGATGAAAATAGCAAAGTTTTTCAATATTGATTATCTTAAAATATTGCTATTACTGTGTACAATTTTCTTTTGCTTTTGTTCACTATATTTTGCATCAGAGCTTATAAGTCTTTCCAGTCTTTTTGGAGAGGAATTGCTCATCATTTCTTATAGAACAATAGCAGTCCATAAAAATTATATGAAACAATTTGTTCTGTCATTCTCCAATGGAAGGACATCCCTTCAATTTCTAATTCTTTGTCAAAAGAAAATAGTGATTATATATATATATATATATATATATATATATATATATATATATATACATGAAATATATGTTATTTCCATTCTTTTTTTTTAATCTCTTTTGTTATACAGATCTAGTAAAAGTATTGCTAGACCAACGAGGAAATGTGGTTTTATAAGCCTTTAAACAATTACAAATCGGAACATAGTTCCAAATTTTTCTACATAATAGTTAAAATCAGTTCACAACTCCACAAGCTATGCATTAGTGTTTCAATTTTCCCACATTTCTTCCAGTCTTTTATTCCTGTCATATTAGTCAATCTAAAAGGTGAGAGGGATTCTTTCCCAAACAATTTTCTATGAAGCTTTTAAATTTATCCTAATATGACAGACACTCTCCCAAAACTGAGTGAAACAAGTTTTCAGCTGAAGATACCTTGTGGGATCTTTAGGAAAGATCTGTCTCTTGTAGTTTGGTGAAGGCAGAGGAGCTGGGAAGCCAGTAGTAGGCTTTTAGTGATAGCACAGCTCAGAAACTGATCAAACAGGTCAACAGTCAAGGCACCAAGCCCAACTTGGAAGGTAAAGTTTGAGCACTGGAAGATTGAGGCAACAGAAGGGACTGCATTAGACTACTCTAACACAGGGAGCAGACCACAACCACCTGAGACTCCAAAAAGCCAGGAAGTAGTCCCCCAATTCACACTACAAAAATCAGGACACTATATCCCCAGTGCCCCAGGAGCAGAGCTCAACTTTTAAAGTGAGGGGGGGAAATAGCATTATTCATACAAATCTATTGTAATGAGAGGAAAGATCAAAAAACTATCTCAGAAGAGAAAAGCATTGACAAAATGCCTCAGAGCTTTGGAAGAGCTCAAAAAGGATGTTAAAGACCAAAGAAGAGAGAAAGAAGAAAAATTGAGAAAATAAATTAGAGACATGCAAAGGAACTATGAAAAAAAATGTAAAAGGAAATACAAAATATACTAAAAAAAGCAATACTTTTAAAAATAAGATTGGCCAAAACAAAAAGGAAATATAAAATATAAGTAAAGAAATTAAAACCCTAAAATAGAATTGGACATATGACTCTATAAGATATCGAGATGCTATCAAACAAAACAAAAAAAGGGAAGAAAAAGAATTGCCTTTTCTGAAAAATGACTGATCTAGAAAATAAATCCTGAGATAATTTATGAATTATTGATCCACCTGAAAGTCACAAGTCACAATCAAGAAAAGAGCACAGACAAAGTCTGTCAAGAACATATCAAAGAAAATTGTCTTAATATTCTAAAACATAATTATCCTTAAATGAATTCCAGAAATATATCCAAAAATAAGCTTAAAAAACCCAGGACTATTGGAGCCAAATTTCAGAATTCTCAGCTAAAGGAAAAAAAATTATTGCAAGCGTCCAAAAAGAAGCAATTTAAATACCAGGGAGCCACAGTCAAGGCCTGGGATATGATATTCCAGAGGGCAAAGGTTTACAACCAAGAATCTGTATCAGCAAAATTTATCATACTCTTTCAATGGAAAAGATGAACATTCAATGAAAGATGAAACTTTCAAACTTTCCTTATGAAAAGATAAGAAAAGAACAAAAAAAGTCAATCTTCAAATACAAGATTTAAAAGAAGCTTTAAAAAGTTAAATAGGAGAGAGAAGTCATAAAGGTCTTAATAATGAACTGTTTATATTCCTAATGGGATCATGATAGATACAGGCAACTCATGAAATTTCTCCTTATTAGGGTGTTTAGAAGGCTTTTATATAGGCAAAGGGCACAAGTGTGAGTTGAATTTGAAAAGATGATATGTAAAAAATACAATTAAGTGGTGAAAGAGGTGTATATTGGGTGAAAGGGAAAGGGGAAGGGAGAATGGGGTAAATTGTTTCACATAAGGGTCAAGAAAAAGCTTTTACAATGATGGGGAAGAAGTGAAATGAGGGGGAGTGAGTGAACCTAATTCTCATCAGAATTCAATCAGTTCAAAAAGGCAATAACATTCATACTCAATTGGGTATGGAATCTCTCCAATAGGGTAGGATAAGAGAGGAAGGGATAAAAGGAAAAAAAGGGAAGGGGTTGATGGAATAGAAGGCAGATTTCGGCAGGGGTAGTCCAGAGCAAAACAATTTGGGTTGGACAGTTTGGAAGGAGAGAAAATATAATAAAAGGGAGCAATGGCGAATAAGGTGGAGGGAAATAACTGAAAAAAAATGTTGAAGCAAGTTTCTCTAATAATGTTCTCATTTCTCAAGCACATAGAGAATTGCATCAAATTCATAAAAAGCAAAGCTATTGCTCAATTGATAAATATCATAAGATATGAACAGTTTTCAGATGTGGTGATTAGTACTATTCATATTCCTTTAAAATATGTTCTAACTCATTATTGATATGAGAAATGCAAATGAAAACAATTCTGAGGGACTACCTATTAGACCAGATAAAAGGAAAGAAAAGAAAAATGACCATGAAAGGGATATAAGGAAAATGAGACATTAATGTGTTGTTGGTAGAGTTGTGCATTGATTTGATCATTTTGTTTAGCAATTTGGAACTATGCCCAAAATGTTACAAAATAATTTATATCCTTTTACCTAGCAAAACCACAAAAGTCACAAAAAGGAGAAGGATCTATACAGACAAGGATAATTATAGCAGCTGTTTGCTACTGGCAAGGAATTGGAAATTGAGGAGAGGACTATCAGTTGAGGTATATATTATGATGGAATGTTATTCCCCTACATGAAATGATAAGCAGGATGCTATGAGAAAGAAAAACCTGTAGGGACTTATACCAGCTGATGCAAAGGGAATGCCCAGTGTACAAAATAACAACAATATTGTAGGATTATAAACTGTGAATGACTAATTTTTTCTTAGTAAATCAGTATCCCAATACAACACTGAAGAAATTAACATGAAGAATGCTATCCTCCAGAGAAAGCTGGTGAGACTTAAATATAGATTGAAGCATACCTTTTTTTGTTTTAATTTTCTTGACTTTCTTCTTTTTTGGTGCTATTTGGGGGAATGTCTGTTCTATTTTACAATGAGATTATTTTAATTTTGATTTTAAATTGTATTTTACTATATATTTCCAATTACATGCTTTGGTAGTTTCACAACATTCATTCATTCATTTGTAAATTCTTAAGTTACACATTTTTTATAACCCTGCCTTCCCTTCTTCCTCCCTATGGTGACCAACAGTCTGGCAAAAGTTGAGTATGTGCATTTTTGTTTAATATATTTATATATTAGTCATTTTTTTTAAGAAGAATTAAGACTAAGGCAATAGAAAGAAAAAAAAACATGAGATAGGAAGAAAAACATAATAGAAGTTAGTTTATTTTTATCTTTTTTATTTAAAGTAAATATACGCACAGCTAGGTGGTACATTGGATAGAGCACCAGCCCTGAAATCAGGATGACCTAAGTTCAACTTTTGTTTCAGACATTTAATAATTACCTTCAGAAAGTCTCTTCCAAAATTTTCCAAAAACATTAACCTTATGGCTCAAACCAAATTTTAGAGAGGCAGAACCTACTGAAAGTCCCAGTGAATCAATTTTCCAGCCCAAAGTAACTTGGAAGATCCAAGGGAAGGGTCTATTGAACTGGGATCAGGAGGTCCATCAGTGTAGTTAAGGTCACCCAGCACAACAAACTCTAGCTTGGGGAACACCTGAGTCCCTGGGGGTGTCTGAGTTCAGGACATTGGAAGCAGTTTTCAAACTTCTCAACCCAGGAATCACCAAGCACAACTTAGAAGATCAGCCTCTGTCAGAGTGATTGTGGAGCCGAGACCAGCATGGTTCTCAGCACAGTTGTGGCCCTCATCACAGCCCTTGTCTGGGAAACAGAAGCAAGCCTGCAGAGCCACTTTGCAGAGAGCCACCCAGCAGCTGGTTCTACAGCCTCAAAAGATGGAAGGTAAGGGTATCAGAGGAGACTGTCAAGGTCTTGCAGCTATCCCTGAGGCAGGACTCTGATACTCTTTCCAGACCCTGATCACAGTCTAGGGCCCACTATTGCCACAGCGGAACAGACTTTTCCTCACAGTTTCAGGGCAGATGGTAGTGCTTGTGGTCATCCACAGACCAGAACACAAACCAGGAGAGCAGTCAGAGTCTCTCATAAGACCTTGAAGGAACTGAGATCTTTGCAGGGATATCCCAATAATACTCAAAAGCTTGGAAAGCAACTCTAAACCAGGGCATAGACTGCAGAAATGCATAAAAAGAAAAAATAACCTGATTATAGATAATTACTTTGGTCCCATGGAGGAAAATAACATACACTCAGAAGATGGCAAAGTCCAAGCTTCTGTACCCAAAACATAGAAGAAAAATAGGAATTGGTCTCAGGCTCTGGATTAGCTCAAAAAGATTTTGAAAATCAAATAAAAGAAAACATTGGGAAGAGAAATGAGAGCAATGAAGATAAATCATGAAATCCAAATCAGAAGCTTGGTCAATTAGAAACAAAAATATACTGATGAAAATGACATGTTTGTAACCAGTTTAAATCAAATGGAAAAAAACAGTCCAAAAGGTCATCAGGAGATGAATGCCTTAAAAAGCAGAATTGGCCAGATGGAAAAAGGAGATGAGAAAGCTCTCTGAAGAAAACAACTCCTTCAAATGCAGAATGGAGAAAGGAAGTTCATGATTTTGTAAGAAATCAAGAATCCATAACACAAAACCAAAAGAATGAAAATTAGAAAAAAATTTGAACTATATCATTGGAAAAAACTATTGACCTGCAAAACAGATCCAGGAGAAACTATTTAAAAATTATTGGGCTTACCTGAATGTCATGACCAGGAAAAGAGCCTTGACTTCATTTTCATATAATTTCTATAAGAAAATTGCACTGAGGTCCTAGAAGCAGAAAGTAAAGTAGAAATTGAGGGAATTCACTGATCACCTCCTGAAAGAAATCTGCAAAAATAACTCCCAGGAATATTATAGTTAAATTCCAGAATTCTAAAGTCAAAGAGAAAATGTTACAAGATGCCAGAAAGAATCAATTCAAAAATTATGGAACTACAATCAGGATTACATAGCATTTGTTCCAGGCTTGTAGGGCTGGAATATGATTATCCATTCCACAAGAAAGGTTGGACTATAACCAAGAGTCAATTACTCAGCAAAACTGAACATCTTCTGTCAGGGAAAAAGATGGACATTTAGTCAAATAAGGGAATTTTAAGCTTTCTTGATGAAACAGCCAGAGCCAAACAGAAACTTTGATTTCCAAGTACAAGACTCAGGAAAATCATAGAGAGTATGGATAGGAAGGGAAAAGTATGAGGGATTTAATGATGTTGAACTGCATAGGAAGGAGATATGGATAATACTCATATGAACTTTCTTATTTAATAGAGCAGTTAGAAGGAGCATATTAGGAGCATATTAGGCAAGGTACAGGAAGTTATGATATATTATAAGGATGTAGTCAATGGGTGAAAAAGGAATTTACTCAGAGAAAAGGAAATGAGAGGGAGAATAGGCTAAGATATTTTCCATAAAATAGCGAAGAAAATCTTTTGCAATGTAGTGGAAGGGGAAAGGCAAGGGGATATGAGTGAACCTTTATTCACATCATAATTGTTCAGAAAGGAAATTCAAATACACTTAATAGGGTTTTCTATTTTATCCCACAGGAAACAGAGAGAAGAATGGGATGGGAGAAAGTGGTCGGGGGGGGAGGAGGGAGAGGTGTAGGTGATAGAGAAGAAGGAAGATCATGGGAGAGGATAGTCAGATACTACACAACATTTTGGTTTGTTTTTGTTTTTTGTTCTTTTCAAGGTGGTGGTTTTGGGTGATGGACCTGGGTTCACATATGACTGGGTGGTTGTTGTGTGTCTGGGGCAGAATCTGGGCTTGGGTCCTCCTGGTTCTAGATCTGGTGTTCTACCTACTGTGCCACTTAATTGCACCAGAACAGATTATTAAGGAGGGATGAATTAAAAGGAGAGAGAAATTAAAATAAATTGAAGTAGAGAAGAATGAATGGAGGGAAATACAATTAGCAATACCAACTATGGCAAAACACTGTTGGAGCAACTTCTGTGTCAGATTTATGACAAAGAATGATATCCATACCAGAGATAGAGCAAATGATATCTGAATATATACTGAAGCAAAATTTTCTTTTTCTCTCACTTTATTTTTTGTGAGATTTGTTTGTTTTTGTGGGGGGATAAAGTTTACTCATAAAACAAGACTATTTTAGTAATGTGTAAATAAATATATAAGTATTTAGAAAAAAGATAGTCAATAACTTCCATTTGCCCATTTCTAGTTTATGAGGAACTGTTTCCCTCAATGCGCTTTTGTATTTTCTTTTCCACTGAGTCATTTCTACTTTTTAAGAATTCTTCCTCATCACTGGATTTTTTGTACATTCTTTATCTGAACTTTATTTATTCATTTATTCATTCATTTATTTGCTTGTTTACTTGCTTGATTCTTCTTATTTTTAAGCTATTATGTTCATTGGAATTGTACCTCCTTTACCTCCTTTTCCTTAATTTTCTTTTTTTCTTTTTTTTCTTTTTCTTTGTATTGAATTTTACAATTTTTCCTCCTAATCTTGTTTTCCTCCCCCCCCACACACACCCCACAGAAGGCAGGCTGATAGTCTTTACATTGTTTCCTTGTCATACATTGATGTAAATTGAATATGTTGAGAGAGAAATCATATCCTAAAGGAAAAAGTAAAATATAAGAGACAGCAAAATTACATAATGAGATATTTTTTAAAAAAAATAAAGGTAACAGACTTTGGTCTTGGTTTGAACTCCACAATTTTTCCTGTGGATACCGATGGTATTCTCCATTACAGATATCATAAAATATCGATGATTGTTGTACTGATGAAATGAGCAAATCCAGTAAGATTGATCATAAACCTCATATTGCTGTTATGGTGTACAATGTTCTTCTGTTTCTACTCAACTTGCTCAGCAACAGTTTATTTAAATCATTCCAAGGCTTCTTTGAATTTTCATCCCTCCTGGTTTCTAATAGAACACTAATGTCCCATAAGGTAAATATGTCATAATTTGTTCAGCCATTCCCAAATTGATGAACATTCACTCATTTTCCAATTCTTTGCCACCACAAATAAGGTTGCTATGAATATTTTTGTACAAGTGATACTTTTATGCTTTGGCATGATTTCTTCAGGATATAGACCCAATAGCAGTATTTCTGGATCAAAGGGTAAGCACATTTTTATTGCCCTTTTGGCATAATTCCAAATTGCTCTCCAGAAAGGTTGGATGAGTTCACAGTTCCAACAATAATGTATTAGTGTCCCATGTTTCCCACATCCATTCCAACATTGATCATTGTTCTTTCTGGTCATATTGGCCAGACTGAGAGGTGTGAGGTGGTATCTCAGAGACACTTTAATTTGCATTCTCTAATCAGTAATGATTTAAAGCAATTTTTCAAATTACTATGGATCTCTTTGACTTCCTCATCTGTATATTGCCGTTGCATATCCTTTAACCATTTGTCAATTGGGAATGGCTTTTTTTTATAAATTTAACTCAATTCACTATTTTAGAAATAAGTCCTTTGTCACAAATACTCCTTGTAAAAATTGTTTACCAATTTACTACATTTCTTATCATCTTGGTTACAGTGGTTTTGCCTGTACAAAAGCTTTTTAATTTAATGTAATCAAAATTATCTAGGTTGTTTTTAATGATGGTCTCCCTCTCTTCCTTGATCACAAACTCCTTCCCCTTTCATTGATCTAACAGGTAAAGTACTCCTTGACCTCCTAGTTTGCTTATAGTATTGTCTTTTCTGTCTAAATCCTGTACATTAAAAATCCTCAATTTTCTTGCATCACTTTTATTTCTTATCATTTTGTTCCTCTATGTCTCTTGAGTTTTAAAATATTTTGGGGGCTCTTCCATGACCTGAAAAACAATTCATAGGGGTGGCTAGGTGGTGCAGTGGATAAAACACTGGCCCTGGAGTCAGGAATACCTGGGTTCAAGTCCGGTCTCAGACACTTAATAATTTCCTAGCTGTGTGGCCTTGGGCAAGCCACTTAACCCCATTTGCCTTGCAAAAAAAACCTAAAAAAAACAATTCATATTTTGTATTGAGACTTTGGATATAGGAATTGCTTTCTTCTGGAGTGTGAGACAAGATTTCCCTTGTCTCCATAGTAACATTTTTGCCTGCTAAAAAACCTTTTTTTTTTTAAATACAAGAAAATTCATAGTCATGAGGCAAATAAGCCTTGGGATAAGAGTCCACAGCTGGACATACTTACAACCTTAGCCTCCTATTCTGCTTCCTTTTACAATGTACAACTGGTTAGGGGGGAACCTACAGTTGAGTACTTTTCAATTTCTCCTTCCACTTCCAGAATGATAACTTCACTCATGTCTTTAAGGTTTTTCCATAATGCAAATTGGTAGGTTCCTTTCAAAATTTGTTTGGTGGAGCAAAGTGTTGTAGAGGTTCAGAGATTTAGGCTAATTTTAATATTAATGGAGGAAGAGTCCAAACAGCCACTGTTGTTTGTATTGGGAAAAGAACTCCAACTTTAATTTGGGTGAGGACCATGAGGTTGTGTCCCATTACAGCTCTTGAAGCCCCTGCCTCAACCAGAATACTTCTGCCCTCTGGGACTTCCTCTTTCAGACTTTCCAGTTCTTGGCTATGCTCCTTGACTCAGGTTGCTTCATTTTGCCAGAAACAGAGAGAACAGAGCATTGGCACATTCTCTCTGGGTTTCATTTGGCCTTCTCTCAATCTCTGAAAGTTATTCCCAAAGCCTGAATTCAACCTCAGCCACCTTTTCCTGGAAATCTTTCTTTATAGATCTCTTCTTGCTGAGTTACCTCCTGCTGAAAGCAGGTAGCCTCTTTTGTGTTCTCCTTCTGTCTCAATGAAGTTACCTTCTGCTGAATCCCAATCTTAGCCAAAAATTCCTGGGTGTTTGAATCTCCTTCTCTAAAAGTTGCTAGAGTAACTTTTCATAGTCAATTTTTTTTCCTGTTTCCTCATTTTTCCAGTTTTTTTTAAATTTTCACTCTTTGACAAAGTGGGACTCAGCTTTCAGGGTGAAGTTTGCACTTCCCCAAGCTTCAAAAGTTTTGTGAAGTTGTTTTCAGAGATATGTTTAAGACCTGTAAGTTTTCAGTAGGATCTAATGAGAAGTGTATATAATAATCTGATCTGTGGTCTAGTCTGTGAATGACCAACAGGACTCTTTTTAAGCCTGGATCTGTAATTGGGGTGTCTGATCCCATGAAGCCACAAGTTCTGGTGTGCTAATATTTTTCCTTACTCTGGGAGTATTATATGTATCTGACTTTGGGGAAAGCAATAGTGTCTTGTCCTATGCCAGTAAATAGATCCTTATAATTTCCTTCTAATCAGTTGTTTGACCCCTTTATTTTCTGTGGGCTGAGACTCTGGAAACAAGCACTGCCATTCATCCAAAAGTCTGCTGTTTATTTTCTGGGACCCTAGCTATGCTATAGTAGACTGCATCTGTGGGCTACTCTCAACAGCTGTGAGAGAACTTTCCTTATGACCCTTAAAGGTGTGTAAGGGTGGAAAATTACCTTACTGTCTCTCTGTGTATTCTTCTGCTCCAGAATTCATCATGAAATATTTTTAAAGATGTACAGATAATTTGGGAGAGAGTTCAAGCAAATATCTGCCTTTTCTTCTCTATCTTCCACCATTTTATGTTAACTCTGTGTATGCCCTTTCAATTTCTTGAAAATAGGTATATATAGATATATGTATGTGTATATATATATGTATATATATTCATATTTTGCTCATGACTTTCAATTTATCCAACATTTCTTAAATTATTTCTCCTATATTTATTTCCAGGTCACCTGTTACTTTCAAATGAATTTTTTCATGTTTACTTCTATTTTTTTTCATTCTTTTGACTTTGTTTTATTATCCCTTGATATCTCATGGAGATATGAGCTTCCACTAATATAAATCTACATTTTCAAGAATTATTTTTATAATGATCTTTTGTATCTCCTCCCCAACCCCATTTGACCTATTCGGCTTTTGGGTGAGTCCTTTTTTTCAGAGAGCTATTATGTCTCTCATACTATTAGATTATTTTTTGCAGGTGTTATTATCATCAGTATATTTCGCATCTCTTTAACTAAGCCATTAATTCTCTTTTCATAATTTTCTTGCATCACTTTCACTTATTTTTCCTCTATTAGTAATCACTTTCTTAACTCTACCAAGAATTCTTTTTTTAGGTTTTTGGAAGGCAAATGGGGTTACGTGTCTTGCCCAAGGCCACATAGCTAGGTAATTATTAAATGTCTGGGACCTCATTTGAACCTATGTACCAGTGCTTTATCCACTGTGCCACCTAGCTGCCCTCTACCAAGAATTCTTTATGGTTTTCTGTCCAATTCATTTTTTTTTGAAAATTTGCTGTTGTCATTTTACTTTCTTTTGAGTTTGTGAATGTTTCTCTTTCACCATCATGCTTTCCTATGGTCAAGGTCTTTTTCGTTGTTGTTGTTGGCTTATTTTTCCCAAGCATTTTCTTGATTTTTGAATTTCATGAGGTAGATTCTGCTTACCTCTGTGTGTTAAGGCACTGTTCCAAGCTTTACTCTTTATTTCTGCTTTTGCATTTCTAATTTTGTATCATTTGATGAGAATGATGGTTTTCTTTTTTTCCATTAATGATTTTATTTATTTTGAGTTTTTCAATTTTTCCCTGAATCTTACTTCCCCACCACCACGCCTCAGAGAAGTCAATTTAAAAGTCTGTACATTGTTTCCATGGTATACATTGATACAAATTGAGTTTAATGAGAGAGAAATAATATCCTTAAGGAAGAAACTTAAAGTATAAGAGATAACAAGATCAAACAATAAGATATCAGTTTTTTTCTAAATTAAAGGAAATAGTCTTTGTACTTTGTTCAAACTACATGGTTCTTTATCTGGATTTAGATAGTATTCTCCATTGCATACAGCATGAAATTGTCCCTGAGTGTTGCAGTGATGAAATGAGTGAGTCCATCAAGCTTGATCATCATCTCCATGTTGTTGTTAGGATGTACAGTGTTTTCCTGGTTCTGCTCATCTCACTCAGCATCAATTCATACAAATCCCTCCAGGTTTCCCTGAATTCCCATCCCTCCTGGTTTCTAATAGAACAATAGTGTTCCACAATATACATATTACACAGGTTGCTAAGCCATTCCCCATTTGAAGGACATTTACTTGATTTCCAATTCTTTGACAACACCAACAGGGCTACTATGAATATTTTTTTTACAAGTGATGTTTTTAGCCTTTTTAACCATCTCTTCAGGGTATAGACCCAGTAGTGGTATTGCTGGATCAAAGGGTATGCATATTTTTTGGTGCCCTTTGGGTATAGTTCCAATTTTTTCTCCAGAAAGGTTGGATGAGTTTACAGCTCCACCAATGATGTAATAGTGTCCCAGATGTCCCACAACCCTTCTAACATTGATCGTTATCTTTTCTAGTCATATTGACCAGTCTGAGAGGTGTGAGGTGGTACCTCAGAGAAGCTTTCATTTACATTTCTTTAATAAGTAATGATTTAGAGCAATTTTTCATATAACTATGAATTGCTTTGATCTCCTAATATGTAAATTGCCTTTCCATATCCTTTGACCATTGGGGAATTGGGGAATGTATTGTTTTTAAATATGACTCAGTTCTCTGTATATTTTAGAAATGAGTTCTTTGCCAGAAACATTAGTTGTAAAGATTGTTTTCCAGTTTACTACATTTCTTTTGATCTTGGTTATAGTGGTTTTGGCTGTGGAAAAACTTTTAATTTAATGTAATTGTAATTATCTAGTTTGTTTTTGTAATGTTCTCCATCTCTTCCTTAGTCATAAACTGCTTCCATTTCCATACATGTGACAAGAAAACTAGTCCTTGATCTTCTAATTTGCTTATAGTATTGTTTTTATGTCTAAATTCTTTATCCATTTGGATCTGCTCTGGGTATAGGGTGTGACATGCTGGTCTAATCTAAGATTCTTCCATACTAAATTACAATTGTGCCAGCAGTTTTTAACAATGAGACAGTTTTTATCCCAATAGCTGGACTCTTTGAGTTTATCAAACAGTAGATTTCTATAATCATTTCCTGCTATTGCACCTAGTCTATACCACTGGTCCACCACTCTATTTCTTAGCCAATACCAGACACTTTTGATGACTGAAGCTTTATAATGTAATTTTAGATCAGGTAGAGTTAAGCCTCCTTTTTTGCACTTTTTTTCACTGAATCCCTGGAAATTCTTAACTTTTTATTTCTCCATATGAATTTATTTAGAATTTTTTCTAATTCATTAAAGTAATTTTCTGGAATTTTGATTGGTATGGCACTAAACAGCTAGTTCAGTTTGGTAGAATTGTCATTATTATTATATTAGTTCTACCTATCCATGAGCAGTTGATATTTCCCAGTTATTTAAATCTGATTTAATTTGTGTGAGAAGTATTTTATAATTGTTTACAAAAACATTCTGAGTCTTCCTTGGCAAATAGATTCCCTGGGATTTTAAATTGTCTGAAGTTACTTTGAATGAGATTTCTCTTTCTAGCTCTTCCTGCTTTACCTTGCTTGTCATATATAGAAAAGTTAAGGATTTATAAGGATCTATTTTGTATCTGGAAGCTTTGCTAAAATTGCTAATTGTTTCCAGTAGTTTTTTGAATGATTTCTTGGGATTCTCTTGGTATACCATAATGTCATTTGCAAAGAGTGAGAGTTTTGTTTCTTTCTTCCCAACTCTAATTCCCTCAATTTCTTTTTCTTCTCTAATTGCTCAAGCTAAAATCTCTAAGATGATATTAAATAGTAGTGGTGATAATGGTCATGCTTGCTACACCCCTGATCTTATTGGGAATGCCTCTAGCCACTCCCCATTGAATATAATGCTTGTTGATATTTTCAGATAGATACTGCTTATTATTCTATGAAATAGTCCATTTATTCCTACACTCTTTAGTGTCTTTAGTAGGAATGGGTGCTGTCTTTTTTCAAAAGCTTTTTCAGCATCTATTGATATGATCACATAATTTCTGATAGGTTTGTTGTTGATATAATTGATTATACCAACACTTTTCCTAATATTGAGCCAACCCTGCATTCCTGGGATGAATCCTACTGGATCAAACTGTATTATCCTAGTGATAACTTGTTGCAGTCATTTTGCTAAGATTTTATTTAAGATTTTTGCATCTATGTTCACAAGCAAGATAGGTCCATAATTTTCTTTCTCTCTTTTAGCTCTTCCTGGTTTAGGTATCAGCACCATATTGGTTTCATAGAAAGAGTTAGGCAGTGTTCCTTCTTCCCCTATTTTACCAAAGGGTTTAAATAGAATTGGAACCAATTATTCTTTAAATGTTTGGTAGAATTTACTTGTGAATCCATCAGGACCTGGAGATCAAATGATGGCTTATTGAATTTCTTTTTCTGAGATAAAGTTGTTTATGCATGTAATCTCCTCTTCATTTATCCTGGGCAAGTTATATTTTTGTAAATATTTATCCATTTCACTTAGATTGTCAAATTTATTGTCATAGAGTTGGGCAAAATAATTCAGAATTATTACTTTAATTTCCTAATCTTTGTTGGTGATTTTACCTTTTTCATTTATGATAACAGCAATTTGGCTTTCTTTCTTTTTTAAATCAAATTGGCCAATGGTTTATCATTTTTTTTTGGTTTATTTCATAAAACCAACTTCTAGCTTTATTTATTAATTCAATAGATCTTTTGCTTTCAATTTCATTAATTTCTCCTTTAATTTTTAGAATTTCTAATTTGGTATTTAATGGGTGATTTTTAATTTCCTTCTCTAATTTTTTTAATTGCATATTTCGTTCATTGCTTTCCTCTTTTTCTAATTTATTCATGTAAGCATTTAAAGATATAATATATCCTCTGACAGCTACTTTGAGTGAATCACACAGGTCTTTGTGTTTTGTTTCATTATTGTCATTATCTAGGATAAAATAATTAATTCTTTGTATAATTTGATTTTGATCCACTCATTCTTGAAAATGAAATTATCCAGTTTCGAATTAGTTCTGGGTCTATATCTCCCTGGCCCAATATTGCATATGACTTTTATTGCATTGTGATTCTGAGAAAGATGTATTCACTATTTCTGCCTTTCTGCAGTTGATTATTAATTTTTTATGCCCTAGTACATGGACAGTTTTTATATAAGTGCCATGTACAGCAGAGAAAATGGTATATTCCTTTCTCTCCACATTTGGTTTCCTCCATAAGTTTATCATATCTAATTTTTCTAACAATTTATTTACCTCCTTAACTTCTTTCTCCTTTATTTTAAAATTCAATTTATCTAGATCTGAGAGCAGGAAGTTGAGGTTTCCCACTAGTAGTGTTTTGCTGTCTAAGTCTTCCTGTATGTAGTTCTTTCAGATTTTCCTCTAAGAATTTGGATGCTATATTTGGTGCATATATATTCAGAATTGAAAGCACTTTGTCTACAGTACCTTCTAGGAGGATATAGTTTCCTTCCTTATCTCTTTTAATGTTATCTATTTTTGCAGCTGTTTTGTCTGAGATAAGGATTGTTACCCCTGCTTTTTTCACTTCAGCTGAAGTAAAATATATTTTGTTCCAACCTTTTACCTTTACTCTCTATGTATCTCTCTGCTTCAAATGAGTTTCTTGTAAGCAACATATTGTAGGATTCTGGCTTTTAATCCACTCTGGTATTTACTTACTTTTTAAGGGAGAGTTCATCCCATTCACATTACTAACTCTTTATTGTCTTCCATGCTATCTTCCTTCTGTTTGTATTTTCCCCCTCCCCCCTTTATCCTTGTTCCCCAGTATTTTGTTTCTGAAAGCCACCCCCTTCAGTGTGTTTGCCCTCCTATATCCACCGCTCACATTTCTTTCCGATTTCCCTTTTTCCCTTTTCCCTTCCCTTCCTTCTGTTAATTCCCTTTTTTCTTCCCCTCCATTTCTTCACCCCCTTCCCCTTTTCCCTTTTTAATACTTGAAAGGTTAGATGTTTTTTAAGTTAACTAAGTATATGTGTAAGTTAACTTTAAGCTAAGTCTGATGAGAAGATTCAAGTGTTTCTCATTTCCTCCCTTCTTTCCTTCTATTGACATAGGTCTTTTGTACCTCTTAATGTAATGAGATTTACCCTGTTCAGTCCTCTCCCTCCTCCCATCTCCTTCCTTTCCCTCTTTTTTTAAGGAGGATGTATTTTCAATCTTTATATCTCAGTCATAAATAATTCTGAGTATCCATCACTTCTAGCTAAATATATTCTATCTAATAGAGTTACAAATCTTGACAGTTATTAAAGTCTTTCTCCCAAATAGGGCTATAGCCAGTGTCATCCCATTGGATAGCAATTTCATGGATAAGTCATGCATGTCTATCACTTCTGGCTAGGTATATTCTCTCTGTTAAAGTGACAGTTCTTAATAGTTATAAAAATCTTTTTCCCATGCTGGGATATAGGCAGTTTCACCTTATTGGATAGTAGTATTTTTTTAACCTTTCCATGCATCTCTTGAACCTCCTGTTTGATATCCACATTTTCTATTTAGCTCTGGTCTTTTCATCAGGAATTTTTGGAATTCTTTCATTTCATTAACTGCCCATATTTTCCCTGAAAAAGAAGGCTCAGGTTTTTGGGATAGTAGATTCTTGGCTGTATTACAAGCTCCCTTGTTCCTCGGAATATTTCATACCAGGCCCTTTGTTCCCTTAATGCTGATGCATCCAGGTCCAGTGTAATCCTTACCGTGGCTCCTTTGTATTTAAATTGTTTCTTTCTGTCTACTTGCAGGGTTTTCTTTTATCTGATAATTTTGGAGTTTGACCACAACATTCCTTGGTGTTTTCATTTTAGGTGCTTTTTCTGGAGGGAATCAATGTATTCTTTTAGTAACTACTTTGCCCTCTGGTTCCATGATATCTGCATAATTTTCCATCACTAGATCCTGTAATATTAAGTTCAGGCTTTTATTTTCTCTTCAATGTTTTCAGGAAGTATAGTAATTCTCAGGTTGCCCTACCTTGATCTATTCTCAAGTTCAGTGGTTTTGCTGATGAGGTATTTTACATTTTCTTCTAGTTTTTTTTTTCTATTTTTTGTTTTTGTTTAACAGTCTCTTGCTGTCTCACGAAGTCATTAGTTTCCACAGACTCCATTCTTTTTTTTAGAGAGGATTTTTCTTCATTTAACTTTTTCAAATCCTTTTCCAATTGGTCAATTCTATTTTTGAAAGGGCTTTGCATTTTACCATTCAAGGTTTTGAGTTATTTTCTTTTTGCTTTTGACCAACTGAGGTTTTGAGATAATTTTCTTTTTACATTTGTCCAATTGAGGATCTGAGAGAATTATTATCATTTTGTATTTGTCCAATTATATTTTCCAGTGATTTGTTTTCTTGTTGCAAGGTGTTAATTTTCTCTTGGGTTTCTTTTGCCAAATTTTCTAATTGATTTCTAAACTATTTCCTTATTTATTTAAGGAAGTCTTTCTGCGATGGAGACTAGATCATATTCTCCTCAGAGGTTCTAGGTCTCTCTGAGTTAGGGTCTTTTCCTTCCAAAAATTTTTCTATGGTTCTACCTTTTGGATGATCTTTCTTCATTTTGCTAAGACCTTGAGTTGGGGAGGGGCTGGTTCACAGAGGTTTGGTGTTGGGATCCCTTGAGACTTTACTCACTGACTACAATACCTCCAATTGGCCAGTAGGAGGTTCTAGTTGTTTTCTCTGAAGTGTCTGACCTTGATTGAGGCCTACTCCCTTAGCCTGGAGGAAGCTATTGATGCTCTTAAATAATTTTGTCTTAGATCAGTGTTGGGCCTCATCCTGGGGTAAGGTCATCTGTCTCCCAATAGTCAGCTGCTTACACACCTTTGCCTTGGGCAGAAGTAGTCTGCAATTGTGTTTGTTCTGGGAAGAGGCCTCAGCCTCAGTGGAGGCATGGACTCAGACCAGAGGAGCCCAGGAATGATGTCCACAGTTCTCCTGCATGGAACTCTCCCCTCCAGCCCTTTCAGCAAGCTCCTGAGGGTCAGCATCAACACCAGTGCGTCTGGTCCCTAGTTCACCCAGGACCACTGAAAACAAATCCTGAGGTAGATATTTTTTTCCTGGCTTTTCTTTCTGGATTTTGTGAATTGGATTTCTGTTAAGAGGTTTGTTTCATATCATAGATGGGTAAAGATCAGGGGACTTTAGAACTGTGCCTGTCTTCTCTCCCCTGTCTTGGACCTATTCTCCAAAGGATGGTTTTCTAATCTGTACTCTTATCTTTGTCCTTAATCCTTTGTAGTCATAACTGCTAGGGCTCCTTTTGGACTTAGAATCATCACTGATTGAATGTTATTTTGAAACCACAAGTACAAACAAAGCACTCTTTCTGTTTTTAACTGTTAACAGGATTCCTCTCTCTGCTTTAAGTGTTAATAGTATCCCTCTTCCTTTGTGAAAGATCACAAGCGTCCCTTTTTACTGTGAAACTATGATTCAGAATTATGTTTCTGTTGGCAGTGGATTGGGCAATAGTTCTGATCTGCTGCTGCTGCTGCTGCTGTTTCCTCCACTCTTGCTGCCTCAAACTTTATGTGCTTCAGAAGGGTCTCCATTTTGTCATATACCTCTATTGCCAGTCTTTCCAAATTCTCTTCTGTTATAAAATTATTTGCCAGGACTTTTTGTTTTATTTTTTCTTTTTTGACTCTGCCAATTCAAAATTTGATTTGAGGTATTATTTTTGCATTTTTAGAGGGGGAAATGTTGAAAGATTTTAGCTGGGCCTTCATCTAATAAATAACCTTGCCTCCCTGTGTATCACTTTTAGCTGGAGAAAATTAATTTTGGTTCTCTAACCTTTATGTTAAAAATTCATGAAAAGACATCCTAACATACAGTTATTTCAGCTAGTTCAGCATCAGTTCCCCAAGATTAAGGCAAGAGCTTCATTAATGACCTTTGAGACTCAGTTTAGTTTAATATAAAGGTAAAGAATCATGTATTATTCATGTAATCTGGTATTGTGGGGTAACCTAGTATGCTAAAGTAGTAAAACACTGGAAATTGTCTTGATGTTGTATATTCTTCATTTTCAAAGAAGACCATGACATCAGGAAGGAGATACCATATTAGATTTGAATGAGGGCTCCTCTCAGCAACCCAGAGAGCTAGGCCAACTGTATTTGACTAGCTATGGACTATATTATCCCCATCTAGAGACAGAAAAACAAAACACAATTACACACACACACACACACACACACACACACACACATATACACTCTTACAGAGAGCACTTCCAAATCGGATGAACATTTCTTAAAAATTATGCTTATGTACCTCTTTCCCGTAATCCTAATTCTTCATACTGAAAATTACTTATTTATAAGCATGTTTGTCAGAATGTGTATGTACAATGCTATCTTGACTATTATCAGTAGATTATTTGTCATTGAGGGGAGGAGGGTGGGACAGGAAAGTAGAAGGAAATCTTGTAATTTAAAGATATACATTTGCGTATGGATAAAAATAAGCAATTTAATTGATTTTTTTAAAAAAGATTTGAATGAGGGAAGGTTGTACAAAATCACTAGATTCACTTTCTCCTTCGAAGCTTTCAGGGGCCAGATATGAATCTGGATAACTAGAGATGACCCTGGATATGAGGCAATCAGGTTAAAGTAACTCACACAAAATCACATAGCTAGTAAATGCCGAGTGTTTGAGGCCTGCTTTGAACTCTGGTCTTCCTGATTATAGGAAAAGTCCTCTGTGTACTGTCACCTACCTGATAAGAACAAGCTCTTACACCCCAGAGTCTGAATTGATATGTGTGAAAATATATCCAAGAAATGTTGAGGCGATAGAGATGCTTATAGTTTGCATGGCTTTATATTCAAGGTAAATATCAGTTCCTAAAAGAAAATGATGCACCTGCCATTCCCTGAAATCTAAGAGTAGGCTGAGCAAAATGGAAGTATTTGCTCTTTAATCTCAAAGAAGATCATTACACCAGGAGAGGTGATTCCATAACAAGCACATGAACTGGATTTGTGTGAGGGGGGCTGTTCTAAGTCACCAGTCTCATTTTCTCCTCCAGAATCATCTAGCCAGATATGAATCAGGACCACTGGAGATGACCTTGGATCTAAGGCAATCTGGTTAAGTGACTTGTCCAAGGTCACACAGCTAGTAAGTGTCAAGAATCTGAGTCTGGAGTTGAACTCCTGTCTGTCTTACTCTAAAGCAAGTGCTCTATCCACTGTTCCACCTAGCTGAAAAATTAGTAAAAAAACAAAAACAGAAAAATGAGCGATGGGTAAACAGGACAGGGTCTCCAGAAGAAGTATGGGCTCAGTGTCTGACCTCAAAGAAGGATAACATATTCAGTGCTTAGAAAAATAAACAGAGCATGGACATTGTCCCTAGTATGTCATTTTAAATCCTCAGGTTTTGGTTAGCCTGCAGATTTTGGGAATCAGAACTGTGAATCACAATTCAAACAAAAACAGGCTTCATTCAATGGTCCAGTATAAATCACACACCAGAATAGTAGTAATCAAAATATACCCTAGGAAAGAAATCTTTGGACCTGAAAAAAAATTGTCCTTCCTTGGTTTGGTTGACTGAAATTTTTGAAGAATTTAGCACTCAGATCTTGGAGAAGAGAGCATCTGGTTCTTAGATATTGCAGATCAATAATATACTATACTGAACAATATCTCCAAATAGGTGTAAAGTATTCTCATATTATAGTGCTCCAATTTCTAAAATCATGTCTCAAAAAAGAATTTTAAAAAGCCCCAAAACAAATAAATTTTCAATGAAAATGATGCATTCAAGGAATAAACTTGATAGAAAACAATAACTTCTAAATATATATTAGCAAAATATTAAAGGGAAATATCCATAAGCATAGGAATTTAAACCTTAAAGGAAAATTTATTTTGAACACTAAATTGTACCATAATTATTGGAAGAATTGAAGTTGGCAATTAAAAGTTTAAAGTGGTGCTATTGAAAAAATTCAGCATTAGAAGAAAAATAAAGAAAGAAATTAGTGTTCTGGAGAAAAACTTCGTAGGAAAATTGAAAGATTAGTATAAGAGTGACACAACCTTCTTCTAGTAACTAACTCTTCCATCGACCAGGCAGATGTTAATGATTTCATGAAGCAACAAGAAATACTAAAACAAAATCACATTAATTTTAATTAATTAATAATAACTATTAAATCATTATTCATTATGACTGTGCTGGATTCCTACAAGGATTTCGGGATTGGTCCAGTACTAGAAAAATTATATTGTAGACCACATTAATAATAAAATGAATTATATCATAGACCACAAAGACCACAACAAACAAAATTATATAATTTTAACTGTATTATCTATGTGTATTATATGAATATTCATATATGCATATATACATATATATGCATACATTTACACAAATATGTACATTCCTATGTATATGTATACATTGTTTGATAAAATGGTCCATTTCCTTTTCTTAAATGCACCAGAGTCTAAACATAAATTGATCTTTCCTTAATGACAAATGCTATATACCTAAAACCAAGTTCCAGAATTTTATTTAATCGAAAATGTATGATATAAAATGTAATGAA
Source organism: Macrotis lagotis (assembly GCF_037893015.1). Lineage (NCBI taxonomy): Eukaryota > Metazoa > Chordata > Mammalia > Peramelemorphia > Peramelidae > Macrotis > Macrotis lagotis. The sequence continues at coordinate 469,394,467 of NC_133658.1, read as the reverse complement.
TAATTTGATTGCTTAAAAATTAGAAAAATCTCTCCTTTTCTCTCTCGCTTCCTCCATACAACCAATGAACCTAAAATGAAAAGAGAACAACTCAGGGAGAAAATCTTTTCAGTAGGTTGCTCTGATAAAGTTTTCAATTACATAATTCTAATGATTTGCATTACATTTCCTAGGGAAAAAGTCAATGCTCATTTGACCAATGACCAAAGGATTTAAAAAGTGTATTTGCAAAGTAAGCAATATAAGCTATATAAAAATGCTACACAATCACAAAAAAATAAAGGAATACTTATGTTACACTTGATATCTAATAAATTGGCAATCATTACTAAGGAGTTAAATGTTAAATGTTGGATTGGTTGTGGGAAAACAATCATATTTATAGACTACTATTTTAACTGAGAATTGGTGTAGATATCATGGAAAGTAATTTGGAAATGTGTTCTAAAATTTAGTATATTTTGCATACACATTGAAGCATCAATGTTAATATAATTCCTAGGTAGCACTCTAGGATAACCCTGGGCCTGAGGTCTAGAAGACTTGATTTCAAATCTAGCCTCAGATATTTATTAGAGATGTGACCTTGGGCAACTCAAACTTCTGTTTGCCTCATTTTCTTTAATTATAAAATGAAGATATATACATATATATATACGTATATATATATATATATATAGTAAATATAGAGATGATATATAGTAGATATACTACCTCTATACACATGGACATGCTTTCTACAATTAAATCAATATAAGAAACAACATATAAGCATTTATAATATGCATACATACACTATACATACATATACAACATGTAATTACAGACATTTGATGAACTATATTATATATAGTTACAAATTTTCAGGCATACACACACACAGACACACACAGACACACACACACACACACACACACACACACACACACATATATATATATATATATATGTAGTTTTTCTGTAACAACAAAACAAATGGCAACTAAAGACAATGAATATCAATTGGGGGAGTTTCTGAGCAAATAAAAATATATCATTACAATGTAATATAATTTTATCTTAAAAAGTGATGAAATAGTTCACCTAAATACATTTTTACTAACAAATATAGTATAAAGTGAGAAGCACTATTTATTTAAAAAACTACTACATTGTAAAGGAAAATAGCTTTCAAATACTTAAAGTAAATGCTGAAACCAAATAGTTATTAAGCATCAATTATGGGCCAGGAATTGTGCTAAGTTCTTTAAAAAGTATTATCTCATTTGACTTAATGATCTTAAGGATTCTTAACATGTCATCCTTCATGTTTAGAACACCAAAATTGAAATATGCTGCTCATTAGAAGACAGAGACCTGATGGACTGAAATGTAGAAGAAGATAAATTTTGTGACTCAGTTGGTATGGATATGTGTTTGGTTCAGTATGTGTTCAAAGAAATAATCTACAACTACATAGAAATTACAGTAATAAAGGATGGAAAGAATTACTGAATGAAAGAAAGCTTCAAAACTTGTATTAAAATAATCATGATGATTATGAAGGAGAAACTCTATCTATAATAGAAATTTCAAATAAAATCCTCCTTAATTTCTTTTGTATGCAGAAAAGTCAATTTTATTTGTTGTTTATGTCCACCTTAAAATATAAAGAAACACATATTAGGAAACTACCAGACTCTATGATAGGCTCTGAGAATGCAAAGTCAGAAAAAAATTACAGCTTATATTCATAGAGTTTTGTATTCTACTGAGGACACAAACAAACCAAAAAAAAAATAGCATTGGAACCTTTGGTACAACTTTGTCCTTGAAGTCTATAACACAGGAGATGGCACACACACACACACACACACATATATATATATATATGCTGGGAGAGAGAGAGAGAGAGAGAGAGAGAGATAACTTTGTCCTTTCAAGAATAATGATCTGGAAAGGAATGTTAGATGAATTATCTTATACAAAATATATTGCGTATATTACATATATTATTTATAAATAGATGATAGCAACATTTCATAAAAAGGCAGCCATGATAAGCAAACAATAAAAATTTGTTAATGTATGAACAAACCAGCTACATGAATTTTGCAGAATGAATAAAATAATGAATATTATTTGTAATAAAGTTGAAGGGAAATTAAAAAAATTATCACTCATTTGGAGTCAAAATCTGGGAATAAGCAGAGGAGTTTTAAGGATCTGTTTGAATATTAATGTAAGAGGAGCCTGGGAGAGCTAAAGGGAAAGTAAGGCGAACCTGAAATTATATTTTGAGAAATGTTTTAGGAGCCAGGAGAGAAATGAATTAAATTTGGGGGTAACAACTAAATATGAATAGTACATCTTGTCTCAGAGGGGAGATTTAAGGCTCTTTCCTTTAAGTATGAATTCTTTGCCAGTGGCATTTGGGTGAGGTAAAACTGTAAAAGTTGTTTTGCTGAGGATTTTCATATTCAGGATAATGTATACATTGCAACAGAGCCAAGGAAAATTGCTAATAGGTGTTAGCTTTGTTATACATACACTGCAGAATGTTGTACAAACTCTAGTAGTTTGCCTTCCAAGAGATATGGAAATATTTTCCAGCATGATTTACTGGAATATTCACACTCATCCAAGGAGAGTAGGAGAAAAAAAGTTGAAATAGGTTTTTTGATTGTGTTAAAGTTTAATACAAGCAACCACTGATTCATAGCAACTACTTAATTGATTCTAAAGCTTGACAGAAAATAGAAGTTTAAGGGACTTTAAAAACCTCATTACCCTTGGTCAAATAAGATAGAAAAGTGATTTGGGCTAGTAATTCTCTTCAATGCTATTTCTCTTTTCAAAATTATTTTTATTATATTTATTTTTTAAAATATTTTCACAATTATATTTGAAATTTTTTAACAAAATTCTTTTGATTTTTGATTTTTCCCCTCTCTGCCTTCCTTGAGAAGAGGCACACAATTTAATTTCAATAATACTCAGGTATACTATATATATATATAGTATACCTGAGTATTATTGAAATTCCCTATATTCCCTATATGCTTTGTTTATACATGGAAAAATCAATTTTATTTGTTTATTTTTCAACTAAAATGACAAAAGGAATCATGCATCATGAAATGAAATAAATATTAAGAAAACTCAAACAAAAATGATTTATAAAACAAGGAATCTGTTATTCAGAGTTCAGTTCTTTCTGGATTTGGATAGCAATTATCAGGACTGGTTCTTTGGTATTGCTCTGAATCAATTTCTTGATCAGAATAGTTAAATTTTTCATAGTTGATCATGTGTACAACATTTCTGACTTCCTGTGCAACGTGTTCTCCATTTTGCTTTAGTTTATGTAAGTATATCCAGGTTTTTTTCTGAAATCTTCCTCCTTATCATTTCTTACAGAACATTACATTCATATAGTACTACCTGTTCAGCTATTCCTTAAGTGATGAGCATCCCCTCAGTTTCCAATTAATTTTTTTAACGCAAAAATCCTTACTATACATATTTTGGTTCAAATAAGCCCTATTCCTCCTCCTTTTATTTTCTTCTTCTTAGGAGATAAATATACTAATGGTAATTCTAGGTTAATGGGCATATAATTTTATAACTCTTTGTACATATTTCCAAATTTTTCTTCAGAAGGTTTAGAGTAGTTTAACAAACTCCAGCAGTAAATTAGGGAACTAATTTTTCCACATTTCCACCTTTATTTTTCAATTTATTTGTGTCATGTTATGCAATTTGATAGAAATGAGGAGGTATCACAAAATTTATTTTAATTTGCCTGTCTCTAACAAGTAGAGATTTAGAGAATTTTTATGTTAACTACTGATAACTTGATTTCATCTTCTAATAATTGGCTTCCCATTTCCTTCAACCATTTATAAGCTGTTTAATGACTCTTGTTTTTATACATTTGGTTCAGTTCCTTATATGTATGAGAAACGAACTGCTAATCAGAAAAAATGCAATTTTTTTCTAATTTTCTTGTTTACTTAAAATTTTGATTACATTGATTTTGTGTAAAAACTTCAAATTCATATAATAAATATTATGTATTTGCTATTTTATAACAGATATTTTTCCATGTTGCACTAATTTAGTTATAATATCACCCTTTATGTCTATATCATAGATCTGTTTAGACCTCATCTTGCTATATGGTGTGAGATGTTGTTCTATCATTAGTTTCTGACAATCTGCTTTCTAGTTTCCAGAGCAATGTTTTGTCAAATGGTGTGTTATTACCTCAAAAGCTTGGATCTTTGTTATTTTCAAAGCTTAATGTTTTGTTCAGTCACTATTGTATGTTATATATTTAATGTATCCCACAGTTCCACCACTCTCTTTCTTAGCAAGTACCAAATTATTTTGCTGATTACTGCTTTGTGATATAGTTTGAAATCAAGACCTCATAGACCATGTGACAACACTGTTTTTCTTGATTCATTTGATAATCTTGACCTTTGTTCTGTCAGATAATTTTTTATTATTTTTTCTACTTATATGAAATAAAATTTTTATAGAATTATCATTTTCCATATGATGGTAGAGTAAAAGGCAGGGACCTGTTTGAGCTTTCCCCACAAAACCCTTCAAAGACCTTTAAATAAGGAAATTCTAGAACAGCAGAACCCACAAACAGATGGAGTGAAACAATTTTCTATTCAACTATAAATTAGAAGACTGGCACACAAAAATTTCTTTGCACCAAGGTAAGAGAGCAGGGCAGTCAAGCACAGGTCTTCCCAGAATATGTTAGGGTTCACCCAACTAGAAGCAGATCTCCCAGGAGGGCTGAATCAACAGCAGCAGTGTTGGTGCCATATTTCTCGGCCTGCAGATAGCAAAGAGAACTTAGAAGTTCAACAGTCAAGGTCTATCTCACATGAGTGTGAGTTTAGCACAGTTCAGAACAGGTTGCACCAACAGTCCCAGTCCCAGCAAACCAGGAGCAGGTCTAGGGAATCACTGAATCAGAAGCAGCAGCAGTAGCATAAGTGGCTGCTTCAGGTGCTCTCCAATGGCAGATAGTAAGGGTGTCAGAAATCAATTGTAGGAGTCACTCTGCTAGCACTGAGAAAGGATTGTGCGGCTTTATCTATTTTTGTATCTGAGTGCAGTCCTAGAAAACAGTGCTAGAGAGAAGTGAAGGAGTCAAAAACTGGAGACTGAAGTCTCAGTAGAATGGGAACCCATGTCACAGTTCCAAGGTGGAAAAGAATATTTATCATCACTCACAGACAAGAGTACAGACTTGCAAGAGGGCAAAACACTTTTCTTTAGATTATACTAATTTGAAAAAGCCTAAAAGCATGCAGGTCCCTAGAACGATACCCTGAAAATAGTTATAGGAAATTCCTGAAGTTTCAGATAGTGTGCTCTCCATTGTGGAAGAAGAATCCTGATTTAACAAACAGTCAAAAGATAAATAATCATCTGGGAAAATGAGCTAACAAAACAAAAAAAAATCTGACCATAAAAAGTTATTATGGTGACAAGGAAATCTAAATAACATAGTCAAAAGAAGATAACAAAGTTAAAGCTTTTACATCAACAGGTATGGACTCATCCCATTACATGGGAAAGGTCAAAGAGAATTTTTGAAAACCAAGTAAGGGAGATAGAGAATACTAGGCCAGAGCCAAGATCATGGAGAGAAGGAAGCACTTTCCTAAGCTCTCCTGGCCATCCTACAGAAACAGTATAAATAATACTTTGAAATGAATTCCAGAATGACAAAATTCATAAAAGAACAAAATGGAGTATTTTCCTGCTTAATATATCTGAGAGGGACTTCAGAAAAAAAAATCTGTCTTATTAGGACAGAAAGAGAGTATGTTCTAGTACAGGGAGAGAAACCCAGACAGGATATGGAGAAAGCCAGCTGAAGGCTTTCAGTCACTGTAAATATCTATGGCAGAGGTCTTTGGGTTCCAGCTCAGTAGATCAAAGTCACAGCAGTTCAGCTAGCAGAGCTCAGACACAGGTGCTCCAGACTTGGTGTACAGACAGTGTGAGACTAGATGGTGCTTCCGCAACACAAGAGATTTGGGATAGCATCCCCATGGTCCAGGAGCAGATGTCAAATTGTGTAAGAAAAATCAGAGAAAAGTCACAATTATAGAAAGTTACTATGGAGATATGGAAGATCACAACATCATCTCAGGAAAAAGATTGGCCCCCAGAGCAAAAAGACCTCTTGAAGGAATCAAAAAGAATTTCAAAAATAAATAGATCTTAGAAAACTTAGATATATTAGACCTCTGGAGAAAACTTAATAGGGAAAGAAAAGAATGGAACTTTTTCTTGGCAGTACATGGCACTTATACCAAGATTGATCATGTACTAGGGCACAAAAACCTTATAATCAGATGTAGAAAGGGAGAAATAATAAATACACACTTCTCAGACAGTGATGCAATAAAAATTTCATGTGATAAAGGGTCATGGAAAGATAAACCAAAAACTAATTAGAAATTAATTAACTTAGGGAGGCTAGGTGGCACAGTGGATAAAGTACTGGCCCTGGATTCAGGAGTACCTGGGTTCAAATCCGGTCTCAGACACTTAATAATTAACTAGCTGTGTGGCCTTGGGCAAGCCACTTAACCCCATTTGCCTTGCAAAAAAGAAAAAATTAATTAACTTTAATTTAATAATGAATGGATGGATCAAATAACAAACAATAGAAATAATCAATAATTATATCCAAGAAAATGATACTAATGAGACATCATACCAAATTTTACGGGATGCAGTGAAGGCAGTTTTGAGGGGGAAATTTATATTTCTAAATAGAGAAAGAGGAGATCAATGAGTTGGATATGCAACTAAAAAGCTAGAAAGAGAAAAATATTAAACATCCCCAGTTGAAAACATAATTAGAAATTCTGAAAATTAAGGAGAGATTAATAACATTGGCAGCAAGAAAATAATTGATCTCATAAATATAACAGTGTTTTTTTTGTGAAAAAGCCAATAAAATAGACAAACATTTGGTTAATCTGATTTTAAAAAAAAGAAAGAAGATAACCAAATTACCAGCATCAAAAATGAAAAAGGGAAACTAACCATGAGTGAAGTGAATGCATATTTATAAAAATATAAACTTCTCAGATTAGCAGAAGAGGAAATAAAATGCTTAAATAATTCTATTTCAGAAAAAAGAAACTGAAGAAACCATCAATAAACTCCCTAAGCAAAAGTCTCCAGGTACAGATCAATTTATAAGTGAATTCTACTTATGGAACACTTAAGGGACAGTTAATTCCTATTCTACATAATTTTTAAAATAAGAGAAGGAATTCTGCCAAATTCCTTTTATGACACTAACATGATGATGATACCTAAACCAGGAAGCATCAAAAGCGATAAAGAAATTTAGAGACCAAACTTCCTAATAAATATTGGAGCAAAAATCTTAAATATAATTTTGACAATGAGACTACAGCAAGTTATAAATGGAATAATACACCAAGATCAGGTAGGACTTATGCCAGAAAGGTAGAGATAGTTCAATATTAGGAAAACCCTCAACATAATTGTACATATCAATAACAATGCCAACTTTTCCATCGAAAGAGTATGCTCAATTTGGCTGGGTATTTGATGTTTGAATGTAATCAGCACCTTTGCTCTCAGGAAAATGAAATTCTAGACTCTTTAGTCCTTTGTTGCTGCTGCTTCATTTTCCCGAGGAAAAGACCAAACTTGAAGAGAATATGGGCTCTTCATGTATGAGAATTAAGAGAATCACAAAAAAGGTAAACAGGGGAAAACTTCAAGAATGCTATTAAATAAAATTAAGCTAATTACCTCCCTAAATGGGAGTATACTTCTAACTTTCAAGAACTGTATCTGTATTAGAAGAAGTAAGCTTAGAAGGCCTGAGTATAAGTTGATTTTAATCGGATAATATAAAATACTTAGACATTAAAAATAGGGATTATACTGAAATAGGAAGAAGGGGGAGGTAGAATAGAGAAATTACATGAGAGGTACCAAAAAAAACTATATTAGAAAAGAGAGAAATAAGGTGGGGTGGAGAATTGCTGAATCCTCCTTTTATCAGAGTTGGTTCAAAGAAGGAATAAAATGCATGAGTTTAGAAATTTATCTTAACTCACAAGGAATTAAAAAGGGGAAAGGGAGAAGGGGAAGGTAAAGAGGGAATGATAGATACAAGGGCAGATGGGAAGATAGAAGTAGGAGAGGAAAGGGGAAAGAAAAGGGAAGGGGAATGATAGAAGGGAGGAAGTGACAATCAAAAGCAAAACTCTGGTGAGGAAGTATAGGGTGAAATGAGAGAAAAATAAAAAGAGAAGATAGAATGGAGGATCATACAAAGAAAGCAATCATAACTGTTTATGGGAATGGAAATTTATCACCCATAAAATAGAAACAAATAGCAGAATGCATTAAAAACCATTGACCTACACTATATTGTTTACATGAAGTACATTTTAAGAAGAGTACAAATAAAAAGTAAAGGTAAAATGGTGGAGCAGAATACATTATACTTCAGTTAAGTGACAAAATAAGGGTAGAAATCCTTATCTCCTCCTCTCATTAAGAGGAATAAGACAGAAACTTGCTAAAAGTTACAATAAAAAAGAAAGTAATATCAATACTAAACATAAATGCACTAAGTGAAATAACATTCAAAATTTTACTGGAGGAGCTAAATGATTATCAGAAGAACATAGCTAGCAAAACTCAGTGAGTGGGGGAAAATAAAAAAGAACAAAGTTAAGGAGATAAATGGAATTTTAGATATGATAGAACTTTGGAGAAAACTGAATGGGGAATTCAAAGAAATAGACTGTGGTACATGACACCTACCCAAAAACTGACTATGTTAGGGCATAAAAACTTCACAATGAAATGCATAAAAGCAGAAATTTTAAATGCATCATTTTTAGATCATGAAGCAATAAAAATCATGTAAAATAAAAGACCATTGAAAAATAGCTTAAAATTAATTGGAAACTAAATAAACTAATTTTAAAGAGTAAGCAAATCAAACAGAATTAAAAAATATTCAATAATTATGATAATGACAAAAAGGAGACAAAATACTAAAATTTGTGGTATATAGCCAAAGCAGTTATTAGGGGAAATTTTATATCTCAAATGTTTATATAAATACAGTAGATAACGAGGAGATTAAGAAACTGAGTATGCAATTAAAAAAACAAGAAAAGCCACAAATTTAAAATCATCAATTAAATGACTAATTAGGAATTCTGAAAATCAAAGGATAGATTAATAAAATTGAGAGTAGGGCGGCTAGGTGGCGTAGTGGATAAAGCACCGACCTTGGAGTCAGGAGTAACTGGGTTCAAATCCGGTATCAGACATTTAATAATTACTTAGCTGTGTGGCCTTGGGCAAGCCACTTAACCCCATTTGCCTTGCCAAGAACCTAAAAAAAAAAAATTGAGAGGAAGGAAACTTTTGAACTTAAAAATAAGAGTTGTTTTGCAAAAGGACTAATAAAATAGATAAATCTTTTCATAATTTGATTTAAAAAGAAGGGAAAAAAAAGCAAATTACAAAAATTACAGAAAGAAAAGGATAAATTTGCCACAAATGAGATTGAAATTAAAGTAATAATTCAGAACTATTTTATCCAAAAGTTTGCAATGAAATTTATGAATCTAAGTAAAGGTATGAATATTTACAAAACTTTAAATTTTCCATTTGAACAGAATAGGAAATAAAATACTTAAATAACACCATTTCAGAACAAGAAATTGAATAAGCCATCAATAAATTCCCCAAGAAATAATCTCTATTATGAAAAAGGATCAAAAAAATCACTTGCACAAAAATATTTGTAGCAACCCTGTTTGTGGTGACAAAGAATTGGAAATTAAGTGAATGTCCTTCAGTTGGGGAATGGCTTAACAAACTGTTGTATATATATATATATATATATGTCATGGAACACTATTGTTCTATTAGAAACCAGGAAGAATGGGAATTCAGGGAAGCCTGGAAGGATTTGCATGAACTGATGATAAGCGAGATGAGGAAAACCAGAAAAACATTGTACACCCTAACAGCAACACGGGTTGATGATCAACCTTGATGGATTTGCAATTTTGGGCTGTCTGCAAAGGAGAATACCAACTGTATCCAGAGAAAAAATTATGGTTTTTGAACAAAGACCAAAGACTATTACCTTCAAATTTGAAACAAAAAACCATTTTCTTATTATGTAATTTTACTATCTCATACTTTATTTTTCTTCCTTAAGGATATGATTTTTTTGTCATCACATTCAAATGAGATCAATATATAACATGGAACCAATGTAAAGATTAATAGAATGCCTTCTATGGGGGGGGTGGGGGGAGGGAAGCAAGAATGGGGGAAAATTGTAAAACTCAAATAAAATCATTTTAAAAAAAGAAAAAAATACTTCATGTAAATTATATTAAACATTTAAAAAGCAATAAATTCCAATCCTATGCAAATTATTTGATGAAATGATCAAAGAAGAATTCTGTCAAATTCCTTTTATGGCACTAAGGTGATGATGATTACCCACACCAAGAAACAGAAAAAAGAAAATTATTCACCAATTTCCCCAATGAATATTTACAGAAAATTTTAAATAAAATATTAACATAACATTGCAGTAAGTTATAAATAAGATAATATTATATTATAATCAGATAAAATTTGTACCAGGAATGTAGGTTTGGTAAAGAAAGCTATGAGCATAATTGATCATATCAGTACCAAAACTAACAGAAATCATATGATTATCTCAACATGAGCTAAAAAAAATTCACAAAATAGAGCACCCATTTCTATTAAAATCATCAAAGAACATAAAAATAAATGGACTTTTTTAAGCTATAGTATCCAAAATCATCAGGAAGATATATGTAATGGGCATATTCTTGAATCATTTCCAATAAGATCAGGGGTGAAAAATGGATGCACAATATCACCACTACTCTTCATTATTGTAATAATAATGTGAGCTTTAGAAAGGAGAGAAATGGTAATTGACAGAATTAGAAGAGGAAGTAAGTCTTTCTCTCTTTGCAGATGATATGATATATACATAAAGAATTCTAGAAAATCAGCTAAAACTACTTGAAACAATTAAAAACTTGACAAAGTTGAGGGATATAAAATAAACCCATATAAATCATCAATATTTCTATATGCTATCAACAAAGCACAGCAGCAAGAGAAATTCTTGGAACCACAAGAAAGGACCCCTGTGTTTGGGTCCACAAGGACCCCCATGTTGGGTCCACAGAGAAAGAGAAATTCCATTTAAAAAATGATTGGTAATAACTACCATTGCACAGATCTGTACCCCCCCCCCCCAAAGAACTTTAAGAAAGGGTGACTTTCAGCAGTAGTGGACTAAATGATCAAGGCTCCCCTAAAACCTCAAACAAAGTGGTGGTTACATGGAAGAAAGAGGAAGAGTGACAGCTAAACCATAATATCTGAGTTTCTTGAAGATGGGTAAAAAATAAACATAAATAAAAGCAGAATCCCACAAATAAACATGAAAAATTGTGGGTGGAAGGTGGGACAAGATGAAGGGAACCACTGAATATTACAAAGTAAGATCAGTTTTGAATATTTTTAGGGTAGACAGAAGCTTGAACATCAAATAAAACAAACATTTCCATATGCAAAATAAAAGAGGATTGTGTGTGAAACTGGGAATCTTCATTATATAGAGCCTGCTTTTCTTTTTTAAATAAATTCCAGGTGTAATTTTCCAATTTGTCCTGCTTACCTAAAATCCTTCTGTCCTTTTCTCATAGAAGGAAGAAGGGGAAGAGAGAAATAGGATATCTTATCTGAAATTATCTGAACTAATTGAAAATTAACTGTTGACAACATAAAATACTTGAGAGGCTATCTGCCAAGACAACAAGAGAAATTATATGAAAAAAATTATAACCTATTTTTCAAATGAATGAAATCTTATCTAAATAATTGGAAAAATGTGAACTACTCATGGATAGATTGAGCTAATTTGATCAAAATGAAAATTATTCCTAAATTTAGCTGCTTATTTAGTCCCATAATGATTTAACTATCAAAATAATTATTTTATAGAGGTAAAAAATACTTAAAAATTCACTGCTTTTTACAGTAGATTTGGCCAAATGAAAAAAGAGATAGAATAGCTCACTGAAGAAAATAATTTATTAAATATTAGAACTGAGTTAATGATTTTATGAGAAATAAATGAAAAAAATTATTCAAACACAAAAGAATGAAAAAATAGAAAGCAAATGTGAAATATCTCACTGGAAAAACAATGACAGCTGTTGGGAGCAATATGGGAAATATGAGAAATGAATACATTGATTGTGAACTAATTCTAGAGCAATTTGGAACTATGACCTAAGGACTATAAGCCATGAATAATCTTTGTTCTAGAAATGCCACAACTATGTAAAACAAAAAGGAAAATGACTTGTATTTGCAAAAATATTTATAGCAGCGTTGTCCTGGTTATAAAAAATTTGAAATTAAGGGAAGTCCACTGGGAAATGACTGAACAAATTGTATATATGATAATGGTGAAATAAAATTCTGCTATAAGAAATGATGATCAAGGTGCTCTCAGAAAAATCTGGAAAGACTTGCATGAGCTGATGCAAAGTGAAATGTAGAGCATTAACAGAAATATTGTATGATAATCAGCTTTGAATATCTTAGCTATTATCTGCATTACAGTGACTCAAGGGAACTCTAAAGGACTTAGAATGAAAAAATGCAGTCTGCAGAGAACTGATGATATCTGAATACAAATTGAAGCATACTTTTAAAATATTATTAAAAATTATTTCTTGAGGATTATTTTCTGTCATATCATGACTATTATAGAAAATATTTTGCATGACTACACATATCCAAATTATTGAATAGCTTGCCTTCTCAATGAGGGAGTCAGGTAGGGAGAGAGAAAGAGAGAAAGTCTACAATTCAAAGTGTTCAAATGAATGTTAACAATTGTTTTGACATGTACCTGGGGAAAATAAAATACTAAATAAAAATATCATGGGTGATAAATAGCAAAGATGGAATTTGAATCCTCTGACTACAAACTAGCATTCTTATCTCAATGAAGCAGGTGAAGTAAAGAAAGCACTAAAACATCTTTATAAATGGAGATAAGTGTTTTGTAAAGAGGTTCATATATAAAAAAATCATATATATATATATATATATGACAATATAACAAAATTAAAATTCTGACTGAAATGTGATGCTTGTTGAAAAAATATTTAATATATTTCCTTATATGTCTTTATGATAAGATATAATACCACTTTTATTATATCTATTGTCAAGATAGCAATATGGTTCTGTTAAGGAACATTAAAGATTATAATAGAACATACACATTTCATAAAACATCATGAAAGAAATGTCATAGGAAGTAATATTTGACCAAGGCAATGCAAAAATATAGGTCTTGAACAGTGTAACTTGAACATCTGGGATTAAAGGTTACTTTTGAAAGTTACAATGGATAAGGTATTGGACTCAATATCAGGAATAATATTAATATTAATGATGATAAAAACTAGTAATATTTATTCAGCTGTTATTTAGTATCAGACATTTTGCTAAGTAATTTACAACTGTTCTCTCATTTGATCTTCACAACAACCCTGGGAGATTGATATTAAAAGTTTTGTAGTTAAAACTTGCTTAAAATACTTACTATGGGACTCTGGAACAGTCATTTTAAACTCTCTGTGTCTCACTTACCTTAGGTGGAAAATGGTTAGTTTGAATTCAATATTATGTAAAATCCCTTTCAGCTCTAAATTTATAATCATTTCAATGGCTGATACAGAGCGAAAGAGCTTGACAAAGGATCTAGAAATTTGAGAAGCATAACTATAGATTGCCTGGATTTGCAATATAGGATAAAACATTGACAGCATTCTAGTGGTTGACTATGATAAATGCCTGTGGTAAATGACATCTGAGTTCTGAGAAATCCAAATGGCTATGAAATTTCTCCTTTCACACCTAGTTTGTATAAGAATACTACCTGGTAGTGAGAAGAAAGAATAAGAAAGTTATCTATTACTGCTACTCTTATTAATATCTCATAGGGGATAGAAAGCTGTCCTCAAAGTCAGTAATACCTAGTCTGAAGTTGCACCTCTAAGTAATACTAACAATCTGATATTAGGCAAGTTACTTAATTTTGCAGTGTCCCATTCATGTTAAGAAATTGTAAATCAAAATAATGTTGGTGATCTGCACCATATTTCCTCATTTGTTTCTCTGTATCTTTGAAACTAACCCACAAACACGAAAAATGAAAATGAAAATGTACTTTCTAATATAGTCTTGAGTTTTGTATAGAAGGTCATTAAAACAATTGAACTTACAAATAAAGGTTAAAATCAAATAATTGATTTTAATTCCCATTTATTTCCTCTAAGAACAATTCACTTTTACTCTTTTGCAAAAAGAGAATTCTAATATAAAAAATAATAAAGCTGAACTCAGAAATTGCTTAATCTTATAAAAAGAACTTACAGCGTTTCAGTGTTTGATGCACTAAAAATATTGTCATTTCTCAAACAGAAACATCTAGAGGACTATACCATCTAAAACATTCTAAATCACATTCTGAAACACTAAAATCAACCTACCTTAAGAATTCACATAAAAAAGGAAAGCATAAGGGGCAGCTATGTGGTGTAATGGATAAAGCACCGGCACTGGAGTCAGGAGTTACCTGGGTTCAAATCCAGTCTCAGACACTCAATAATTACCTAACTGTGTGGCCTTGGGCAAGACACTAAACCATCTTTGCCTTGCAAAAAAAAAAAAAAAAACCCTAAAAAAAAGGAAAGCATATCTAGACTGTCTATTAACTAAATTAGTATGCATATTTATGATTGTGTATCAAATTAGTCCCTCATTACTTACTTCTTAGATAAGTAATGCAAATAGTAAATTGAATGGGGTGGATTGACTTTAGGAAATCACCTAGCATTTTTATTGACTCCAAATTTCTCTATGAAATGAAGAATTTTACTATTAATATTATTACATCAATGACTTTGTATGCCTTAGATTACCAGTTTCCAAATAAATGGAGTGCAGTGAAGAGGACCATAACTAAATATGACCAGGATCAATAAAATAAGATTTGATTTATATGGTATGCAAAAGATGCCATCAGACAGATGTATGGTAAGAAGGAGAAAAAAATGGGTTACAGAAAGCAAGAAGTCACCAGGGAGAAAAAAGAATGATATGGGAAAGACTTGTACAAAATAAGAAGAAAGAAATGGAGTATCATCTATATTATTTACTGGAATACACACATTAACAAGATCACGCAATAATCAATTTATAGAAACAGAGAAATATACTTATAGGGAATCAAATAATTTAGACTAACTGTTAAGAAGAAAGCTCAAGTGTCTCCATACACCCAAAACTACATTACTCAGAGTAAGAGATTGACAAACCATGTCAGATGAAGTCAGATAATTTTACCATCAAATTTCAGGATTGGCTTTGGTTAGAAGGATGAATTTGAGCTAATGATACTTTCAAATAACCTTTCCCTAAGAGATGCTTGCACATTACTGTGAAGTAAAATTAACTAAATGTAAAAATCTCTGTGAGTTTACCCAATAAAAATTACAGGTGACTGAACAGGTTATCATAGTTAGAATAGAATTATTTTGGGAACTGATATTGTGATTGTAAGCAACCTTATGAAATGAATGGCAGAGTTGAAACTAAACCAGCACAGCAATCCTCTAATCCTTTAATTAATTAATATAGGTGCAGAATACTTGTATTGGTGCAATTTCACAGAATTTTCTTTAAATTTTTCAACAGCATATTATAAAGGCATTACAGTAAATGAATAGTAATTATGATTGTGAAATATAATGTCAAAACTAATAAAATCAACCTTATGGCCTAATTAGTATTGCAATCTGTCTAAAATTTTCTAGAATTATAGTTTATCATATAAAAGGGCACAGAAAATGAAATGTAAATATATCCATTCATGATTACTTTTTTCTTTTTTTTTCTGATTTAGCTAGCAGACAAATTTTATTTTATTCTCTTCTTTAAATTGACAAAAACTGTACCATGATTTGGTGTTCATGTAGATTAAGAAAAAGGACACTGAACATGCTTCTAATACAAATACATTTGTAAGCAGGATAAAGGATAAAACTAAAAATTGTCATTTTCATCGGTCAAGAAAACTTGATGCTCCAGTCACTGATGACATTAGACTAATGTATGTGTTCAATAGAAGTTAAGTTCAATGTGAAGGTCAAAGTGAATTTTAATTCACTCTTAAGAGATAATGAACAATTGTAGTATCTTTTAAATACATTTAAAAAATCAGACAGAATTCTAATATAAAAAATACCATTGAATCCAGAAATTTATGGTTTTTAACACTTGCCTTTTTTTTCTTTGGTGTAAGGAAGCATTTATGTATAATCAAATTAATAAGTCAAATGCTATTCAGGTTAATTTACTATGATATTTTACTTTTTTTTGCTTTTCATTTACTAATGACCCTGACTGGGAAGATGCTTAATTCTCACTGAATCTTTCTCTGTCCATTGTCTTTGTCTCTCTGTCTTTCTGTCTCTCTGTATGTATGTGTGTGTATGTGAACATCTGAAATTTGTTATCATATGTCTATTGCTTTAACCCTATGGAATCTTTATGGGAATGATTCATACATATATTTACAGTATTCTTGGGGGAGGCTAGGTGGCGTAGTGGATAGAACACCAGCCTTGGAGTCAGGAGTAACTGAGTTCAAATCTGGCCTCAGACACTTACCCCAGCACTGATTGCTGATTAAGTTAATTCACTTTTTATTCTGAGGGTCCATCCCAGATTGTTCAAGGACAACACAGATCCTGCCCCAGGCTTAGGGAATGGGAAACTAATCAACTTCACAGACAATGCAGACAAAACTTCTGTCATCCCTCACTGAGTAACACTTGGGAGTTCCTAAATCCAGTGAGCAAGGTCTCTAGGGATTTCAAAACCAAAGGTCTGTGAACCAAACCCTCCCTCTTAACACAAGGCCCTAATAAAAGGGCCCAAAATGAAGAAGAACCAATGTAAAGCAGGCTCCAATGAATATTACCTTGAAGATAAGGATACCAGCTCAGAGGAGAATATGAAATGGTCTCCAGCCCAGAAAAACTTCTTGGAAGAAATCAGAACAAAGTTTTAAAACCAAATGGGGGTGGCTAGGTGGCAACCCTGGGTGGATAAAGCACCAGCCCTGGAGTCAGGAGTACCTGGGTTCAAATCCAGTCTCAGACACTTAATAATTACCTATCTGTGTGGCCTTGGGCAAGCCACTTAACCCCATTGCCTTGCAAAATATCTAAATAATAATAATAATAATAATAATAATAAAGATAAAAAATAGAGTACTCTTGATGAAAAAATGAGAAGGGTAGAGGCAAATGTTTGAAGAAAAATTCTCTATAACAGATCATAGCTTTCCAGTAACCCAATCAACTGAGAGTAGGACACACATTTTTTTAATATATATGTTTATTTATATGTACTAAGTTTAACAAAGAAGTAACAAGATTCCATTATTTATGTTCCTATGTGTGCATAAATTTAAGGGTTTTTTTAAGGGTTTTTTTTGTAAGGCAAATGGGGTTAAGTGGCTTGCCCAAGGCCACACAGCTAGGTAATTATTAAGTGTCTGAGATCGGATTTGAACCCAGGTACTCCTGACTCTAGGGCCGGTGTGTTATCCACTGCACCACCTAGCCGCCCCGACACACATTTTTATTAAGGTATTCAAGATTGCTAAAGGATAATATCACAAATGTTACTTAATTTAAAGATTTCCTGATTATCAATAGTAAACAAGAAACAAAATGGAAAATGTATGCTTGTTAAAAAAGTGTTTTACAAATTCATAAAAAGATATTGAATATCAAGTCCAAATAAAAGCAAGATTTCTGACAAAAGGTGATGTTTTCCAGAGGCTTCTGCTTGTGAACAACCCTGATTTCATGAAACTTACAAATGTTATAGATAATCCTGAAGGAGATCTATTGCTATTATTATTAAATTGGCCAAGCAATTCACATATGAAAAATCAAATACATAGAAGATTATCTAGTTTATTACTTTTACCTGAATGGAAAGCTCATTGAATTTTTCTAAAAGCATATATATATATATATATATATATATATATGCTTATTATATACATATGCAGACCTTGAAACATAAATTGCCAATGAAAAGTATAGTGAACTGAGGAAAGCAATTCAATTGTATTTGGAAATGAGGGCAATAATTTTTATGTTAATAATGTTCCCTGATAAACGGATATGTTTGAAAAGTTAGCAGTTTCCTGAAAATGGCATATGATGAAAAATCATGGAATAATAATAATAACTAAAACAAATGTGTGTGTGTGTGTGTGTGTGTGTGTGTGTGTGTGTGTGTGTGTGTAGTGCTTTCTATTTGACAGGTGCAAAAGAAATAGTTTTTGTCTCCTTTTAACTTCAGAAAAATCCTGAGTGAGGGTTGCAATTATTTCCATTTTATAGATGAGGAACCAGTCATATAGAGATTGTGACTTGCTTAATCATATAGAGAACAGTTGCCTGGCATCAAATTTGAAATCAAATCTTCCTGACTCCAGCCCCAGAACATTATATATCTATAGACTGTGTTTCTTAGCTGACTCCAGACATGGTAATCTCACAAAAATCTCTATTTGAATTGATGTGACAGACAATGAGAAGGGCATTATGAGCATGCATAAGAAGAAGCATATTGAGAATTATCATTCTAAAGATAGTATAAAAAGAAATTATCAGTGTTGTGTATTACTGCTATTTTGCTCAAAACTGATATTTGCTTTTGCTAAAAAATTCTAATGGAAAAAGTCATCTATTAATAATATTGAAATTTCTTGTTACCTAGATTGCTATTTATGGAGAATACATAAATTTGTTTAATCTGTATTCTTAATCCTAGCCACAAGCACTTGTAACCCTTTGGTACAGTCTTCTAAAATACAATACTAACTATTTACCACATTGAAGTATCAGCACAGTCCATTTTTAACAAATGTTTCCTCCAAAATGACTTTCATTTCCAATTCTTTTAGTTTTTAATTTCTCTGCTTTTAAGTTTCACTTTTAAGTCAAGGAAAAATTCAAAGAATTACTATTAAGGGAGATATACTGTATACAAAAAAATTAAAATGTTCACAGTACATTTTTACATTTTTACTTTATTGTATTCTCTGGTTCTTCCTGATATAATACCACTATTCTTTGCAATAAAACTGAAAGTAGAAGTGGACTTTCATGTTTTGCTTATGTTGATAGATATATTTAACCCAAAATCATACTAAAATGGTTTCTGTTTGTCTCAGTAATAAGCTTTTGTAAAATTCACAGAACAGTACATCTAAAAACCTCTGGTAGCTTTAATCCTTAGCAGCTGTCAGCCATTCTTAGTGATTTGTAAACAACCCACTAATGTGTTTAATTGTCTATCCAAAAAGTGCCCCACCTCCTTTCTGGCCTACTGAACAAATATGAAGACATATTGAATAAGAGAAATCACTCCTTAATTTTATCTTTTGATAGTGTTATACACTACCTAGTGTTTTACATAAAAATCAAAACTCCCCACTATGTATTACATAAATATATATATATATGCATATATATATATGAATATATGTATGAATATGTGTATTTTTATACATACATACACATGTGAATGTTGAGGCATAAAGAGCATGATATTAAAATGATAGCTTATCAGTCATCTTAACTCTTGAAAAAGAAAAGAAAATAGGGAGAGAATCAAAAGTTATGTAATGACTTAAACTGGACCTATTTGAACTACTCTAGTTCTAGAAATGTGTTCAAGTACAAACTTAAGAAAATTTAAAATACTGTAATTCAAAAGTCAATGGCTCAATATATGATAATCTCATAAAAAAAGTAAGTGAAATATTACTGATATTGGTGTCCATGCAAATAAACTTTAAAACTGAGGAACACATGCATTTTTCTGAATTATTTTAGTAAATTACTTAGAATTTGAATAATGCTGGTCTTCTTTTGACTCACAATATTTTTCCTGTGAATCGTGTTTTCTTTTAATTTCTAAGAAATTCCTCCCTCAGAGTATTTTTATAAATGACAGGCAGAATTGGTTTTCATTTTAAAAAAATAAAACCTCCAAAGATCTATAGTGTCTTTATACATATCTCAACCTCAGTAATATTAATGACAATATACAAAACAAAGGAACGCAGGAAACGACTAGGTCTGCTTTTTAAATAATTCATCTTCATCCATATCACCATATAAGCCATAAGAATTCAATAAATAATACAAAAGGAATATAATCACATTGAAATAGCTCATATGTAAAAATGCAAGCTGAGAAACTGATTAAATTTCATAGGAAAAACAGTTTGCCCTCAATCCTCTCCCTATTCATTTATCTTTCATGCTATAAGGCTCTAGAAGATTGATGACATATCATTTAATACCATGCTATCTAGGCCACAATATTCATCCTCATGTCATATAACTTGTTTTTACATACATTGTTATAAAAGAAGGTCTTTTTGTTTGTTTTTTTTTGGAATATTTTTTAGGGGGAGTACATGTCAATAAGCTATTATTTTGGGGTTTGAAAAGGCATGCATTCAGATATTAGGGTTTTGAATTTTATTTCCCTAGGGAGGATTGAAAAAGATGAAAATGCATTTGTTTTATCTATATTTCAAAAGTCAGTCATGCTCAATTGCTTTCCTGGGTATTTCTTTGTAATACGTGAGTTGGACCTCTAAGAATGATAAGGGGATATAATGACATTGGTGTAAAGAGAAGGTGAAGATAAAAATATGAGCTAAGATTAGGGAGGCCTACAAAGCTGGTAGTATCAAAACACAGACTGAAGCACATTTTTTTCTCTTTACTTTATTTATCATGAGGGTCTATATTTAGGGTGGAGGGGTATTATGTTTACTCTTAAAGAAGAGTATTTTAGTAATGTATTAAAAAACATTAGTTGTACAAAAATAAAAATAAATAAATAAATAAACAAACAAACAATTTTTTTTTAAATATAGAAAATCTTATGGGGAACCACAAAACTCAGTGAATAGCCTAGCATAAGAACATTTACCAACTGGCTCTATCTCAGGGGGAGCATGGGTGAGATGAGGGTAGAGAGCAGAGAGTCAGTTCAGGGGCTGTTGGATAAAGCCCGGTGACTAACCAGAGAATATTAACTGAAGTGTTTTTTGTGCATGGAGAGGCATGGAGAGCTCTAACACATAAATTTAAATGTGTGGGGCAAGAGAGTTCCAGTGCAGTGGCTAAACAATGATCCAGTCAGTTTAATTCGTGTGGAAGAAGATGGGACCACAAATCCCTGTATTTTCAGGGAAGTCCTCATGTTTCCAATTGACTCCCTTCTCCCCCAGAAATGGGGGAGAAAAATTACTCTTTCCAGAACAAAGTAACAGTCACCCAGTCACCCAGGTTCAGGTGAGAGTGGCAGATCTCCCCAGTGCTGACTCAGGATTAAGGAGATTAACTATATTGCCTGAGGGTGCAGCCTACATTGTTCAAGGATAAACTGGATCCTGCTGTGCCCTGTCAACTCCTCAGGCCTAGTGATTGGACCTAATTTGACCTAATCAAGGTCACAGATATTCCAGAGAAAGCATCTAGCATCCCGTATGGGCTGGCCCACATAGAGATACTAAATCCAGTGAGAAAAGTCTCTAGGGATTTCAACACTAAAGGTCTGTGAACAAGTCCCATACCAAATAAAAAATCCGAGGAAAATAAAAAAACAGAAGAAAGTGGGGTACATTGAGAGATCTTGAAGACAAGGATCCTAACTCAGAGAGAACTAGAAATTCAGAGGAGAATATGAATTGGTCTCTAGCCCAGAAAGACTTCTTAGGAGAGATCATGAAGGAGTTTAAAAATTAAGTGGAAAAATTGGGAAAAGAAATGCAAGATACGATTAACACTTTTCAAGAGTAAATTATCATCTTGAAATGAGAAAACAAAGATACAATTTGAGAAATGCAAAAAAAATAATTCTCTCAAAACCACAATTGGGCAAATGGAAAACTTCAAAAATAGAATTGACCAATTGGGAAAGGTGTCGTAAGAGGTAAATGAAAAAATTCTTGTCTAAAATAAATATTGGAACCTGTGGAAACTAATCACTTCATGAGACAAAAAGAATCTTTTAATCAAAACCAAAAAAAGTAAAAATTAGAAAATTTAAAATACCTTTTCAGCAAAACAAATGACCAGAATAGATACAGAAGAGACAAATTAAGAATGATTGGGCTTCTTGAAAATATTGTGGAGAAAAAATATCCTGAAACCATAATTCTGGATATAGTGAAGGAGAATTGCCCTGCAAGTAAAAATCAGTGAATAAAATAGTTATTAAAAGAATGCATGTATCCCCTCCTGAAAGGGACACCAAAATGAAAACACCAAGGAATATAGTAACCAAACTGCAGTACAGTCAGATAAAATAGAAAATACTGCAAGCAGACAGAAATAAATAATTTTGATACCAAGGAAAACATGAAATGTTACACAGTACCTGGCTGCATCAACATTAAAGGATCAAAGTGCCTGAAATTTGATATTCTGAAAAGCAACTGAACTTGAAATGTAGCCAAGAATTCACTATCTGGCAAAACTAAGCCTTCTCTTCCTGGCTAAAAGATGAACATTTTAATGAAACAGGAGACTTCCAAATTTTCCTGATGAAAAGACCAGAGCTAAATGGAAAAAAAATTGACTTCAAGCAGGAGACTCAAGAGATACATGAAAAGGTAAAAAAAGGGAAAAGGAAAATAATCTGTTGTACAATAAGATGAAACTGACAATATCCCCACCTGGGATAAGTCTACTGATGGGAGACATCAGCCCCTCTCTCTCTCTCTCTCTCTCTCTCTCTCTCTGAATTAGATAATTCTCATCATAAAATAAGCAAGAAAAAAGTTAAGGATTTAAATAGATTTTTAGAAAACCTAAACATGATAGATTTTTTTGGAGAAAATTTAATGGGGATAGAAAGAAATATACCAGTTTCTCTATAGTACATGGATCCTACACAAAAATTGACCATAATTTAGGATATATAAAAACCTCATAAACAAATGCAGAAAGACAGAAACGGAATATTTCTTTCTCAGATCATAATGCACTAAAATCTCTTGTAATAATGGGCCACAGAGACATAGATCTGAAACTAATTTGAAAATAAATAACCTCATTTTAAAGAATGGGTGGAACAGACAAAAACTATAGATAAAACTCATGATTTCATTCTAGACAATGACAATATCAAGTCAACATACCAAAACTTATGGGATATAGCCAAGGCAGTAATTAGGGGATAGATTGTAGTTTTAATTGCTTACCTGAATAAAATAGAAAAAGAAGAAATCAGTGAACTACACATCCAATTAAAAATATTAAAGAACAAATTAAAAATCCCCAATTAAATACCAAATTAGAATTTCTTAAAATTAAAAGAGAAATTAATAAAATTGAAATGAAGTAAACAATTGAATCAATAAATAAACTGGGATTTGGTTTTATTAAAAAAAACCAATAAAATAGTTAACCTTTGGTTAATTTGATTCAAAAAAGTAAGAAGAAAACCAAATCACTAGTATTATAAATGAAAAAGGTGAACTCATCATCAATGAGGAGGAAATTAAAGTAATAATTCCAGATTATTTTGCCCAACTGTATGCCAATAAATTTGATAATCAAAGTGAAATGGATGAATATTCATAAAAATATAAGATAGCCAGGGTAAATGAAGAGAAAATTAAATAACTAAATAACCCTATTTCAGAAACAGCAATTCAATAGGACATCAATGAACTCACTCAGTAAAAATCTCCAGGGCCAGATGAATCGACAAGTGAATCTATCAAACATTTCTGCAACAATTTGTTCCAATTCCATTATTTTTTTGAAAAATAGACAAAGATGTTACTCTGTCTAGATCCTTCTATGACACCAATATGGTGATAATACCTAAACCTGAAAGAGTCAAAACCATGAAAGAAAATTATAGAAAGATTATAGAAAATTATAGACCAATTTCCCTAGTGAATATGGATGCAAAAATATTAAATAAAATCTTAGCAATATAATGCAAACCATCAGTTTAATTGATTATATCAATATCAAACCTAACAGAAATTATAGGTTTATCTCAATAAAGGCTGAAAAAGTGTTTGACAAAATACAGCACCCATTCTTACTAAAAAACACCAGAGAACATAGGAATAAATGAATTGTTCCTCAGAATGATAAACAATATCTATCTGAAACCATAAGTATGCATAATATGAAATGGGGATAAACTAGAGGCATTCACAATGAAACAAGGATGCCAGTCATCACTACTAATATTCAGTATTGTTTTAGAAATGTTAACATTTGATAATAAGAAAAGAAAAAGAAATTGAAGGAATTAGATTCACAAAAGAGAAACAAAACTTTTACTCTTTGCAGATGACATGGTGGTATATTTAGAGAACCCTAAACATCACCAAAAAACTACTAGAAACATTTGGCAACTTTAGCAAAGTCACAGGATACAAAGTAAACCAACATAAATCTTAAGCATTTCTATATACTACTAGAAAGATACAGCTTCAAGAGTGAGTAAGAGAAATCCCATTTAAAATAACTTCAGACAATATTTTATATTGTGGGAGTATACCTGCAAAAGCAGACTGAGAAAATCCATGAAAACTAATCTAAAACATTTTCACACACTTAAAATTGCATTTAAATAATTGTGCAAAGATCAACTTCTCATGGACAGGTCAAGCTAATATAATAAAAATGATAATTCTACCTAAATTAAACTATTTATTTAGTCTAATCAAATTTCTAAGACTTATTTTAATGAGCTAGAAAAAATTGTAACTCAATTCAAATCAAGGGATTTAATGAAAAATGTGCAAAAGAAGATGGCATAGTCCTACTTACCAGATCTAAAATTATATTATAATGCAATTGTCACAAAAAACTATCTGGTAACTAAGAAATAGCATAGTGGACCAATGGAATAGTCTAGGTGAAAAAAAGACAGCAGGAAATGATTATAGGAATCTGCTGTCTGATAAACCCAAAGAGCCCAGATTCTGGGATAAGAACTCATTTTTCATTAAAAACTGAGGGGAAAATTGAAAAATAGTATGGCAGAAACTTGGATTAGACCAATGGTTTGCACGCTGTTCCAAGATAAGATCAAAATGGTTGCAGGATTTAGACATAAAAGATAATATTATAAGCAAAGTAGTTGAACAAGTAATATTTTCCCTGTCAGCTCTATGAAAAAGGGAACAGTTTATGTTCAAGGAAGAGATGGAGAACATCATTAAAAACAAACTGGATAATTTTGTTTATATGAAATTAAAAAAAACTTTTTGCCCAAACAAAACTACTATAACCAAGATCAAAATAAATGTAGAAAATTGGAAGAAAATTTTACAACTAGTCTTTCTGACAAAGGACTCCTTTCAAAAAATATATAGAGACCAGAGTCATATTTATAAAATAAAAAGCCATTCCCCAATTGAAAAAAGGTCAAAGGATAACCAAAGGAAATTTGCATATGAGGATATCAAAACTATCTGAAGCTATTTGAAAAATGGATCTAAATCATTACTGATTAATGAAATATAAATTAAAGAACCTCTGAGGTACCACCTCACATCTCTGTGATTGGCCAATATGACCAGGAAAAAAAATTGATCAATGTTGCAAGGGATGTGGGAAATCTGGAACACTAATGCATTTTTCTTTGAACTGTGAACTGATGCAGCCTTTAAGGTAAGGAATTTGGAATTATGCCCAAAGGGCAATAAAAAAATGTGCATTCCCTCTGAACCAGCAATACCTCTACTGGGTATATATCATGAAGAACTCAAGGAAAATGGTAAAAATATCACTTGTACAAAAATATTCATAGCAGCTCTGTTTGTGTTGGCAAAGAATTGGAATTTGAGGGAATGTCCTTCATGTGGGGAATGACTAAACAAATTGTGATATATGAATGTTTTGCAACAGTATAGTTCTACTAGAAACCAGGAGGGATGGGATTTCAGAGAAGCTTGGACTTGCATCAATTGATGTTGAGCGAGATGAGCAGTATTTGCAGAACATTGTATACCACAACAACAACATGGGGATCAACCTTAATGAAGCTGCTTATTCCATCAGCACAATAATCAGGGACAAATTTAGGATATCTGCCACAGAGAATACTATCTACATCGAGAGAAAGAACTGTTGAGTTTAAACAAAGACTAAAGATTTAAAACAATTTTAAAAAAAGTTGATTTATATACTACATAATTTTCCTATCTCTAACATTTTGTTTCTTCCTTAGGATATGTTTTTTCTCTCACCACATTCAATTTTGATCAATGCATAACATGGAAACAATATAAAAATTATCAAATTGCCTTCTGGTGGGGGAAGAGGAAGGGAAGGGAGGGTGGGAGAAAAGTTGTAAAATTCAAAGCCTTATAAAAACATGTTAAGTAGAAACTACTCTTTCACATAATTGAGAAACAAATAAAATATTTATATAATTAAAATTATTTAACATAAGCTAACATTTTTGGAGCACAGAAGATAGAAAGGAAAAAAGCTTCTAATCACATGACAAGATAGTATTTGTTACATAAATGTGTTCTTCATAATATTTTGCAAAGGATAAAAAAGTGCATTCAAACCTATCAGCAGCCCACATATTATATAAAAATTAATTGAGAAAAATAATATAAGAATTTGGAATTTGGTATCATGAGTTTAGTATACTTGGTACAATTTAAGATTTCTTGAGTCATGATGATATTGTATGCCTTACCCCACAAAATCCAATCTCAATCATATTTAAAAGAGATCTTTAAGGAAAGAGATTGTTTCATTTTTTCTTCCTAGTTCTTTGTGTAGTGATTTTTCATAGGAGGTATTTAAATACATATTGACTGACTGATTGATTCTTTTTCTTATATTTGCATCTATCCTTCAAGAAAAATATAATAAATGTAGTAGATAACTTTTTTCTTTTTGGATTTTTTTCCTTTGCAATTTTTCAAAGCAGTTTACTTTAAGTAGATTGTTGGTGCTTAATTACACCAAAAATATGTTTTACCTTTACTCTTTTTTTTAATTTGCAATTTAAATTGTCCAAGATTTCATGGGACTCCATGATTAACAAATATAGAATAACAATTACAGAATACATATATGTTAAAAAGTTGATGGATTATTTTTATTAGAGTGAGAAATCTGAGATCATTGAAATTGTACGGAAGCTCCCAAATATGAGTTAACCCACTTTTCCACACAACAGTAGAACCACTAATATAAAAATTACCACATTGCTTCACACATATTTCATGTATTCCTTATATTACTATTTTAAATATAGATTCTAATTACATGCAAAATTTTTAATATTCATTGTTATAATTTTCAGATTCAAATTATCTCTTTCTCCTTCGCACTCAATAAACAAGGCAATGAATCTATTTAGGTTAAACATGCACAATCATGTCAAAGATATTTCCATATAAGTCATGTTGCAGAAATAAAACACAAAAAGAGTGTTCTGTAATGTTTACTTCATTCTCCTTGTGGAGTCTGGAAGTGTATAGCATTTTTTCATTATGACTCCTTTGGAATTGTCTTGCATTATCATATTGCTGAAAATAGTTAAGTCTTTTACAACTGCTAGTCATAATAGTGTCATTGTATACAATGTTCTCCTAGTTCTATTCATGTGACTTGATGTCAGTTCATTAAAGACATCCAGGTTTCTTTTTTTTGTTCTGCAAGCATCCCAAAAGATCATTTTTATATCAAAGGAATATTTCATCACAAATAGGCATTGCCTAAATTTCCAGTTCCTTGCCACCACTAAAAAAAGTTGCAAATATTTTGTACATATAAATCTTTTCTTTTTCTTTTTCTTTTTTTATCTTATTGGACTAGACTTAGAAGTTTTATTACTGAGTCAAGGACCTTGCAGAATTTTATAACAGCTTCAAATTCACTCCAGAATGATTTCATTTGTTCATAACTCTACCAAGAGAGCAATAGTGTTTCACTTTTCACACATCCCCTTCAATATTTGTCATTATCCCTTTTTGTCATATTAGTCAATCTTCTTGGTGTAGTACTTCTAAGTTTTTAAAATTTGCATTTCTCTAATTAATAAATTATTACATGACATGTTAACTTCTTCATCTGAAATTTTACTATTCTTGTACTTTGACCATTCATCAATTGGGGAAAGATTTGTATTATGAATATGCTCGGTTCTTTAATGTATTTGAAAAAATGTGACCTTTTATGGAGAAATTTACTGTAATACACCCCCCCTCCCTGTTTTTTTTTTTGCCTTATTCTAATCTTGATTTCATTGTTGTTGGTTTGTTTGGGGAAAATGTTTTTGGTGCAAAAATTAACAGTTTTATATATCATAATGCTTTCTATCTAACCTTGGGTGATCTAAATATCTGATAGTAAATTATTTCAGTACTTTCCTCATTTGTTTATGATATAATCATTTATATCTTAAACACATGTGAGATGTTGGTATATACCTACTTCCTGCCAAACTGTATTGCAGTTTTTCAAAAAGATTTTTTTTGTTCTTATAATGATTTCTTGTCCCAAATGCCTGGTTCCTTGTGTTTACCAATACTAGATAACTAAGGTCTTTTTTCTTATGTATTGAGTACCTAATTCATTCCACTGATTTATCACTCTATTTCCAAACAGTACTAGAATATTTTGTTGATTACTGATTCATAATACATGCGGCTAAATCACCATTCCTTTTTTTGTACGTAAATATTTTATTTATTTTGAGTTTTCCAATTTTCCCCCTAATCTTACTTCCCTCCCCCCCACCCCCCAGAGAAGGCAATTTGCCAGTCTTTACATTGTTTTCATGGTATACATTGATCCAAATTGAATGTGATGAGAGAGAACTCATATCCTTAAAGAAGAAACATAAAGTATAAGAGATAGCAAGATCATACAATAAGATATAAATATTTTTTCCTAAATTAAAGTCCTTGGTATTTATTCAAACCCCACAGTTCTTTCTTTGAATACGAATGGTGTTCTCCATTGGAGACAGCCCCAAATTTTCCCTGATTGCTGCACTGATGGAATGCACAAGTCCATCAAAGTTGATCATGGCTCCCATGTTGCTGTTAGGGTGTACAGTGTTTTTCTGGTTCTGTTCATCTCACTCAGCATGAGTTCATGAAAATCCCTCCAGGCTTCCCTCAGTTCCAATCCCTCCTGGTTTCTAATAGAACTATAGTATTCCTTGACATACATATACCACAGGTTGCTAAGCCATTCACCAATTGAAGGACATTCACTTGTAAATCACCATTCTTAAGATTTTTTTCCTCCTTGAGAGTTTAAACATTTTCTTCTTCAAGACAAACATTGCTATAATCTTTTCCTAGCTCTGTAAAAATAATTTTGGCGGTTATTTCAAAATGGCATTGAAAATTATGATATTGTAGGTAGAACTGTCATTTTTATTATATTGATTCAACTACCAAGAGCAATTTATCATTCTACGATTGATTAGGATTTTTTTGTATGAAGAAAAAAGTTTTATAATTGTGTTCATATAGTTCCTGGATTTGTCTTGGCAGTATATTTCTGTATATTATCTACTGTTTTTGTACATGGAATGTCCTTTCTATCTCTTGGCGTTGGAGTTTGTTCTTACTATAAAGAAATACTGATGATTTATTTGGGATTATTATAAATGCTGCAAGTCTGCTAAATTTGTTCATTATTTCAATTTGTTTTTAGTTGATTTTCCTAAAATTTTCTAAGACCATCATACTATCTCTAAAGAGTAATAGCTTTGTTTATTCATTTTCTATTCTAATTCAGCCAATTTCTTTTTCTTCTCTTAATCCTAAAACTAGTATTTCTGGAAAGATATTAAATAATAGTGGCAATAATGAGAAAGTAATATAATGACTTAAAATGCTTTTTGCAATGATTTTTACTAAAGATAATTTATCCCCATTATATTCAGATCCTGCTGCATCCTTTTTTCACTCTTTAATTTTAATTTTTTTTAATATTATGTCCTCATAGTTAAATCACATTCATGCCCTTTCTCTGTGAGAATTTCTTCTAACTGCCCTAATTATGAGAAAGATCTTAGGAGATACAAGAATCATCTTCCCATGTTGAATGCACATATTTTATCCTTATTTAAGCCCTTATAATTTCTCTTTCCCATTTGTCTTTTTATGCTTCCCTTAAGTCTTATCTCTGAAGTTTAATTTCTATTTCCCTAAGGTCTTTTAATGCAGAATGCTTGAAAGTCCTCTATTTCATTAAATATACATTTTTTCCTCCAAAGGATAATATTCAGTTTTGCTGTTAGATAATTCTTGCTTTGAGTTCCAGAGTATTATATTCCAAGTTCTATGACCATTTAAGGGAAAGACTGTTAAATCTTGTGTGATTCTGATTGTGGCTGAATAATATTTGAATCATTTCTTTCTGGCTGCTTGCAATATTTCCTCTTTGATCTGACAGCTTTGGAAATTTTCTACAATGTTCTCTTTTAATTTTTCATTATATTTTTGAATTTATTTTTTTATTTTCATCCATTTCTAAATGCATATTTACAAGGTACAAAATTTCCCTCTACCCTTCCTTACCACCTCACTTACCTCAGTAGAGAATAGTTAGGTTAGCATTTTACATGCATATTTTGTTAAACATATTTACAAATTAGTAATTTTTGGATGAGGAATTAGTATTAAGGGAAAGAGATATGTAAGAGATAATTTTTATAAAGTATTCATCAGATTTGGCAAGGGTGTTTTTTTTTTCCTGTGTGTTTTGTTTTGCTTTATTTTTCTTCCTCCGTTTGGGCATATTATAGACCATTACCAGTCTAATACAATTCCAATAGATTCTAATAGAATCATAAGCAGTATCTATCTGAAACCATCAACAAGCATTATACTCAATGGGGAGGGGCTAGTTGCAATCCCAATAAGATTAAGGATGGGACAAGGGTGCCCATTATCACCATTACTGTTCAATATTGTATTAGAAATATTAGTGTCAGCAATTAGAGAAGAAAAAGAAATTGAAGGAACTAGAATTGTGAAGGAAGAGACAAAACTCTCACTCTTTGCAGATGATGACATGATGGTCTACCTAGTGAATCCCAAGAAATCATTCAAAAGACTATTGGAAACAATTAGCAATTTTAGCAAAGTTGCAAGTTATAAAATAAGCCCTCATAAATCCTCAACTTTTCTATATATGTCTAACAAGATACAGCAGGAAGAGCTAGAAAGAGAAATCCCATTCAAAGTAACCTCAGACAATATAAAATACTTTGGAGTCTATTTGCCAAGACAGACTCAGAATCTTTTTGAAAACAATTATAAAACACTTCTCACACAAATTAAATTAGATTTAAATAACTGGGCAAATATCAACTGCTCATGGATAGGTAGAGCTAATATAATAATTCATAGGCATACAAAAATTCTTTAAATCATTAATTATTAGAGAATTGCAAATTAATGCTTCTCTGAGGTACCACCTCACACGTCTCAGAAAGGATAATGATCATTGTTGGAAGAGATGTGGGAAATCTGGGACACTATTACACTGCTTGTGGAGCTGTGAACTCATCCAACCTTTCTGGAGGGCTATTTGGAACTACACTCAAAGGGCAACAAAAATGTGCATACCCTTTGACCCACCACTACTGGGTCTATATCCTGAAGAGATGAAGAAAAAGAGTAAAAACATTACTTCTACAAAACTATTTTTAGCAGCCCTGTTTGTGGTGGCTAAGAATTGGAAATCATGTAAATGTCCTTCAATTGGGGAATGGCTTAGCAAACTGTGGTATATGTATGTCATGGAACACTATTGTTCTATTAGAAACCAGGAGGGATGGGATTTCAGGGAAGCCTAGAGGGATTTGCATGAACTGATGCTGAGTAAGATGAGCAGAACCAGAAAAACACTGTACACCCTTACAGCAACATGGGAGTGATGTTCAACCTTGAAGGACTTGTTCATTCCATCAGTGCAACAATTGGGAACAATATTGGGCTGTCTGCAAAGGGGAGTGCCATCTGTATCCAGATAAGGAGCTGTGGAGTTTGAACAAAGTGCAAATACTATTCCCTTTAATTTAGAAAAAAAAGATATCTTATCATCTGATCTTGTTATCTCTTAGACTTCTCTTCTCTTCTTTAAGGATATGATTTCTCTCTCATTACATCCAATTTGGATCAAGGTACAACATGGAAACAAAGTAAAGACTGACAGAATGCTTTCCATGGGTGGGGGAGCAACAGTGGGGGGGGAATTGTAAAACTCAAATAATATCTTTAATAAAAGTAAATTTAAATAAGGAAAGACGAAAGCTAGATTCTTTGTTGTATCATGACTTTCGGGTAATATAATAAGTGATGTTTTTATAAGGAGTTATTTCACATTTCCTCTGATACTTTAAGTTTTTCCATTTTGTTATTGCTATTTTTATTTTTATAGAATTATTTTAGTGTGCTTTTGCATCTCTTTTCCCATAGAAGATAACAGATATATCACAAAGTTGATACACCAAGGCTATGCATAATTGACCATAGCAATAACAATGCTAACCAAAATCATATGATTATTTTAATAGATACAGTAAAGAACTTTTAACATAATACAATAAAGCATAGGAATTAAGAGTAGTTTTCCTTAAAATAATAAGTAGTTTCTATCTTAAACCATCAACTATATTTTTTTTTCAATTGGGATAAGCAAGAAACCTTCCTAAAATAATCAAGGTTGAAGCAAATAGTCTCATTATTAATATCAGAAATGCTGGTACAAATGCTGTAGCCAATGACAAAATAATGATATACAAATGATATGCTCACATGCTTAAAGAATCTTAATAATTTACATAAAAACATTGAAATAATTAAGAACTTTAGAAAATTATACAATATAAAATAGTAGCATATAAATCATCAACTTTTCTATATGTTAAGAACAGACTCCAACACCAAAGGATAGAAAGTAACTTTCCATTTACAATAACTGCAAGTAATATAAAATACTTGAAGTCTTTGTGAAGACAAACCCTGGAGTTATATGGGCAAAATAACAAAACTTTTTTTTTCAATTAGTTCTAATCAATATAACAAAAATGACAAATCTACTTACCTTTCTAAACAACCGAAATAATTTTTATAGAACTATAAAAATAGTAAAATTTATCTGGAGGAAGAAAAGGTCACTAATATCAAAAAAATTAGTGTGAAAAATATGAAGAAATGTGACCTGACTTGACCATATCACAAACACTATTATGATGCAATAATCACAAAAAAGCACTGGTTCCTATAGATAAGGTGGTGGATCAGTGGAATATACTAGGTAGATTAGATAGTGTTACCAGAAGACCTCAGGCACTAATATTTCTCAATATTAAACGGAGTCTGATCATGTATTATAAAGCCATTTATTTATTGAAAAAAGTTTGAAAGAGAAGAAGAGATTGAAGGGAGATGAAAGTAGAGAGAGAGAGAGAGAGAGAAGTTTCAGCTACTCAAAGGGGTGTGAAACTTCTAGAAACATTTTCTAGATGTTTTTAGACACGAAGTGGGGCTCAATGGAAAAAGACATTAGCAAACATAATACACAAGGGAAGCAGCATGTTTAGGACATCCTGAGCAAGATCTTGAGTATGCTGCTGTTGTCCAAGGTTGTCCTTGAGTCAATCAAGGATGGTTTGATGATTTCTGGCAACCATAAATGTCTTGAAATTTGGTTTGAATTGGCACAAATTTGGCACAAAGGATTGTTAGTATGTCAAGCAGCTCTGTGATTCAGAAATACTTCTGACTGACTGTTATGTTAGTCCAATGTCTTGTCTTCTGTGAAAAAAAGGGAAATTCCAAGATATTTGTAGTCATTACAAATACTCATGTTCACAATAGACAAGATACAATAGTATCCATAGTTTTCTAGTGTTTATTTAATAATGCAAAGATCCAAGCTTGGAGAACAGTATCCCATTTTTGATTAAAAACTACTAGTAAAACTGGAAAAAAATTGGTATAGGTAAAAATCTCATTGTATAAAAAGATAAGGTCAAAATGGATAACAGTATTAAAAATAAACTAGATAATTTTGATTACATTAAATCAAAGAAACTTTTGCCTAGACAAAACCACTTGTATACCAGATCAAAAGAAATGTAGTAAATTGGGAAATAATTTTTACAACTAATGATTCTGACAAAGGACTCATTTCTAAAATATACAGAGAACTGAGTCAAATTTAAAAAAAAAAATAAGCCATTCCCCAATTGGCAAATTGCTAAAAGATATGCAAAGGCAATTTACAGATGAGGAAATCAAAGCAATCCATAGTCATATGAAAAATTTCTCTAAATCATTAATTATTAGAGAAAAGAAAATTAAACCATCTCTGAGATACCACACACACCTCTTAGACTGGCCAATATGATTGAAAAAGACAGTGAAGGGACGAAAGGGTTGTGGGAAATCTGAGACACTAATACATTGTTGATGGAGCTGTGAACTAATCCAACCTTCCTGGAGAGCAATTTGTAATTATGCCCAAAAGACAACAAAAATGTGCATACCCTTTGATCCAGCAATACCACTACTGGGTCTATACCCTGAAAAGATTATGAAAAGGAGCAAAAACATCACCTTTACAAAAATGTTCATAGTAGCAATGATTGTGGTGGCAAAGAATGGAAATTGAGGTAATGTCCATCAATTGGGGAATAGTTTAACAAACTGTAGTCTATGTATGTCATGGAACATTATTGTCCTATAAGAAACTAGGAGGGATGCAAATTCAGGGAAACCTGGAAGGATTTGCTTGAACTTTTGCTGAGCAAGATGAGCAGAACCAGAACACTGTACAACCTAACAGTAACATGGGAATGATAATCAATCTTAATGGACTTGCTCATACCAACAGGGCACCAATCAGGCACAATTTTGGGATATCTGTGATGGGGAATGCCATTTGTATCCTGAGAAATAACAGTGGAGTTTAAACAAAGACCAAAGACTATTACCCTTAAATTTTAAAAAAAAGCTGTCTTATGTAATTCTACTATATCTCATGCTATATATTTCTTACTTAAGGATTTGATTTCTCTCTCATCACATTCATCTTATATCAATGCATACTATGGGAATGATGTAAAGACTAACAAACTGCCTTCTTTTGGGCGGGGGGAGGAAAGCAGGATTAGGGGGTGAAATTGTAAAACTCAAATAAAACCTTTCTTAAAAAAAGATAAGGTCAAAATGGATACATGACTGAGACAATAAAGAATAATTCCATAAAGAGGTAGAAGATCAGGGAATAATATACCTATAAGACCTATCGATAAGGGAATAATGTATACTCAAACAAAATAAAAATTGATCATTTTGATTACATTATATTAAAAAGATTTTACACAAAACTAAAACAATCTGAATTACAAGGAAATCAGAAAGCTAAAGGGGGAGAAATTATAGTGCCTAGTTAAATGGTCATTTCTCAACCATTTAGAGATCTCAATGAAATTGAAAAGAATATGTTATTCTATAATTGATAAATGATCCTTATATCACTACTGATTAAAGAAGTACAAATTAAAGCAAATATGAGGTGAGACCTCAAACCTAACATATTGGCAAGTATGACCAAAAACGATAATGATAAATGTTAGAGGGGATTTGGGATTATTTGGATACGAATGGACTGCTGATGGAATTTTGCACTGATACAACTTTTTTGGAAAGCAGCTTAGAACTATGCTCAGGGGACAATCAAACTGTACATATTTTTGATACAGCAATTTCACTGTAGGTCTGTATTCCAAAATAAGAGAAAAGGGAATTACATGTACAGAAATATTTATAGCAGCTCTTTTTGTGGTGGCAAAGGTTTGTAAATTGAGAGCATACTCATCAATTGGGAAATAACTGAACAAACTGTACTTAGTATATTTTTAATGGAATACTATTGTGCTATAGGAAATGAAGGACAGGATGCTTTCTGAAAAACCTAGACTTACTTGAACTGATATAATGTTAAACCAGCAGAACCAGCAGGGTATTGTACACAGTAACAGAAATATTGTGTGATCATCTGTGAATTACCACTTTTCTAAGTGGTATAATGTTAAGACAGTTCTAAAGAACTTGGGATGAAAAATTATATCCACCTCCAGAAAAAGATCTGATGGGATTCCAAAAGCAGATTCAAATATACTATTTTTCATTTATTTTAATTTTTTAAATTCTGTTTTCTTTCACTACATGATTCATTTGGAAATATGCATAATTTAAATCCCAATGCTTACTTCTCAAAGAGATGAAAGGAGGAGGGAATTTTCTCAAAATTGTAAAAAAAAAGTTAAAATTATTTTACATGTAATTGCAAAATACAAAAATATTTAAAAAAGAAAAAAGTTGTCTCAAACTAGATGTCTACTAGACATTTTAAACCCAATGAATTCAAAACAGAATTTATTGTATTTCCAGCTAAATTTTTTTCTATTGCTACATTCTCTATCAGAGGATAGGGAATTTAAATTGTGTCAGTGCCCAAGGTTTGTAATCCAGAGGTTTATCTTTATCCTTTACTATCTCTTCCCTCCCATATGTAAGCTGTTGCCAAGACTTGTCAATTTAAACATCTCTTGAATATACCCTGTTTTCTCCTTTGACACTGCCTCCACTCTAGGATAGATCCTCATCACTCCTAGGTTATTACAGTAACTTTCTATTGGGGATGCCTACCTCAAGTCTCTCCTTGTCCCAATTCTTTCTCTATTCAGTCACTAAAGAAATTTTCCTAAAGTTCCAATCCAATTTTGATGCTTTTCTACACAAATCTCTTTCCTCCAGGAGCAATTATTAAGTGATCTGTTTGATATTCAAAGCCCTTCAAGCACTACCACCCTCCCATCTTTTCAGTTTTCTTAGACCTTACTCCCCAACACTATAGACTCTGATCATTTTCTTTTTCTCCATGCCTAGAATGCTCATCATCCTCTGCTTTACCAATGGACCATCTTGGCTTACTTTTGGTCCCAAATGAAATTCTGCCTTCTATATGAAGTGTTTTTCAACCTCTCTTAATTTCTCTGTTCTCCTTCTGTTAAGTATTTACTATTTATCCTATATATAGTTTGCTTTTATTATGAGTATGCATGTTGATTCTTTCAGGAGACTGTAAGACATTTGAGGGAAGGGATTGTCTTTCCTTTCTTTCTATCTCCCAGCATTAATCACAGTGCATGTTTTGTATTAGCTGCTTAATAAATGTTGATTGATTGTGAAAAATTACAACTGAAGAAAGATGTCAACAAATATTGGCAGAATTTTCACTATTGGAAATATTCTATGTGATCAAAAGTACAATTTTAATTCCTTTTCCTGTACCTCAGAACTGGTGGTGTTCTAGTTTATATTATGGGGTGCAATTCTCTACCATAGTACGTCACTGCATTTTCCCTTACTGAATTTCAACTCAATAGATATGCCATCTTTCTTTATTTAGGTTTGCGTTATTTGAAATTCTGCAGTCTATAGTCAAACTGCTTTAAAAAAATCATCACTGTATTTTCCAATATTACGCAAATTACAAAAAAAAGTGATATGCTCCTAGCTTAGATTGAGATCTTCCTATGAATTTTCACTAAACAAATTTTATCCAAAAAAATAAAAGTAAATAAAATCAATGTATTCTACTTCTCTTTTTCTATCTCAGATATTAAACTTAACCCCCTTTTAAAATTAAACAAACTTTAACCTAATAATTTACTGAACTCTATGCAAAATTCTTTCAGTATAGCAAGCAACATAAAGATAGGATTAACACATGGTTCAGTTTTGTTTTTAATTGCCTAACATAACACTTCAGTGATGTCAGATTCATTGAATAACCACAAATCCCTGATGTTCATTCTGGCAGTATTAATATATTGTGTTAAAGTACCTAAAGAGATTTATTGGCATGGCTTGGTTTTCACATATCCTTCCCAGCAACTTCTTAACTTCTTATTTGTCAATTGATAGTTGATGAATTTCTGTACCACCATTGCAAGGCTATACTTATCATTTTCCTATCTACTTGATATTTTGGCAAGTGAAACATCCTTGGACTTAAATGTTCATAAAACATTTAAAGAATTATTTCTGATTTTGATCTGTTCTCTGGATTTTTCATCATCAAATTTCATCTTGTAATTTGTCCATGTCTAACCTTATCACAGACATCCAAGTGTTACTTCACTTTCTTCTTTTCTTTCTGCTTTCCTCCCTTCCCTTTTCCCCCTTCCTTCTTTCTTCCTGTTTTGTATAAAGTTCTGTATTTGTTGCTTTAGTTTCATTGCTATTTGTCCAGTAGATATTTGTACAATTGAACACAATTCTATATTGAATATTGAAATAGAACTAATTATTACTAACAACGTAGATTTATTTAGGTTTTTAAATACTTTGCTTTGTCTTTCATGTTCAATCATTTTGGAATGCTCCCATTAATCAGCTCATCACAATTCAGAGGCATTCCTCTTCTAAATGTTTGGAAGTTCTGACTGAGTAACTTTCATTAGAATTAGAATTACTCTACCATTGCTTAAATTGAATTTTCTGCCCCATCCTCGACAGGCTTTTAATACAATTGCTCAAGCTTTTGCTATAAGCCCTTCACTTTTTCTCTGGAACACATCTGTGCTTGTAACTGTCCTCAGAAAATTAAGGATATAATTGAAATTGGATTTTAACTCAAATTTAATACACTTCACATAGCTTTTAATATAAATTGTTTACTGGAACTATACAAGCAACTAAGATGCTTGCAAAAAATACTTTTTAAATCTCTTATTTACTATGATATGATAACAGAATATTGCAATTTAAAGTGCTCTTATTAATAAAATTGCATCATTCTACTGATACACCTTTTGCATAGTCTCTGAATTGATTACTATTTGCTTAATAGTCTGTTCATAAGCATTGCCATTTAAGTCTTTAAAAATGAAATGAGCACTCTTTCTTCAAAGTCTACCTACATTTTGGCTTCTCATTGTTTTTATGTATTATGAATTTGATAATTCACAGTTTTGGATTTGAAGATAATACTTTCAACACGAAAGTAAGAAAAATGTGTTCAAGATAAAGAGCAAGTTTTTTTATTAACTTTTTATTTTAAAATAATTTAATTAAAAAATGATTGTGAAGTTAAAAAAAGAGTAGGAGATATAGAGATAATGTGAATATCAGTAGGTGGAGATAATATGTGGAGAAGAAAAAGTATGAAAGAGTAATATGAAAAGTAGTTGACCCAACAGAAGACTCAGTGCAATTCTTTTTCTCATTGGTATATTTCAATTCTACTAAATTTTGGATACTGTCTTAGGTTGTGGAATGACAAGATGAAAAATTTATAATGCAGTAGAGAGAGTATACACATAAGCATGATGCAAATTACAACATAATAAGTACAATGAAAAAGGCAAAAACAAAAGGGCAAAACATTGACAGGAAGTTACAGGTATAAATAGGGAAGAGTAAAAAACTGATTTCCTGACAAAATTAAAACCAATATAGGAGACTATTGTACACAGTAACAGCAATATTGTGTGATGATCAACTATGATAAACATATCTTCTCAGCAATATAGTTATCAAAGACAATTCTAAGATTTGCAATGGAAGATGTCATTCACATCCAGAGAAAGAACCATTGAGTTTGAGTGAAGATCAAAGCATAATATTTCCAATTATTTAATTTGATTATTTTAAAATTTCTTTTGGGTTTTCCCGTTTGTTTTCCTGATTCTTCTTTCCCAACATGACAAATATGGAAATATGTGTAATATGATTGTGCATGTATAACCTACGGCATGTTACTTCTATTTTAAGATGTAGAAGAGGGAAAATGGGAAGGGTAAATTTATAAATGTGAATGTTGAAATGGTTATGTATAAATGGAAAAAATAATTAATTGAAATATATAGCTCATAATTAGTTAATTTGACTCAGTTCTCTACATATTTTTGAAATGATTCCTTTCTCAGAAACACAAATTGCAAAAATTGTTTCCCAATTTACTATATTTTTTTGATCTTGGTTACAGGTTACAATGATCTTGTTGTGCAAAAGCTTTAATTTAATATAATCAACATTATCCAGCTTGTTTTTAAATATGTGCTCCATCTCTTCCTAGGTCATAAACTGCTTCCATTTTCGTAGATCTGACAAGTAAACTATACTTTGTTCTCCCAGTTTGCTTATAATATTGTCTTTTATGTCTAAATACTGTATCCATTTTTATCTTATCTTTGTATGACTTGTGAGATGTTAATCTAATCCAAGTTAATGTAATACTACCTTCCAATTTTGCCAATAGCTTTCAACAAAGAGAGATCTCTTATCCCGGGAAGCTGGACTTTTTGGGTTTATCAAACAGCAGATTTCTATAATCATTTCTTGCTGTCTCTTTTTCACATTCCACTGATCCAGCACTCTATTTCTTAGCCAGTAAGAGTCAATTTTGATGATTGATACTTTAAAATATAATTTTAGTAGTGGTAAGGTTAAATCAACTTCTTTTTCATTTTTTCCTCATTAAATCCCTTGCTATTCTTAGCATTTTTTGTTCCATATGAATTTAGCTGCAAATTTTTCAAGATCATTAAAGTAATTTTTTTGGAAATTTGAGTGGTAAGGCACTAAGTAAGTAGTATAAATTAAGTTAGAATTGTCATTTTTATTATATTAGCCAGGCCTATCCATGAACAGTGGATATTTAGGCATAATTGACCTCTGATTTTATTCATGTGAAAATGTCTTATAGTTGGTTTCAGAGAGTTTTTGAGTCTGCCTTTGCAGGTAGACTCCCAAGTATTTTATATAGTCTGTAGTCATTTTAAATGGGATTTCTGTTTTTTGGCTCTTGCTCATGCTTCTTGCTAGTAATAGATGAAAAAGCTGAGACCTCTGCTGCAACTTTGCTAAAGTTGCTAGGTGTTTCTAGTAGTTTTTAGATGATTTTTTTTGAGCTTCTCTGCAATTATGTCATTTGCAAAGAGTATGAGTTTTGTTTATTCCTTCCCAATTCTATAGCCCTCAATTTCTTTTTCTGCTCTTATTGCTGAAGCTAACATTACTAGTACAATATTAAATAGTAGTGGTATCGTGAATGCCTCTAGCTTATGCCTATGGCATATAGTACTTGTTAATGGTTTCAGATATATACTGCTTATGATTCTAAAGAACAACCCATTTATTCCACACTCCCTAGTGTTTTTACTAGGAGTGGGTGCTCTATTTTTTCAAAGGTTTTTTCAACTTCTATTAAGATAATCATGATTTTTGTTAGGTTTGTTATTGATAAAAATCAATTACACTGACAGTTTTCTTAACCAACCATGCATTGCTGAGATATTTCTTGCCAGATCATAGTATATTATCCTAGTGATAACTTGCTATAATCACTTTACTGTGGTTTTATTAAGATTTTTGCATCCATATTCATAAGGGAAATTGGTCTATAATTTTCTTTCTCTGTTTTTAGTCTTCCTGGATTAGGTATCAGTAACATATTGATGTCATAGAAGGAGTTAGGCAGAGCTCCATCTTCATCTATTTTTACAGACTTTATATAGAATAGGTACCAATTGTTACCAAAATTTTTGATAGAATTCAATTGTGAATTCAGCTGGCCCTGTACATTTTTTCTTAGGGCATTCATTGATGCCTTGTTGAATTTCTTTTTCTGAGATAGTTTTATTTAAGTATTTAATTTCCTCTTCATTTAACCTAGGCAAGATATTTTTGAAAATATTTCCCAATTTCACTTAGATTATCAAATTTTTTGGCATACACTTGAGCAAAGTAGTTGCAAATTGTTACTTTAATTTCCTCCTCATGGATGGTGATTTCACCTTTTTATTTGTAATACTGGAAATTTGATTTTCATCTTTCACTTTTTGAATCAAATTAACCACAATTTTATCTATTTGATTGTTTTTTCATAAAAGTTTTATTTATTCATTCAAATCTTCTTGCTATCAATTTTATTAACTCCTTTAATTTTTAGAATTTTTAATTATATTTATTAGGGGTCTTTAATTTTTTTCTTTCTCAATATTTTAGATTAATGTTTAGTTCATTAATTTCCTCTTTATTTCATGGAAAAATATAATCTATCTCCCTAATAACCGCTTTGACTGTATCCTGTTAGTTTTGCATGTTGCTTCATTATTGTCATTGTCTAGGATGAAATCATTAATTCTATCTATAATTTGTTGTTTGATCCATTCATTCCTTAAAACGAGGTTATTTAGTTTCCTTTTTGTTTTAGGTCTGTCTCTCTCCATGGCCCATTATTGGATGTGTTTTTTTTTTTTATTCTGTTATGGCCTGGGTGGAAAGTATTCATAATTTCTG
This sequence comes from Macrotis lagotis, assembly GCF_037893015.1. NCBI lineage: Eukaryota > Metazoa > Chordata > Mammalia > Peramelemorphia > Peramelidae > Macrotis > Macrotis lagotis. The sequence goes on along the minus strand of NC_133658.1, from coordinate 469,351,821 downwards.
TTTTTCTTCATTTGTTTATGAGGCTTTTATGCTCTTGTACATAGTCAATATGTATGTGGTCGCAATGTACCGAAGAAGAAATGGTATATTTCATTTGATTCCCATCATATTTCTCCAGGTATCTGTCATGACTAGGTTTTCTAACATTCTATTTACCTCCTTAACTTCCCTCTTGTTTATTTTACAGCTATATTTTTCTAATTCTGAGAGAAAGAGGTTGAGGTCTGCCATCAGTACTGTTTTGCTGCCTATGTCATCTTGTAACTCATTCAGCTTCTCCTCTAAGAATTTGGATGTTATACCATTAGATGCATACATATTTACTATTGAAATTGCTTCATCTATAGTACCTTTTAGGAGGATAATTTCCTTCCATATCTCTTTTAATGAGATTTATTTTTTGCAGGTACTTTGTCTGAGATAAGCATTGCTACCCCTGCTTTTTTCACTTTAGGGGAAGCATAATATTATGCTGCAAACTTTTACCTTTACTGTATATGTATCTCTCTGCTCCAGATGAGTTTCTTCTAAGTAGCATATTGTATGATTCTGGCTTTTAATCCCCTATGCTATTCCCTTACACTTTATGGGAAAGTTCATGTCATTCATATTCAAAGTTATAGTTATTACCTCTTTATTGCCCTCCATACTTTCTTTCCTCTGTATTTTCCCCTTTTTTCTGCTTATCCATATTCCCCAGTGTTTTGCTTCTGAATACCAGCTCTTTCAGTGTGTTTGCTCCCTTATGTGCAATCCCTTTCCCTTTTCTTTACCCATTCCCTTTACCCCAACTTCCTGCCCTTTGTTCTCAGTTCCTCTTTTCCATCCCCTTCCGCACTCCCTTCTTAATACTTGAAAGATAAGATGAGTTTCTAAACTTTTTTTTTAGGTTTTTACAAGGCAAATGGGGTTAAGTGGCTTGCCCAAGGCCACACAGTTAGGTAATTATTAAGTGTCTAAGACCGGATTTGAACTCATGTACTCCTGATTCCAGGGCTGGTGCTTTATCCACTGCACCACCTAGCCAGCCCTAGGATAAGCTTCTAAACTGAACTGAGTTTGTTATGTTAAACCTTTTATGTGCCAGTTTTAAGAGAGTAAGATTCAGAAGGTTCTCACATCCTCCATTCTTTCTCTCTAATTCAGTAGGTCCTTTATACCTTTTTATGCAATGAAATTTACCCCCTTTCAGTCTCCATCCTCCTACTTCTGCTTTGTCCCCCCTTTAAATCATTCTCTCTGTGTCACAGAGAAGTCATGAGTGTCCATTATTTCTGGCTAAGTATATTGTCTCTAATAGATTTACAATTCTCAAGAATTTTAGAATCTTTCTTCCAGGCAGGGATATATCCAGTTTCATCTTATTGGATCACAGTCTTTTTTTCTTTTTTCCCTTTTTTTTTACATCTTTATGGATCTCTATTTCCTGTTTGAAGTCCAAATTTTCTATTTAGCTCTTTTCTTTTCATCAGGAAAAATCGGAAGTCTCCCATTTTATTAAATGTCCATCTTTTCTCCTGGAACAAATCATTCTGTTTTATCAGATAGCAAATTCTTGGCTGTATTCCAAGCTCCCTTGCCCTTCAGAATATCATAGATCACTTAATGTTATGCAGCCAGAATCTGTATAATCCTTACTGTGGCTCCTTTGTATTTAAATTGCTTCTTTCTGGCTGTTTGCAGGATTTTTCTGTTTTATCTGATAGTTCTGGAGTTTGGCCACAATATTCCTTGATGTTTTCATTTTGGCATTCCCTTCAGGACGGGATGGATATAGTCTTTCAATAACTATTTTGCTTTCTAGTTCTCCTTCACTATATCCTGAAGTATCAATGAAGGCTTTTTTTCTAATTCTCAATGTTATCAAGTAGCCTAATGATTCTTAAGTTGTCCCTTCTAGATCTATTCTGGTAGGCCAGTTTGTTTTTTTTTTTGCTAGTAAGGTATTTTACATTTTCCTCAATTTTTTCACTTTTTTGGTTCTGTTTAACCTATTCTTGTTGTCTCATGAATCATTAGTTTCCACAATTTTTAAACTTTTTTTAGAGAAAAATTTTCTTCTTTTACTTTTTGCAAGGCATTTTCTACTTGGTGAATTCTATTTTTGAAGGAGGTTTCCATTTGCACAATTGTGGTTCTGAGAGAATTTATTTTCTTTTTGCACTTGTCCAATTCTATTTAATTTTTTTGTTACAAGATGATCATTTTCTCTTGCAAATTGTTCATTTTCTATTGATTTTCTTTTCCTAATTTTTCCAATTGATTTTTAACCTCTTTTCTAATCTGTTCTAATAAGTGTTTCTTGGCCGAAGACCAATTGATATTATACTCAGAAGTTCTAGGGCTCTCTGAGTTAGGATCTTTGACTTCTAGGTAATTTTTAATGGACCCCCTTTCCACTGGTTTTTCTTCATTTTTCCTAAGATCTTTTGTTGGAAGAGGACTGGCACACAAACCTTTGGTTTGAAATTCCTAGAGGCTTTGCTCACTGGGTTTAGTAACTCTAAGTGATCCAGTCAGTAGAAGTTGCTAGTTGCATTCTCTGGGTTGTCTGTGGTATTGATTAGTGGCCCACTCCCTAGCTTGGGGGGGGAGTGCAACAGGATCAGGGTTGTCCTTGAACAATGTGGGCTTGGTCCGCAGGCTATATAGTTAATCTCCTTACTCCTCACTCAGCCCTGGGCATGATTGCATTCCCATATCTGAGCCTGAGATTATGGGGCACTGGGGCGGGGTATGCTGGGGCTGTTCTGGGAAGAGTCACTTTCTCCCATAGGAATTCAGGGGTAGGGAACTCAAATGTAAACACTGCAACTCTGCTGAAAATATGGGGTTCATGGCTCTGGTCTTCCAGACCACATAAGGTGACCAAATTGCTGGCTAGTCTCACTCTGGAGCTCTCTAATTTGCTGTAATGAAACTCTCCCTCCAACCTTGCTGGAGCTCTCCCATATGATGCTCAGAAAGCCAAAGCTTATACAGTTGTTCTCAGGTTAGTTCTCAAACCTCACCCCACAGTCCTTTCATTGGCTCTCTGCTTTCTGCCCCTGGCTCACCCATGTTCCTCTGAGACAGTCCTTGTTGGTAGATGTTCTCCTAGGTTCTTTTCTTTTTTGTTGATCCAGATTTTGTTAAGAGCCTTGCTTCATATTAATTCTGAGTGAAAGCCAGGGGAATTTTCTGACTTTTCTCTACCATTTTGGCCAGAAGTCCTTGGTATATATTAAGTTAGTCACAAAAAAATGGAGTATCTGAAAATTTCACATAATAAATGTAAAAATAATGAAACATTTATTAAGGATAACAGACAACATTGTATAGTCAATAAAGAGCTTGTCTCACAGAAGAACATTCTGGATTCAAAACCGTTATCTGGCTTTTTTTGGCTAAGTTACTTCACCTTTCACTATTCTATAAGATAAGAAAATGCTGTAAATTGCAAAGAATGTACCAACCAATTCACATTGGTAGTGGGAGTTTCCTCTCCCAGAAGTTCCTTATTCCAAAATAATCACACAACCAAATGAACTCTTTAATGTATGTACTAGCTTTATGACAGACTAAGTGCTGGCAATAGAAATGCAAGATTGAGAGAGTGAGGCCTTTCTGATGCTTACATTCTAGCTGTTTCCAATAGTAAGGAAATTTTATATGGTGAGTCACAGGGAGGGTAAATTAATTGAGTTAGCCTTTCCTGAACAATTAATAGCATTGACTAGATTTTGTATCTGTGAAGGGTTTTGGTAAATAGACACTGGAAGGGGAAGTTCATGCTATGTGTAGTAGATAAGTAGTAGTAGTAGGAAAAATAGCAAGGTGATGGTGAAAATTGGTATATAACATATATTTAGTTCTAAACTTCCTGTATAGACAACATGAGTTTATACTCTGTTGTTTATCAATATAGACATTTCAACATTCAGAGAAGAGTTGTCAAGCTGAATGAATTTTACCTCATATTTTCTTTAATAACAATTTAATTTTCACCAGTAGTAATTAAGATTTACATATAAAACTTTTCTCATTTCGATTTCTAGGACTATCACTCTTGTTTTGTACCTCATAAATATCTATATAGTATTGTAATTGGTCCTTGAAACTAAAAACCGTATTATAGGTTTCAGATAATGTGAGGATTTTGATGGTCAAATTCCAAACTTTATTTTCTTATTCATTACATTTTAAGTCTATAATAATTTTCATTTCCTTAAGAATTCTTTTTTTCCCAAGTGTCCTTTCCATGCTGATTTCTATTGTTTCTCTTCCATGATTTTTCCATACTTGATTTCCTTATCTTTCTCTTGGTAAATTGATTCTGAGTTTTGTAACATAACTCCTTTCTTTTATTTTCCCATACTCTAATGATGAGAGTTTCAAACCTTCATGCAGTCACTAAGGGGTAGGTAATTGGAGTGAGGGAGAGTGCTCCCTACCAGTGGTTTTCATTTTTAAATCATTGACAAAATCAAGCTTGCATACAAAGATCAAAATCAGGTTCCATATTTATTATGATTTTGGAGATTGCTGACAAGTGCTTCTTTCTTTTCACTCATCTATGAACAAGATATTGCATGCTGAAATAATATGACTATGAAAATAATGGTGACAGTTTGAATTTGAACTGTGTACACTTACTACAAAACTAGTTTTTAGCAATCACAAATAGTATTTTGTTTGTTTTTGTTTTCCTGAAAATATTTGAGTTTCAATGAAGTTAATAGGAAAAAATTCGTCTTTAGACTCAGATATACAAAGAAGTGAAAAACACTTGACAAAATCTTACATATTATCTTTGTTGACAAGAGAGGAACTATAGGCTACATATATTTAGACATAAATTGGTCATGTCTGTTTAATGGATCATTCATATCACAAATGCGAGTCTCTAGGTACAGAGTGATAAGCAGTGTTGTTGGAGTCAGGAGAGAATTGTATTTTGCTCAGAGTTCTAACAATTCATCATTGAATTACCTTAGTCAAATTACGTAAAATCCCTGAGAGTCTCTTTGCTCATCTTAAATGGGTTTACTACTTTTGAAATAATTACCACGTTGTAATAATGGGAGAAAAATACTTTTCAAACTTTAGAACATTACATATGTCTTTATTATGATTATTGAACTGATGTCTGCAAGTTCTATTTCTGATTAATTCTGAAAAACATTATTACTGTATTGAATGACTGCAGAAGATTTCCTCATGGTAAGTACAGATGACACAAAGCTGGACAGGATAATATAAGGAAATAGATGATAAACTCAAGATTTTATAATAATACAATTTATTAACAAGTACAAGTGAAAATATATTATATATATACAACTTATTAACAAGTACAAGTGAAAATATGTTATATTCATATATAGATATTTCCATATATTTACATATATTCATTCATTGTTTATATTTAATATATATTATTTTACTCTAAGTGCAGGGGTTTATGTATGTTTATATGCACACATGTATGCATAGATATACTCCTGAAATTAGGTAAAACTAACAAATGATCTGATTTTCCTGCAATCACAGATAGAGACAGTAAGAGACAATGACAAAGAGACAGAGGAAGAGACAGAGATAGGGGGATGGAGAGATTTAGAGACAGTGAAAGAGATACAGACAGAGAGAGAGGATGGATTCCTGCCTAAACTCATGATTTGTACCAGTTTGGGGATATGGCTATCAAAATAGTTAGCACAATCATAAATTCCATTCATATAAATATAATAAGCAAATCTCACTATAATTCTGTGTAGACCAGTTTCTTCTATACTAATCACTTAATTCCACATGAAGAATTTGTAGAGTTACATATTAGGAAGGACATTGAAATAATAGAAGAATTTGAGAGGAAGATACTCAGAATGGAGAGGATCTTCTTGTCATAAAGTGTTAAGGGAATTAGGATATGTTGACTTGCAAGAGAGAGAATACTAATGAATTATCTAGTCATCATCTTAAAATAATTTAAGGAATACCTGATAGAAATTGAGTGAGATTATTCTTTATAGTTACCCAAGACAGAATTATAGTATTTAAAACTGTAGGGAAGTAGATTTAAGTTCAATATAAGGAATAAATACTGATATTCAGTACCTTAAGATTTGCAAAGGGTCATACGTTATATGATTTGGATCTCCCTTCAGTCCTATAAGGTGGATACTATTATTATGCTTAAATTAATGATAAAGAAATTGAGTTACCCATTGAATTCATAACTGAGGCAGAATTTGAAAGTAGGTCTATGTGACTCTGTCTCTAGTTCTTTAACTATTAAATTATGCTGCTTTTCTGGAAGAATCTTCTAATAATTTATCTGTCAATATTATCTCTTTTTGAGTAATGTGTAATTCATAATCATTGAAATTGATAAAGTAATGGGCAGCAAGGTGGCATAGTGGATAAAGCACCGGCTTTGGAGTCAGGAGTACCTGGGTTCAAATCTGGTCTCAGACACTTAATAATTACCTAGCTGTGTGGCCTTGGGCAAGCTACTTAAACCAAATCTGCCTTGCAAAAAAAAAAAGAAATTGATAAAGTAGATGATGAATGATAGTTTCTGAGGCTTATTAAAAATTACTGATTCCTAAACTGGGTGAGAAGTTGAAAAAGATATACACATTGAACCATTAGTAGTTATGAATCTGTGACCCTGTGCCTTATTCTTCTTTATTTTATTCCACATGTGTTCAAGGAAGTCTTCCATTTTAAGGGTCATTTTCCTCTTTGACGTACACCTGGACCTCTCATATATGACACAAAGAAGCTTCATTATGTACAATGGTCCCTGATAAACTGTTTTTACAGATGGGCAAAATTAGGTTGAGGGTAACTGAGGGGGTCTTAAAGTCATTGGTGATTTAAGGGGTTGTCTATTCCAAGCAGAAGATTTCTCATTTTGGAATGAGTAGATGCAAACAATTTGTTCCAGTGGTCATGAAGGTGAATGAAGCAGGTTTGGTGGGGGTACTTAGAGCCTTGTTAGATATCAAAGACACCAAGGTCATACACTGTATCTAGAACCATAACCAGTTGTCTTTACTCTATTTTATCAAATGACTTTGGAAAAGAGCAAAACTGATAACTTCATGTCACTGTGGTTCATTTAAATTCAATTTACAAACAAATCAAAAGACCTGTGGTAACAGATAAGTGATGAAGCAGCCAGTGCAAATACACTGGGAAATGAAGTCACAAACCTATACACAGGCAGCCCAATTCATAATGTCATTTACCTCCTGGAAGCAATAGATGAATTCTGCAGGCCCCTGAGACATTTAAGGATAATACTGCTCACCTCCTTATGTGAAGACAAGGGTAATAAAGGTGTCTTAAAATTGTCTGCCAACCCTGAAATGATTCATATAGGAGGTAGGGATTCAGCCTCTGGTCAATATATCCCAAACATGTACAAAAACTTCTTCAAAGAAGAAGATTGGTATATGGAATGTGTGCAAACTTATAGACAGCACAAGTTCCAACAGACCTGAAAGATGAATAGCTCTTGTTGAAATACAACTCAGCAGGGATCATATCTAACTAAATTAAATAAGATTACAAATGAAGACTAACTCATTGAAGTCAGATCTGGATGCTCATTTCTCTGGAGTGACCTCAGTGAAGGAAAATACTGTGAAGCTGGGATAGGTTTTGCATTCAAGTCTCATCTAGTCAACAAACTTGCATACCTCCCAAAGGGAGTGAATAACAACTTCATAATGATGATGCAATTTCCACTTGAAGGAAAAGGCATGCCACCATCATCAATACCTATATTTTCATGGGAAACCCTGATGAAGTCAAAGAACATTTTTTGAAGACCTGTAGACTGTCTTCATCAATGTACCAAAGAGGACAAGCTTATAATTGTGGGTGATTTTAAAGTTAGCATAGGCTCAGACAACCAGACATGACAGAATCTGTGGGAGTAATGGAATTGGCAACAGCAAAAACAGTGGTCACTACTTGAAATTTGTGAATCTCATGATGTCATCTCAAACACTGCCCTCCATTTACTTAAGTGCAATAGAACTTCTTGTATGCAACCTTGCAGCAAGTATTAACATCTCACAGACTGTGCGATTGTAAAGAATAGAGACACACTGAATGTGAAAGAGACAAGTGCAATATGTAGACAGAGTGCTGGACTAATCACAGACTCATATTCTCAAAGCTAAATATTCACATTCAATTGAAGAAGTGGTGCCAAGACAAAATGACTACCAGAAGAATTAATGTCAAGTGATTAGAGTGTTTCTCTGAGCAGAAACTTAGAGGGAAAGTTGAGCCAACACACAGTTGGAGAGTGGAGCAGAAAAGGAGTGGGCAGTTTTCAGAGATATGGTAAACAACACTGCATTGTATCATTTGGGTCAGAACCCTTAGAAATATTAAGACTAATTTGCTAAAAATGATGGGGGAAATACAGAAGCTGATAAATGAAAAATGAGAACTCCACTGGGTTTACCAGCAGTATATTTCATTCATTTCTAAGGAGGTAACATTTAATTCCATCAGAAATAAAGTACAGTGAATCTTTAAAGAGATGCAGGATTATTGCTCAGTAAGAAGGCAGATGAAATTCACTTTTATGTGTATAGTAACAATTCAAAGTGCTTTTATGATGCCCGGAAGACTATTTATGGACCAAAGACATATAATGCATCTAAACCACTAAGTGCTGATGGAATCACATTGATTATTGATAGAGAGATGATCCTAGAGAGATGAACTGAACATTTAAAAACTGGTCTTAACAGAATATAATCAATCAACCAAAAAACAATTAACCATTTACCTCAAGCTGAAGATAACCCAGCCCTACCTAAAGTACCAACTGAAGAAAATGTTTTTTAAGCCGTTGACTCTTTTCATGTGGTGAAGCACCTGGTATTGATTTCACTCCAGCTGTGTTATGTAAGGTTGGGGGGTCAATTACTCATATGAAAGGGGATCAAAATTTTCCAGGTTATATAGTATGTAGTTATATAGTATATAGTTATATAAGTATGTCCATTTTTTTTTTAAAAAAGGAAAAGGGATAGATTAGCCCAGATGAGAAAAAAGAGAAGATGATCAATGTTGGAGAGGTTGTGGGAGGATTGGGACATTGATGTGTTGCTGGTGAAGTTGTGAAGAGATACAACCTCATTGTTATATCCCTGTGAAACCTGGGCAGTCACCGGCACCATGCCAGGAAACTGAATTGCTTCCATTTAAATTGTCTTAGGAAGATTCTGAAAATGACAGACACTAAGGTTCTTTCTTGAATCAAACAGCCAAGCATAAAGGCATTACTACAGAAAGCACAACAGTTGTCCTAGCTCTCTGAACTGCTGAGAGGAGTTGCTTCTCTCAAGTTTGATTCTTTCACAATGATGTTGTTAATATGTCCATTGTTCTCTTGCTCCCTTTGCTCAGGATCAGATTCTCTACAGTCTGAGCATTTATGGTTTCTTATAGAATAATAATATTCCATAGTATACATGTACCATAACTTGTTTAGGCATTCCCCAATTGATGGCCATTCCCTCAATTTTCAATTCTTTGCCACTACAAAAAGAATTGCTATGAATATTTTGGAAATGTGGGACTTTTCCCATGTTTTTGATTTCTTCTGGATATATGCCTAGAATTGGAAGTGCTGGGTCACAGAGAATGAACAAATTTATTGCCCTTTGGGCATAGTTCCATATTGTTCTCTTGAATTCCTGGATCATTTCACAACTCCATCAGTAATGTACTAATGTCCCAATAATCCCACATTGATCGTTTTCCCTTTTTCTCATGTTAACCAATCTGATAGGTGTGAGATGATACCTCAGAGTTGTTTTAATTTGCATTCATTTAATCAATAATGTTTTAGAGCATTTTTCATATGGTTTAATATAGCTTTCCTTTCTTCATTTGGAAATATTCTATTCATATCCTTTTACCATTTATCAATTGGGTGATGACTTATAACCTTATAAATTTGATATATTTATAAAATATAAAAATATAACCTTATACATTTTAGAAATGAGACCTTTCTCAGAACTTCTAGTTGTGAAGATTGGTTCCCAGTTTCCTGCTTTCCTTCTGATTTTGGCATTATTGATTTTATTCGTAAGATTTTTTAATTTAATATAGTCAAAATCATGTATTTTGCAGTTCATAATATATTCTGTTTCTTGTTTGGACATAAATGTGTCCTCTTTCCATAGATCTGATAGATAATTTCTTGGTCTATTAATTTATATATGGTGTCATCATTTATGACTAAATCCTGTACCTATTTTGACATTATTGTGGTATAAGATGTGAAATGTGGGCCTTTGCCTAGTTTTTGTCATATTATTTTCTAGTTTTCTCAAAAATTTTTGACAAATAGTGAGTTCTTAACCCAGAAGTTAATAATATCTTTGGGTTTCTCAAACAGTAGAATACTGAAGTTATTTCCTAATCTTTCTTCTGAACCTATCATAATCCACTGAGCTATTACTCTGTTTCTAAACCAGTACCAGGCAGTTTTAGTGACTTCTGCTTTACAGAATAGTTTTTGATCTAGTAGAACTAGGCCACCTTCCTTTGCTTTTTTTCTTTTTTTAATTTTTTGTTATTTAAGGCAATGGGGTTCAGTGACTTGCCCAGGATCACACAGCTAGGTAATTATTAAGTGTCTGAGGCCAGATTTGAACTCAGGTACTCCTGACTCCAGGCCAGTGCACCACCTAGCCAACCCCTGAATTTTTTTTCATCAGTTCCCTTGCTATTCTTACCCTTTTGTCTCGCCAAATGAATTTTGTTACTATTTTTTAGCTCAGTAATATAAGTGTTAGTTTTATTAGTATGGCACTGAATTAATAATTTAATTTGCATAAAATTGTTATTTTTATTATATTAGCTCAACCTAACCATGAGCAATTGACATTTTTGCAATTCTTTAGATCTGATTTTAATTAGATGACTTTATAATTATATGCATACAGTTTCTTGGTTCACCTTGGGAGGTACATTCCCAAGTATTTAATGTTTTCCATAGTTACTTTAAATGGAATTTCTTTTTCTATATCTTGCTCTTGGGCTTTGTTGTTCATATATAGAAATACTGATGATTTATGTGGGCTTATTTTATATTCTACTACTTTGCTGAATTTGTTAATTGTCTCAAGGAGTTTTTAGATGATTTTCTTGGGTTCCCTAAGTGTACCATCATATCATCTTCAAAGAGTGAAAACTTTGCTTCTTTATTGCCAATTTTGATTTCTTCAATTTTTTCTTCTCTAATTGCTAAAGCTATCATTTCTAATATTTTCTTGAAACGTAATGATAATGATGATGATGATGATGATAATGATGATGATGTTGGGCATCCTTGTTTCACCCCAGAATACATTGGAAATGCTCTGAGCTTATCTCCATTACATATAATACCTGTTGATGTCTTTAGATATATACTATTTATTAATTTAAGTAAACCTTCATTTATTTCTAAAGTTTCTAGTATTTTAATAGGAATGTTTGTTGCATTTTTTCAATGACTTTTCAGTACCTATTGAGATAATCATATGATTTCTGTTGGGTTTGCTATTGATATGTTAAATTATGTTGTGTATTTTTCTAATATTGAACCATCCCTTCCTACTTGGAATAAATCCTACCTGATAATGTTATGTTATCCTAGTAATAATTTGCTATAGTCTCATTGCTACAATTTTTGTAAGATTTTTGCTTCAACATTCATTAGGGAAGTTAGTCTAATTTTCTTTGACTATTTTGGTTCTTCTTGGTTTAGATAACAGCACAGTATGTTATCACAAAAAGAATTTCACAGAACTCCTTCTCCTTTTAAAAAAATAGTTTATATAGAATAGGAATTAAAAGTTCCTTAAATGTTTGGTAGAAATCACTTGTAAATCCATTTGGACCTGGGGACCTTTTCTTAGGGAGTTTATTGATGGTTTCTTCAATTTCTTTTTTCTGAAATGTGGCTATTTAAGTATTTCCTCTTGTATTAATCTGGGCAGTTTGTGTTTTTGCAAATATTTATCCATTTTACTCAGGTTATGCAATTTATTGGCATACAGTTTGCAAAACAGCCCCACTTTATCTCTTTAATTTCCTCCTAATTGGTTGCTAGTTCACCCTTTTTGTTTTTGATACTGGTAATTGGTCATCTCTCTTAAAAACTTTGGAACTAGAGGTGGCTAGGTGGCGTAGTGGATAAAGCACTGGCCATGGAGTCAGGTGTACCTGGGTTCAAATCTGGTCTCAGACACTTAATAATTACCTAGCTGTGTGGCCTTGGGCAAGCCACTTAATCCCACTTGCCTTGCAAAAACCTAAAAAAACAAAACAAAACAAAAAAAAAAAAACTTTGGAACTGATTGTTCAGCATCAGAGTCACTGACACAGGACCAGTCAGCATGGAATGTCCTTATCAGAGAGTAGGCTGCATTCTATGAGCATGGCAGAATTGAAGGAGCTTGAAAGATATATGAGATATATAACTTTAGGGAACCCACCCAATATGTTCAAATGCATTATTTGTGCCCAACCTGTGGTAGAACATTCTGACCTCATAGTGATCTGATCAAACGAAGCCGGATACATGTAAATTTTCTCTAATTTAGTGATGTTATTTTGGTCTTCTTTGATAACTAAGGACAAGAACCAACAAGCCAGTAGCTATACCAGTAGCAGTAGCAACAGTAGCAGCAGCTGTAAAAAACAACTAACATTTATATAATGCTTTCTATTACTTGCAATTATTATCTCATGTGTTAATGCAGATGCTATTATTATCCAAATTCTATATATGAAGAAACTGTGACCAGTTGAAGTTAAGTGACATGCCCAGGGTCATATGGTAATTAATCATCTAAGGCAGGATAAAATTTACTACATCCTGACTCTACATACAGTAACAGAAATATCCCCTGGCTTCCTATGTATCAAAGGAGAATGATTTGACATTGAAACCGCATTTGAAACACTTGGTAAAACTAAAATTTTGACAATCAGTTACTTGTAATAAAATTTGTTTTAATATCCCCAAAATTCCTGCAAAATAATGGGGAGACCTCATTTAATGCTCATTTGATCTAACCAAAAATATTTTAGTATGTGTTCAGAATTTTCACCCTCTCAACACTTTCCTTCAGTTCTGAGTATGTATTTTGCTTTATTTGATTTATTGGAGTTTGGGGGAGATCATTTATTTATTTATTCATTTATTCATTCATGAATTTATTCATTTATATATTTGTTCGATCACATGTAAAGATAGTTTTCAGTTTTTGCAAGATTTTGAGTTCCACAATTCTCTCCAAAATGGACTTTTTTATTTTGCTTTTTTCCCCTTCATTCTCAAAGAACACTATGACATCAGGGATGTCATGACAAATACAAGAATTGAATTTGAGAGAGGGGATGCTGTGCTAAGTCACCAGCCTCAATTTCTCCTCCAGAGCCAATTGGCTCCAATGGCAATATATGAATCCAGACAACAGGAGCTGACAATAGATGTGAGGCATTCAGGCTTAAGTGACTTGCAGATGCTCACACAATTAGTTAGCAGCAAGTGTCTGAGGTCACATTCAATTCCTGCCCTCCTGACACAAGGTCAATGCTCTATCCATATGAGTTATACATATACCATCATGTTAAAGACATTTCCATATTAGCCATATTAGATTGAATGAAGAACCATATCAAAAGGTTAAAAAAAATACTGTGAAAAAGAAACACAATATATTTAAATAAGTGAAAATAATTTGCTTTGGTCAGACTCCAAAATTCCTTTTCTGAATGTGAATGATATTTTCCCTAAAAATCTTTTACAGCTGTTGTTATTCACTGTATATCCAAGAAGACTTAAGTGTATCGTAGTTGATTATAATATAGGGGTAAGTAGGTGGTGCAGTAGATAGAGCACCAAGCCTAGAGTCAGGAGGACCTGGGTTCAGTAAAGCCTCAGACACTCAAGAATTACCTAGCTGTGGTACACTGGGCAAGTCACTAAACCCCATTGCCTTATAACAAAAAAACAAATAAACAAGAGAGTTGATTATAATATAAAGCTACTGTTACGATATAAAATGATCTTATGATTATGCTGACTTCACTCGTCATCAGTTCAAACAAGTCTCTCCAAATTTTTTCTGAAATCAGCATGCTCATGATTTCTTAAAAAACAATAGTAGTCTATCACATTCATATTCTATAGTTTGTTGTAGCTTTCCTCAGTTGATAGGTTTTCCCTCAATTTCCAAATTTTTGTCACTACAAAAAGAGGTATTATAAATATTTTTGTATATTTGAATTTTGCCCCTTTTTAAAGATCTTTTTAGATGTATTGTTTAAGCTCTGAATTTTTTAAAAGATGAATAAAATGCAAATAAATAGTCATTTTTACTATAAAATGTTAATATGTTAATATAATAATATAATATATGATATAATAATAATGTTAACATGTTATTCAGTAACTTTCATATAGTGGATTATAAAAGACAAAAAGAGCTTTGTTAGAAATACTTATATTTCAAAAAAAATCTGAGTTCAGATGAAGCAGTCTTATGGCATACCCTTATTTAACATGTTTGCCATGTCAGCAAATTGTGTTAATTAAATAAATTGAAGCTATATTTATATATGTATGAATGTATGTATGTATGCATGTATATAATCTTCTCCCTGTTGTAGTGATTTTTAAATGGGCTGTGAATCTAAATATCTCAAAGGTTAAAAAGCAACCCTAGGCTAGATTCTTATCTTCCCTACCAAAATATACCTTGTGACAATTCTATATATGCTTGTTTAATACAGTTTCTCTTAAAGGAAAATTTGTTTTGGGAAAGTAACCACTGAACAAAATAAATTATGTATTTTTTCAGCATTACCTGATAAACTGCTGAAATAGTATAACTATAAATGATTATTTTAATACCAAACACATACAAAGCCACAACTCCTATGAAAAGCAATACACTGTGCCTGTTAAGTAAACAATTATGGGTACCAGTAGGGAATAAGATAACCCCCTACAGAAATAAATAGCTAAAATTTAAATTTTGAAAGGCGATTATTTAACTTAAGGTGAAGTTGGAACCATAATGTCATACATTTAAAGGATCAGGAAATCTACAGGATTTATCTCATTCTGATTTGGATGTAGCTCCAGGTAGTTAGTGTCAAACAATTTTCGGTTTTACTATATTATTTGTAACTGGGACTGATTTACCTGTCATGAATATTTTGGGGTTTTTAAAGATCATTTAGATATGTACCTTTCAAGCATTAATCCTTTTGAAATTGCATAAATTTTACTCATTTGATACTCAAGAACTATGTGAGATTATTATACTCATTTTAAAGTAAAAGAAATTCAATGTTAGAGGTCTTAAAGGACTTGTCAAGGATTAAATAATAAATGTCTGAAATAGTATTTGAAACAAGTTCTTGACTCTAAATCTGTTGAATCATATATTATGCTACATAATTTCATACATAACTAAGGAGTTCATAAAAGCATTTTTTAAATTTTGTTTTACATTTAATATAATTATTTTACCTTGTAATTCATGTATTTTTGCATATATACATATATATATATATATATATATATATATATATATATATATATTCTGAAAAAGGATTGGATAATAAGACAAACAAAATAAAAGTTATGTTGGACCAGATATGGCACAGTAATGCACCATTGGTGTAGTTGTGGACTGATCCAACCATTCTGGAGAGTCATTTGAAACTATACGTAAAGGATTATAAAACTGAATATTCTTTGATCCAAGGTTTTCATCAGACATGCAAAAGATATGTGTAAGTGGAAAAAAGAAAGCTTAGCACCTCTTTTTAAAAATTAATTATTTTAAATATGCCTTATTCTATACTTTATTCCTGTATTTAGTGCACATTATATAATATGCAATTACCTTACCTCTACCTCCTACTATCTCAAGGAAGCACATTATTAATATATGTGTATATGTATATATTTTCAAAGTCCATTTTTTCAAGCATAAGTTGCTTTCTTTTAGCTAAAGTTGATAAAAATTGGCAACCAGTCCAATGTGAATAATTATTAAAATGAGTTAAGGATGGCTTCTCCAATGGAAAGACCCATGAACTGAAAAGAACTAAGCATGTATCTATATTATCCCTTCCTTTCTATCCTCTGTGTCAGAAGTTATTACTATTAGTATGATATTTGAGAGTTGCTTTACTATCTGTCTGAAATCTAATTTATATTAGATTAGTAGTGTCTGCTCCTTATGTCTTCTATGATATTCCTTATAAGCATTAATTTTTCTTTTTCATAAAGTTAGAAATGTTACTTTTAAATACCTTAGAAAATAATCTGTAAGATAATGAGTTTTCTTTACAATTTATCATTTATTTTCATCCCAAACAGGGAAACTATTAACTCACACCATATGTCAAGACAAGATCAAAATGGATACATGCTTTACATAAATGGTGATATCATAAGAAAATAAAGAGAGCATAGAATAGTTATGTATTTAGGTATGTCAAAGATGCTTCAATTTGCATTTCCTAATAAGTAAAGATTTAGAGCAATTTTTCATATGACTGTGGATTGCGTTGATTTCCTCAGCTGTAAATTTCCTTTGTATATTCTCTGACCATTTGTCAACTTGGGGAATGGTTTCTTGTTTTGAAAATTTATTTTATTTTCTAATTCTTTCTATACATTTTTGTTTTTTGTAATCTTCCCACATCCAAAAATTAAACAACTTAATTTTATATTATATTGAATTAAAAAAATTACCCAAAGTAGATGTAATCAATATTAGAAGGAAAGCAGAAAACTGAGAAATAATTTTTATAACCAGTGTTTCTGATAAAATCTTTATTTTAAAATATATAGAGAAATGACTTAAATTTATTAAAATATAAATCATTACTCAATTGACAAATAGACAGAGGTTATGAGCAGGCAGTTTTCTTTTATTTTTTCTTAGAACGATTTTTTTTTATTTTGAGTTTTACCAATTTTCCCCCACTCTTGACTCCCTCCACCCCACTCCCACAGAAGGCATTCTGTGAGTCTTTACATTGTTTCCATGGTATATAATGATCACAGTTGAATGTGATGACAGAGAAATCATATCCTTAAGGAAGAAAAATAAAGTATGAGATAGTAAAATTACATAATAAGATAACTTATTTTCTAGTTTGAAGGTAACAGACTTTGGCCTTTGTTAAAAGTTCATAATTCTTTCTCTGGATACAGATGGTGTGCTCCATTGCAGCTATCCCAAAATTATCCCTGATTGTTGCATTGATGGAATGAGCAAGTCCATCAAGGCTGATTATCACTACCATGTTGCTGTTAGGGTGTATGAAGTTTTTCTGGTTCTGCTCATCTCCATCAGCATCCATTCATGCGAATCCTTCCAGGCTTCTCTGAATTCCCATCCTTCCTGGTTTCTAATAGAACAACAGTGCTCCATTGCATATATATATATATATATATATATATATATATATATATATATATATATATATATATATATATATATATATAAAACAGTTTGTTAAGCCATTCCCCAATAGAAGGACATTCACTTAATTTCTAATCCTTTGCCACCACAACAGGGCTGCTATAAATATTTTTGAACAAGGGATGTATTTACTCTTTTTCATAATCTCTTCAGGGTATAGGCCCAGTAGTGGCACTGCTGGATCAAAGGGTATGTACGTTTTTATTGCCCTTTGAGCACAATTCCAAATTTCTCTCTAGAAAGGTTAGATGCGATCACAGCTCCACAAACAATGTATTAGCGTCCCAGATTTCCAGCATCCATTCCAGCATTGATCATTGTTCTTTTGGGTCATATTGCCAGTCTGAGAGGTGTGAGGTATATCAGAGATGCTTCAACTTGCATTTCCTAATAAGTAAAGATTTAGAGCATTTTTTCATATGACTGTGTATTGCTTTGATTTCCTCAGCTGTAAATTGTCTTTGCAAATTCTTTGACCATTTGTCAATTTGGGGAATGGTTCTTTTTTTAAAAAAAAAAATTAACTTAGTTCTCTCTATATTTTAGAAATGAGTCCTTTGTCAGACATACTAGTTGCAAAAATTGTTTCCCAATTTACTACATTTTTTTAATGATGTTCTCCATCTCTTTCTTGATGATAAACTTCTCCCCATTCAATAGATCTGACAGGTAAACTACTCCTTGATCTTCAAGTTTGCTTGTAATGTTTTTTATGTCTAAATCCTGTAAACCATTTGGATCTTATCTTGGTATAGAGTGTGAAGTGATTGTCTAAATTAAGTTTCTTCCATTATAACTTGAAATTTTCCCTGCAGGTTTTATCAAAGACAGAGTTATTATCTCAATAGCTGGACTCTTTGGATTTATCAAACAGAAGATTATGCTAATTATTTTCTGCTATTGCACGTAGTCTATTACACTGATCTACCACTCTATTTCTTAGCCAATACCAGACAGTTTTGAGGACTGATGCTTTATAATATAATTTTAGGTCTGGTAAGGCTAAGACACCTTCATTTGCACCTTTTTCATTGAAAACCTGGAAATTCTTGACTTTTTATTTCTCCATATAAATTTTCTTAGAACTTTTTCTAACTCATTAATTGTTTTGGAATTTTCATTGGTAAGGCGCTAAACAAGTATGTTAGTTTTGGTAGAATTGTCACTTTTATTATATTAGCTCAACCTACCCAAGAACAGTTGATGTTTGCCCAGGTATTTAATCTGATTTTATTTGTGTGAAAAGTGTTCTGTAATTATTTTCAAAAAGTTTTTGACCCTCCCAGGTATTTTGTTTTGTCTGAGGTTACTTGGAAAGGGATTTATCTTTCTAGATCTTTCTTCTGTATCTTGCAAGTCATATATACAAAAGTTGAGGTTTTATGAGGTTTTATTTTATATCCTGCTACTTTGCTAAATATGCAAATTATTTCTAGTAGTTTTTTTAGATGACATTTTCAGATTCACTAAGAATACCATGATGTTATCTGCAAAGAGTGAGAATGTGTAATTCTTTCAATTTATTTTTCTTCTCTTATTGCTGGTTAAAGTTTCTAATGAGTTATTGAATAGTAGTGGCAATAACTGGTATCCTTCTTTCACCCCAATCTTATTGGGAATGCCTGAAACCTATGCCCATTGTATATAATGCTTGTTGATGGTTTTACCCAGATGCTGCTTATTGTTCTAAGGAACAAACCATTTTTTCCTACACTCTCTAGTGTTTTTACTAGGAAAGGGTACTGTATTTTGGCAAAAGCTTTTTCAGCATGTTGATATCATCATATGATTTCTGAAAGTTATGTTATTGATATAATTAATTATATTAACAATTTTCCTAAAATTGAAACAAGCCTTCATTCCTAGGCTAAGTCCTACTTGATCATAATATATAATCCTATTGATACCTTCTGGTGATCATTTTTCTAAGATTTTATTTAAGATTTTTGCATTTATATTCATCAGGGAGATAAATCTATAATTTTCTTTCTCTGTGAAAATTTTTCCTGGTTTAGACATCAGCACCATATTGGTGTCATAGAGAGAGTTAGGCAGAGTTCCATTCTCACCTATTCTTCCAAAGATTTTATAGAGAATTGGAACCTATTGTTCCTTAAATGTTTGAATTCACTTGTGAATCCTCCTGACCATGGAGATTTTTTCTTGTGGATTTCAATAATGGCTTGTTGAATTTCTTTTTTCTGAGATAGGGTTATTTAGGTTTGTAAGTTCCTCTTCATTTAATATGGGCAACTTATATTTTTGTAAATATTAATCCATTTCACTTAGATTGTCATAGTTATTGTCATAAAATTGTGCAAAATAATTCTTAATTATTACTTAAATTTTCCCCTCATTGGTGGTGAATTCACCTTTTTCATTTATGCTATTAGAAATTTGATTTTGTTCTTTTCCTAATCAAACTGACCAGAGGTTTATCAATTTTATTGTGTTTTTTCATAAAGCCATCTCTTTGTTTTATTTATTAGTTCAATAGTTTTCTTGCTATCAATTTTATTAATTTCTTCTTTAACTTTTAGACTTTCTCATTTGGTATTTAAATGGGTTTTTTTTATTTTGTGCTTTCACTAATTTTTAGTTACATATTTTGTTCATTGATTTTTTCTTTCTCTAATTTATTCATGTAAGCATTTATAGATATAATAAATCCCCTGACAGTCATCTTTAGTGTATCTCATACATTTTGGTATGTTTCATTATTGTCATTATCTAGGATAAAAAATTAATTCTTTCTAAATTTATTGTTTGATCCATTCATTCTTTAAAATGAGTTTATTCAATTTGCAATTGGTTCTGGATAAATATCTGGTATAATATTGCATAAAATTTTTGTTACATTATGATCTGAGAAAGATATATTCACTATTTCTACCTTTCTATTTCTACTAACCTTTCACTATTTCTACCTTAATAGATAATTAGGTTTTTATGTCCTAATGCATGATCAATTTTTGTGTGTCCTGTACAAAAAAAGTATATTCCTCTCTATCCCAATTCAATTTCCTCCATAGGTCTATCATATCTACGTTTCCCTACAATAGATTTACCTCCTTACCTTCCTACTTGTTTATTTTCTGGTTAGATTTATCTCAATCTGAGAGCTAGAGGTTGAGGTCTCCCAAGGGTAGAATTCTGCTATTTATATCTTTCTGTAGCTCTTTCAACTTCTCCTCTAAGAATATGAATGCTGTACCATTTGGTGCATCCATATTTAGTATCGAAATTACTTTATTGTCTATGGTACTTTTTTGGAGGATATAATTTCCTTCACTATCTCTTTTAATGCAATTTTTGCAGCTGATTTGTTTAAGATAAGGATTGCTACCCCAGTTTTTTCACTTCAGCTGAAGCAAAATATATTGTGCTCCAACATTTTACCTTTACTCTTTATGTATCTCTCTGCTTCAAATGAGTTTCTTGTAAGCAGCATATTGTATGATTCTGGTTTTTTAATCCATTCTGCTATCCACTTACATTTAAAGGGAGAGTTCAGCCCATTCACATTCAAAGGTATAATTACTAACTCCTTATTTCCCTACATTCTATCTTCCTTCTGTTTGTAATTCCCCCCCCCTTTTTTTCCTTTATCCATATTCCCCAGTGTTTTTTTTCTGAATACAGCCACCTTCACTTTAGTTGCCCTCTTATATCAACCCCTCTCTGTCTTCCTACTGCTTTTCCTTTCCCCTTCTGCCCTTCCTTCTGTTAGTACCCCTTTTTATCCCCCTCCCTGTACCCCTCTCATTTTTGCCTTATAATGTTTGAAAGGAAAAATAAGTTTCTTAACTTAATTAAATGTATATAAGTTAACGTTAAACCAAGTCTGATGAGATGAAGATTCAGGTGGTTCTTACTTCCTCCCTTCTTCCTCACAATTACTATAGGTCTTTTGTACTTCTTCATGTAATGAGATTTACTCCATTCAGTCTCCCTCCATTCTCCCTTCTCCTTACTGCACCCCTTTTAAGGAAGTGTTGTTTTTAAATCATTCTGAGTCACAGAAAAATTATTAGTGTCCATCACTTCTGGCTGTGTATATTCTCTCTAATAGAGTTACAATTCTCAAGAGTTTTGAGACTCTTTCTCCCAAGTGATTATATAACCATTTTCATTTGACTGGATACCAGGTGTTTTTATTTTAAACTTTTCATGTGTCTCTTGAGTCTCCAGCTTGATGTCCAAATTCACTATTTAGCTCTGTTCTTTCATCATGAAATATTGGAAGTCTCCCATTTCATTAAATGTCCATACTTTACTCTGGAAGTGAAGGCTCCGGTGTGCCAGGTAGTCAATTGTTGTCTGTATTCCAAGATGCCTTGGTCTTCGGGATATTTCATTCCAGGCCCTTCAATCCCTTAATGTTGCTGTGGCTAGGACCTGTGTAATACTTGCTGTGGCTCCTTTGTATTTAAATTTTTTTTTTCTTTCTGGCTGCTGGCAGGATTTTTTATTTTCTCTGACAGTTCTGGAATTTGGCCACAACCCCTTGGCATTTTCATTTTAGCATCATTTTCTGGTGAGGATCAATATATTCTTTTATTAATTATCTTTTATTAAAGATATTATTTGAGTTTTACAATTTTCCCCCCATCTTGCTTCCCATCCCCCACCCCTGACATAAAGCACACTGTCAGTCTTTACTTTGTTTCCATGTTGTACCTTGAGAGAAGCTTTAATTTGCATTTCTCTGATAATTAATGACTTAGAGCATTTTTTCATATGGCTATGGATTGCTTTGATCTCCTCATCTGTAAATTGCCTTTGCATATCCTTTGACCATTTGTCAATTGGGGAATGGCTTTTTGTTTTAAAAATATGACTCGTTTTCTGTATATTTTAGAAATGAATCCTTTGTCAGAATCATTAGTTGTAAAGATTGTTTCCCAGTTTACTACATTTCTCTTGATCTTGATTACATTGGTTTTATCTGTGCAAAAGCTTTTTAATTTAATGTAATGTAATGGAAATCATCTAATTGGTTTCTGGTGATGTTCTCCAACTCTTCCTTAGTCATAAACTACTCAACTTTCCATAGATATAACAGGTATACTATTCCTTGATCTTCTAATTTGCTTATAGTATTTTTTTTATGTCTAAGTCCTGTAACCATTTGGATCTTATCTTGGTAAAGGGTGTGAGGTGTTGGTCTAATCTTAGTTTCTTCCATACTAACTTCCAATTATCCCAGAAGTTTTTATCAAAGAGGGAGTTTTTATCCCAATGGCTGGACTCTTTGGGTTTATCAAAAAGCAGAATACTGTAATCATCTCCTGCTTTTACACCTAGTCTATTCCAATGGTCCACCACTCTATTTCTTAGCCAATACCAAACAGTTTTGATGACTGATGCTTTATAATATAATTTTAGATCAGGTAGGGCTAAACCACCCTCTTTGGCACTTTTTTTTCATTAAGCTCTTGGCAATTCTGGACTATTTCTTTCTCTATATGAATTTACTTACAATTTTTTCTAACTCATTAAAGTAATTTTTTGGAATTTTGATTGGTAGGGCACTAAACAGATAGTTTTGTTTTAGTAGAATTGTCATATTTATTATATTAGCTCTGTCTATCCATGAGCAGTTGATATTTGCCCAGTTATTTAAATCTGTTTTAATTTGTGTGAGAAGTGTTTTATAATTGTTTTCAAAAATATTCTGAGTCTGTCTTGGCAAATAGACTCCCAAGTATTTTATATTGTCTCAAGTTACTTTGAATGGAATTTCTCTTTCTAGCTCTTCCTGCTGTTTCTTGCTAGACATATAAAGAAAAGTTGAGGATTTAGGAGGGTTTATTTTATAACCTGCAGCATTGCTAAAATTGCTAATTGTTTCCAGTAGTTTTTTGGATGATTTCTTGGTATTCTCTAGGTAGACAATCATGTCATCTTCAAAGAGTGAGAGTTTTGTCTCTTCCTTCCCAATTCTAATACCTTCAATTTCTTTTTCTTCTGTAATTGATGATGCTAACATTTCTAATACAATATTAAATAGTAGTGGTGATAATGGGCACCCTTGTTTCACCCCTGATCTTACTGAGAATGCCTCTAGCCACTCCCCATTGAATATAATGCTTGTTGATGGTTTCAGATAGATACTGCTAATTATTTTAACGAACAATCCATTTATTCCTACACTCTCTAGTGTTTTTAATAGGAATGGATGCTGTATTTTGTCAAAAGCTTTTTCAGCATCTATTGATGTTATCATATGATTTCTGATGGGTTTGTTTTTGGTATAATTGAGTATACTAACAGTTTTCCTAATATTGAACAAACCCTGCATTCCTGGAATAAATCCTACTTGATCATAATGTATTATCCTAGTGAAAACTTGTTGTAATTGTTTTGCTAAGATTTTATTTAGGATTTTTTGCATCAATATTCATCAGGGAAATAGGTCTATAATTTTCTTTCTCTGTCTTAACACTTCCTGGTTTAGGTAACAGTACCATATTGGTTTCATAGAAAGAGTTAGGCAGAGTTCGATCT
The DNA here is from genome assembly GCF_037893015.1 of Macrotis lagotis. NCBI lineage: Eukaryota > Metazoa > Chordata > Mammalia > Peramelemorphia > Peramelidae > Macrotis > Macrotis lagotis. The sequence continues at coordinate 469,327,780 of NC_133658.1, read as the reverse complement.
TTCCCTATTTTTCCAAAGAGTTTATATAGAATTGGAACCAATTGTTCCTTAAATGTTTGGTAGAATTCACTTGTGAATCCAACAGGCTCTGAAGATTTTTTTTAGGGAGTTCAATAATGACTTGTTGAATTTCCTTTTCTGAGATAGGGTTGTTTAGGTATTTAATCTCTTCTTCATTTAACCTGGGCAACATATTTTTTTTTTAAATATGCATCCATTTGACTTAGATTATCAAATTTATTGGCACAGAGTTGGGCAAAATAATTTTGAATTATTACTTTAATTTCCTCCTCATTGGTGGTGAGTTCGCCTTTTTCATTTATGATACTAGCAATTTGGTTTTCTCCTTTCTTTTGTTTAATCAAATTGACCAGAAGTTTATCAATTTTATTGGTTTTTCATAATACCAACTATTGGTCTTATTTATTAATTCAATAGTTTTTTGCTTTTGATTTTATTAATTTCTCCTTTAATTTTTAAAATGTCTAATTTAGTACTTAATTGGGGATTTTTGATTTGTTCTTTCTCTAATTTTTTTTAGTTGCATGTTTAGTTCATTGATTTCCTCTTTCTCTAATTTATTCATGTAAGCATTTAGAGCTATAATATATGCCCTGAGAGTCACTTTGAATGAATTCCATAGGTTTTGGTATGTTGTTTCATTATTATCATTATCTAGGATAAAATGTTTATTTCTATCTATTATTTGTTTTTTGGTCCACTCTTTTTTTAAAATGAGGTTATTCAGTTTCCAATTTGTTCTGCGTCTATATATCCTTGGCCCAGTATTGCATATGACTTTTATTGCGTTGTGATCTGAGAAAGATGTATTCATTATTTCTGCCTTTCTGCAGTTGATCATTAGGTTTTATGTCCTAGTACTTCATCATTTTTTCTATAAGTTCCATGTACTGCAGAGGAAAAGGTATATTCCTTTCTATCCCTATTCAGTTTCCTCCATAAGCCTACCATATCTAATTTTCTTTTAACAAGCTATTTACCTCCTTAACTTCTTTCTTGTTTATTTTATGATTCAATTTATCTATATCTGACAGTGGGAGGTTGAGGTCTCCCACTAGTAGAGTTTGTCTATGTCTTCCTGTAGTTCTTTCAGCTTCTCCTCTAAAAATTTGGGTGCATATATATTCAGTATTGAAATGACTTTATTTTCTATGGTACCTTTTAGGAGGATAAAGTTTCCTTCCTTATCTCTTTTAATGCTGTCTATTTTTGCTGCTGCTTTGTCTGAGATAAGGACTGCTACCCATGCTTTTTTTTTACTTCAGATGAAGCAAAATATATTTTGCACCAACCTTTTACCTCTCTGCTTCATATGAGTTTCTTGTAAGCAGCATATTGTAGGATTCTGGTTTTTAATCCATTCTGCTATTCGCTTACGTTTTATGAGAGAGTTCATCCCATTCACATTCAAGGTTTTGATTACTAATTCTTTATTGCCCCCCAGTCTATCTTCCCTCTGTTTGTATTTCCCCCTTTCTCCCCCCTTTCTCCCTATTCCCCAGTATTTTGTTTCTAAATAACAGTCTCTTCAGTGTGTTTCCCCTCCTATATCACACCCTCTCCTTTCTTTCCCCTTTTGTTTTTCCCTTTTCCCTTCCCTTCCTTGTGTTATTACCCCTTTTCCCCCTAATCCCCTTCCCTTTCTCCATTCCCCCCCTCCCCTTTTCCCCTTTTAATGCTTGAAAGGTTAGATGTTTTATAAGTTAACTGAGTATGTGTAGGTTGACTTTGAGCCATGTCTGATGAGAAGAACATTCAGGTGTTTCTCATCTGCTCCCTTCTTCCCCTCTAGTATCATAGGTTTTTTGTACCTCTTAGTGTAATGAGATTTACCCCGATCATTCCCCTCCCTCCTCCAGTCTCTTTCCTGTCCCCCTTTTTAAGGAGGTAGTGTTTTTTAGATCATTCTATATAAGTCATAGAAAATTCTGACTATCTGTCCCTTCTAATTCAGTATATTCTATCGAATAGAGTCAAAATTCCTGAGAGTTATTAGCGTCTTTCTCCCAAGTGGGGTTAAAGCCAGTTACATCTCTTTAGATAGCAGGCTCATGGATAGGTCATGAATATCCATCATTTCTGGCTAGGTATGTTCTCTCTGTTAGAGTTACAATTCTCAAGATTTATGAGAATTTTTTTTTTTCCCCACATGCTGGGATATAGCCAGTTTCAATTTATTGGATTGCATTTTTTTTCCTTCTGCCACCATTTTTTTTTACCTTTTCCTGTGTCTCTTGAACCTCCTGTTTGATGTCCAAATTTTTTTGTTTAGCTCTGGTCTTTTCATCAGAAATTTTTGGAAATCTTCCATTTCGTTAAATGTCCATCTTTTTTCCCTGGAAGAGAAGGCTCAGCTTTGCGGGAAAGTAGATTCTTGGCTGCATTCCAAGTTCCCTTGCTCTTTGAAATATCTCATTCCAGGCCCTTCAATCCCTTAATGTTGATACAGCCAGCTCCTGCATGTTCCTTACTGTGGCTCCTTGATATTTAAATTGTTTCTTTCTGGCTGCTTGCAGGATTTTCTCTTTTATCTGATAGTTCTGGAGTTTGGCCACAACATTCCTTGGTGTTTTCATTTTAGGATCTTTTTGTGATGGTGATCGATGTTTTCTTTCAATAACTACTTTGCTCTCTGATTCCATGATATGATGGCAGTTTTCCATCACTAGATCCTGTAATATTAAGTCCAGGCTTTTTTCTCTTCAATCAATGTTTTCAGGAAGTCCTATAATTTTCAGGTTGCCCCTCCTCGATCTATTCTTGAGGTCAGTGGTTTTGTTGATGAGGTATTTTACATTTGTTTCTATTTTTTCTATTTTTTGATTTAAACATTTAACTGACTCTTGCTGTCCCATGGAGTCATTAGTTTCTGTATACTCCATTCTTTTTTGGGGGGAGGAGTTTTCTTCATTATCCTTTTGCAACTCCTTTTCCAATGGTTAATTCTACTTTTGAAAGAGCTTTCCATTTGACCAATTGAGGTTTTGAGAGAATTAATTTCTTTTTGTATTTGCCCATTTGAAGATCTGAGAGATTTATTCTCCTTTTGTATTTGTCCAATTGTACTTTCTAAGGTTTTGTTTTCTTGTTGCAATGTATTAATTGTCTCTCCCAAATTTTTAAGCTCCTTCCTTATTTCTTCAAGGAAGTCTATTTGTGCTGTAGACCAGATTGTATTCTCCTCAGAGGTTCCAGGTCTCTCTGAGTTAGGGTCTTTCCCTTCCAAGAATTTTTCTATGGATCCACATTTCCACTGACCCTTCTTCATTTTGCTAAGACCTGAGTTGGGGTGGGGCTGGTTCAAAGGGGCTTGGGGTCGCTAAAGGCTTTACTCACTGAGTGCAGTTTCTCCAGCTGGCCAGTAGGAGGTACTGGTTGCTTTCTCTGGAGTGTCTGTGACCTTGGTTGAGGCCTTCTCTCTTTGCTTGAAGGGAGGAGTTCGAGCTATTGAATTCTGGGCTGGTTCTTCTGCTCACACACATGGGCCCTCTGAATCAATGCATTCTTTCAATAACAGTTTTGCCCTCTGGTTCCATGATATCATGATAATTTTCCATTACTAAATCCTGTAATATTAAATCGAAGCTTTTTGTCTCTTCAGTGTTTTTACAAAGGACAATAATTCTCATGTTCTCCTGTCTCATCTGTTCTTGACATCAGTAGCTTTGCTGATGAGGTATTTTACATTTTCTTCTTTGTTTTTCAATCTTTTTGTTATATTTAACCAAATGGTGTTTTCTCATAAAGTATTTAGTTTCTAATGATTCCATTCTTTTTTTTTAGAAAAGAGTTTTCTTCATTCAACTTTTGCAACTCCTTCTCCAGTTGGTCAATTCTGTTTTTGAAGGAGTTTTCCATTTGCCCAAGTATAGCTTTGCCAGATTCATTTTCTTTTTGCATTTGCCCAATTGAAGATCTGAGAGATTTATTCTCATTTTGTATTTGTCCAACAGACAGTCTTCAAATTAAAAAAAAAAAAATAAAGCTGATGGCATTGAAAAATGCTCTACATCACTTTTGATTAAAGAAATGCAAACTAAAATAATTCTGAGACATCAGAACATATCTATCAGATTGGATAATGAGACAAGAAAAAGGAAAATGTTGCACGTTGGAGAAGATATGACACACTAATCCACCATTGGTGAAATTGTGAAATGATGTAACCATTTTGGAGAGACATTTGTTACTATACTCAAAGGACGGTACAACTGTGCATATTATTTGATCTAGTAATAGAACTTTTAAGTCTTTATTCTAAAAACAAGGAACAAGATCTATCTTTACAAAGTCATTCATAGTAGTTCTTTTTGTGGAGGCTAAAAATTGGAAATCAAAAGAATGTTCTTCAATTTGGGAATGGTTCAACAAAGTGTGATATATGACAGGGAATGCTATTGTGGTATAAGAAATGAAAAGCAGGGATTTCAGAAAAATCTAAAAAGGCTTGCATGATCTAAGGCAAAGTGAAGTGTACATACTCTGAAGAATGTTGTACACCATTAGAGCAATATTGATGGATGAATTATTGTATTGGCTTTGCTATTCTCAGCATTACAATAATTCAAGATAATCCAAAAATACTATTGATGAAGCTTACTATCTCTTCTTGCTTGAATACAGAATAGAATATGCTATTATTTACTTTCTTTCATTTTTTTGTTTTATTTGAGTCTTGTACAATATGACTTATATGGAAATGTTTTATAAAATTTGAAATTTATAATCTTTATCCAATTGTTTGCTATCATAGAGAGTAAGTAAGGGGGGATAAAATTTGGAACTCAAATCTTATATTAAATTTGTTTTTAAAACCTCATCTAATGAATGATGGAGCCAAGATTGCAGAGAGAAATTAGAAACATTCCTGTTCTCTTCCTGAATTTGTCTTAGAAATGTTAATCAAGTTTTTAAACTGATTCTGGAGTGGCAAAAGATACAAAAACTAATGGGGAGGGGGCAGCTAGGTGGCATAGTGGATAAAGCACCGGCCTTGGAGTCAGGAGTACCTGGGTTCAAATCCGGTCTCAGACACTTAGTAATTACCTAGCTGCGTGGCCTTGGGCATGCCACTTAACCCCATTTGCCTTGCAAAAAACCTAAAACAAAACTAATGGGGAGCATCTTTCATCTCAAAATATTTTGGATGGACTTCAGGAAAAGTCTGTTGCCCTTCAATCATAGGAAAGCATGACCCTGGTTGGTGACCGGGGGTGGTGGAGAAAAGAGTAGAGGGTGGAGAGAGGGAGTGTAGAGGAGAGGCTGATGGGGTGTTGGTGAGGAGAGTCCCTCAGTCACAGCACAGCACACCAACCAAGGCCTCTAAGTTCTGTTTCAGCAGATCAGTGATACAACAAACCAAATTGGAGAACTCCAGGCCCAGTGTAGGAAACAAATTGTAAGACCAAGAAACCCAGAAACCCAGCCAGTGGGCATGACTAGGAAGCACAGTACAAGCAAAATGAGAAAGTTGCTCACACCGAAGGGGAGGTCCTGACATGGAAGATCAGTGAGTAGATCTTCGATTCCAAGTCTAAAAACTTTTGGACCTTTGTGTTTCAGGAGCAGAGCTCTACAATAAAAACCACAAACTAGGCAAAACATGAGTAAGAAACAGAAGACATACCTAATTAAGAAAATTACTATCATGATAAGACAGATCATAATACCATCTTGGTAGATGATAATCAGAAAAGGCCTATATGTGAAGTCCTATAAGGGAATTGTCTCAGTCCAAAAAAAAAGTCTGCTTAGAAGAGATCAAAAAGAATTTTAAAAATTAAGTCGAAGAACTGAAAAGGAAATGAGAATTATGCAAGAGCAACAACTTGGAAAAGAAAAAAAAAACAAATATTAACTGAAGAAAACCACTCATTTAAAAAATGGACAAATGGAAAAGAAAACAAGTTTTAAAAATACAGCTTGGAAGTGGAAAAATAAAACAAATCCCTTTAAATTAGAATTGTTCAATTGGAAAAGGAGGTAGAAAAGGTTACTGAAGAAGGTAATTCATTGAATATTAAAATAGGGTAAGTGAAAACTAATGTCTTTATGAGAAATAAGAATCATTCAGGCAGAGCCAAGATGGTGGCAAGAGAAGAACCTCTCTTACATGTTCTCTTCAAAATATTTCAAAAACTTTAAAATTATGGCATTAATTAAATTATGAAGAGACTGAACCCACAGAAAGATTCAGTAAGATAATTCTCCAGCTCAAGGTAACCTGTAAAATAATGGGAAGACTTTACTGGATTGGGTTAGAGTGGTGGCACCAAGCTGGATCTAAGGAATTTCAGCCCCCCAGGAACAGCCCCAGGGTACCTGGGAGTGCTTGCTCCTATCAGCAGAAGTTTCCTGACCTGCACGCCAGAGAGTACCAAACACAAGATGGAAGATCATTAGGGAGACCTCTGCCAGAGTGAGCATGAAGCCCAGGCCTTTGGCACGACCATGGAACACAGTGCACCCAGATCCCAGGAAATGGAAGCTGGACTGTAAAGCCACCCAGCAGGAGCCTCCAGAAAGCTGATTCCAGAGCTCTCAGCCCATGGAAGGCAAGGGAGTGGAGAGAAACTGTCAAGGTCTGTCCACTGTGCCTGGAACAAGACTCTGGGGATTTGACCACATTCAGACCCTGATCTGGGCCCCCCTCCAAAGAGAAGAGACTCCCCTCACATCCCCAAGGCAGAGGGGTGATCAAGTGGCCTTTCATAGACCAGGAGAGCAGTCTGCAACTCACACCCTGAGGTCCTTGTGGGGAGGGCATGTCCCAATACACTCAAATGCTCAGGAAGCACCCCAAAACCAAGCAAAGGCTGGGGTAAGGGGGTAAGCAGGAAAAAAGGAACTTGACCAAAATACAATCAGAAGATGAGAGTCCAAGCTTCTGAATTTATATAGATGTTGGCCTCAGACTATGACAGAGCTCAAAAACGATTTTGAAAATCAAGTAAGGGAGATACAAAAAAATTAGGGAAAGAAAGGACAGAGAAGAAGGAAAAACATGAAAAACATGTTTGGCAGTTTAGTCAAGGAGATCCAAAAAAATGCTCAAGAAAATAACATACTAAAAACCAGCTTATGTCAAATGCACAAAACAGTTCACAAAGAAGAAGAGGAGAAGAATGCTTTAAAAAGTTGAATTGGCCAGAAGGCAAAGGAGTTAAGAAAGCTCTCTGAGGAAAACAAACCCTTCGGATGTAGATTGGAGCTAAAGGAAGCTGATGACTTTATGAGAAATCAAAACACAATACTTCAACATCAAAAGAACGAAAAGTTAGAAGAAAATTTACAACATCTCATTGAAAACACAACTGATATGAAAAACAAATTCAGGGAAGACAATTTAAAAATTATTGGGATACGTGAAATTCATGATCAGGAAGAGCCTTGACCTCATTTTTAAAGAATTACTATAGGAAAATTGCCCAGATATCCTAGAAGCAGAGGACAAAATAAATTGAGAGAATCCACCTATCTCCCCTGAAAAGAGATCCAAAAATAAAAAACAGCTCCCAGGAATATTATAGTCAAATTCCAGAACTCCCAAGTCAAAGAGAAAATAGTACAAGCAGTCTGAAGAACACAATTCAAATATCTTGGAACTTTAGTCAGGATCACACAGGAATTAGCAGCAATCACATTAATGGCTCATCTGGCTTGGGATATAATATATGGGAAGGCAAGAGAACTTGGAATGCAACCAAGAATCTACTATCCAGAAAAACTGAACATCATCTTCCAGGGGAAAAGATGGACTTTCAATGAAACAAGGGAAATTTAAATGTTCCTGTTGAAATGACCAGAGTTGAACTGAAACTTTGACCTTCAAGTGACATAGGTGATGCATAGACAATGGAAGAGAATGGTAAATTATGAGGGACTTAATGATGATGAACTGAATGTATTCCTGCATGGAAAGATGATACTTATAATATTCATATGAACTTTCTAATGCAATAGACCATGTAGGAGCTTTTATAGATGAGGGACAGGAGAGTGCTGACTTTGAAGATATAATATATTGTAAAAATATATTCAATTGGTTAAAATGAAATGTACTGGGACAAACAGAAAGTAGAGGTAACATAGGCTAAGATATGTCATATGAAAGATATTTCATGTAGCTTTCACAATCGTTTGGAAGTCATTCTTCATTCTCATCAGAAATTGCTCAGAGAGGAAACAACCTATATACTCAAGAGGATACAGACATCTAGAAGAAAAAGAAGAGAAGGAGAACAGGGGGAAGGGAGGGGGAGATGTGGGTGATAGAAGAGAGGGAAGATCATAGGAAAGGATAGTCAGATATAACACATTTTCTTTTTTTTTCCTTTTTGCAATGTAATGGGATTGGGTGGCCTGTCTGGGACCATGGGACATGGTGGTTGCTGGGTCTCTGGGGTGGGATGTGGGCTTGGGACCTCTTGACTCTAGGGCTGGTGCTCTGTCTACTGTGCCACTATGCTACCCCACAACACATTTTTGAAGAGGGGCAGAGTGAAAGGAGAGAGAAAATATATTACATGGTAGTGGGGAGGAATGGATGGAAGGAATAACAATCAACAACAACAATTGTGGAAAAATATGGAAGTAATTTCTATGATGGACTTACGATAAAGAAAGTGATCCACCTGAGACAGAGCTTATGGTATCAGAACACTGACTGAAACACATTTTTTCTATTTCTTTTACTTTATTTCTCTTGAGGTTTTATATTTTTGTGGGAGAGTGAGTATGATGTTTACTCCAACAAAAATATTTTAGCAATGTGTAGATAAATTTTTTAAAAAATTTAAAAAGTATCTTCAAGGAAAAATTTTAAAAATGAAAAAAAGTAGAAGAAAATGTAAACTATGTCATTGGAAAATAACTGACATCAAAAATAGATCCAGGAGATTTTTTTAAAAAATCATCAAGGAAAACTACCGGATGTCAGGTAAAATAGTTATTGAAATACTCCACTGATCACCTCAGGAAAGAGATCCCAAAATGAAACCATCAAGAAATATGATAGTCTAATTAATATAACTCTGTGGTAACCCTTCACACCTATCAGGCTGAAATGACAAAAAAATGAAAATGATCAATGTTGGAGGGAGACAAATACTATGGAAATACTGGGACATCAATGCACTGTTGGTGGAGCTGTAAATTTATCCAACCTTCCAGACAACAATTTGCAATTATGCTCAAAGGGCAATAAACCTTTACATGCCCTTTCAACTATCAATACTTCTATTAGATCTATATCCCCCAAAGGGGAAAAAACCCACAAGCACAAAAATATTTATAGCAGCTCTATTGCAAATATTTGGAAAATAAGGGGGTTCCCATCAATTGGGAAATAGCTGATAGTATTGCAAGATATGAATGCAATGGAGCACTTTTGTTCAATAAGAAATCATGAGTGATAGGACATCAGAAAAACTTGGAAAGATTTGCATGAACTGATGCTGGTAAACAGAACCAGGAGACCATTTTACACATTAGCATCAATATTGTGAGATGGGCAACTAGAATGGACTTAACTCCACTCAGCAGGTCAAAGTCTTAGGATGGAAAATGTCATCTACAGCCATTCAAAGAGAATGCAGTCTGAATGAAGACTACATATTTTCTCTTTTTAAAATTTCTTATGTTTCATTTTTGTTATCTTTTCCCAGAAATGACTGTCTTGCACAAAGTAAGCAGTGAATAAGTGCTTCATTAAAAAAAAAAAATGATTAGCTCTCCTAGATTTTATTATTTTCTTCTTTATGTGGAATTAGTATGTGGATTACCTTACAAAAATATTATGATAGGACATCAAGAAATGTGTGTCCAAATAAATGGATTAATATTTCTTTGGCCTTGGAAAAATGTCAAAGAATACTAATTCAAATGTAATGCTTATCTTTGATTTTCTTTGAAAGGGAAAAATATATAAAAAAGGTAGAGTTCATTCTAATATTTCTTTCTGTTTCCACAACAACAAAACTAATTGAAAAATTATCTTAAGAGGATAGACTTCATTGAAATCAGATAGTAAATTGATAGTTTCCTGGAGAGGTAATAAAACAAAATGCAGACAAAATTTAAAAGAATATGTCCCACAAGAACACAGAAATAGCCTTAAGTAATGATTTTTAATGTATATTTTAGCTAATTTTGAATATATATATACATATATATGTATATATATATATATATATATATATATATATATATATATGAACATGGACATATAAACACATGGATGTGCAAAAATACATTTATATTTTGCTGGCATTCTACCTCTTTTTTGATCCATTCTAAAAATCATTAGCCAAAACAGTTAATTTGTTTTAGTGGAACCAGATTAATTCAGGATTATAAAATATAAAGGAATAGAAATGTTGAAGGAACCTATCATTTAAGACTAGGTCTATACTTGCTCCAGAACTGAGGAGATAACAGAAATAACATATTGAACTTTTGTTCAGCACTTAATTATTCAAATCTAAAAGGAAGAAATGGTGGGCAATCTGCTTTGACCTTTTAAAATGATTTTAAATTAACTTAAGTATTATGGAATAAGAAAAAAGTATAATTTTATAACATATGTCTCACTATACAGCACAAGGAAGTACATATTGGTTATGACATCTATGTCAACTTCATAATAATAGCTAATGTTTATCTAGTGTTTTACAACTTTCCAGTGTTCTTTAAATATCTTATCTGATCCTCAGAACAACCCTGAGAGTTAGGTGCTATTATTTATGCTTATTGCACAGGTAGAAACTGAGACAGCAGATGTTCAGTATTTTGTCTAGTGACATAAAGCAAGAAATCTCTGAGTTAGTCTTTGACCTGCTTGATTTCAAGTCTCCGTATACCAGGCAATTTTGCATATTTTTTTTAATTTTCAATTTTTTGTGTTTCATTTTAAATCTTTGAGTTCTTTATTCATGATTCTCTTGAATTACTCATATTCTTTTCCCAGCTTTTCTTCTTCTCCAATTCTTTTTTTACAATTCTTTTCAAGAAGCTCTTCTAAGAGTTTTGGGATTTTTTTTAATTTTTGGTCAGAGAACAAATTCCATTTTTCTGTGAAGATTCACATAGAGTTATTTTGACATTTTTGCCATCCTCTATGTGTATTCCTTAATCCTACCTATCTCCATATTAACTTTCTATAGTCAAGCTCTTTTTTTTGTTTGTTTTTTGGCTCATTTTTTCTGCTTATTTTTTGGCTTTGTACTTTTCTATGAGAGTTAGGTTATGCTTCTATATTTCCCAAACTTATGTGACAGGAATCGAGCCCTTGCTTTTGATTTTCATTGGACTTCAGGGTCAAGAACTGATTTTCTCTGGAGGGGGACCTGTCTACTGGTTTGTACTAGGGGTAGGACTTTCTTTTTGTCCTCTCTTGACTTTGTGTTTTTCTTGCTGGCTGCCACAGGGGTGAGCACTTTTAGCCTATATTGTGTTGCTGGTATAGGAAGATTGAATTCCTTCTTGGGATTCTAGTTTGTCAAAAGGTTGGTCTTTGTTGGTGGATTGTCTCAGGGCTCAGATTCCCTTAGTATACTAGGGAGATAGACCTGTCCTGTTTTATTGATAAGCTGTTTCTCATTTCCTAAATTGGTAATGGGGCAGGTTATTTTTTAATTTTTTTTCCCAATTACATATTGTAAATTATGTTAACTTTCCTCCATTTCATTTTTTCTGCAATTACATATTGTGAAAATTTTGTGTGAGTGATGTGGGGTGTTTAACTTCCATAGGAATGTGAGGAGAGATTTTTAGTCTCCATTACAAAGAATGGAGTCTGAGAATATTGGACCCTATGGGAAGGTTTGTGAGAGTAAGACAAAAGAATTATCACTGACATGATCAAGACCCAAACTTAGATTAAGCCTGCCCCATCTAGTTCCTAGTTGACCTAGGATCTGTGTCCTTGTCTTTTGTGCCTCTTAAGGAGGTTACTGTGTGGAAAACATATGGGGGAACATTTTAATTAGATTGTGACCCTGGCCAATGACTGACATACAGGGAAAGGTTTTCAAACAGCATATAAGACTTGGTCTTTTCATAATTTGGGGATATCTTTGCTTAAAAGAGGAGGTCTTTCTTTGCTAAGATGTGTTAATAAAAGTCATTTTAGTCATTCTGGATTAAGTGTTTATAATGATGAGTCATTGATAACATTTTAGCATTCATTTTTACAAGATTGTTTTCCTCTTCTAAGTGTGTATTTTTAACCTAAAATTCAGAACCAATAATAAAAATAGAATAGACATGAAGGTTTATTCTCAGTAACAAGATAACAAGAGGAGGAGAAATAATATATATATATATATATATATATAAAACAAGAGTAGACAAAACCTTAAAATTGCCAGATGTCATTCCATTATTTGATAGCAGAGAACCAACATTCTATAAAACCATTTTCTCTAAGGGAGGTAACATTTGAGTTTAAGTTCTAGGAAGGCAGGTAGTGTACTTGTTTTTGAAGTCTAAAGGAGAACCAAATTCTTTGTTAGTTTAAGGAGGGAAGGATAAGGTTTTCCTTTCAAATTATAAAAGGATTAAAGAAGACAGACAAGTCTTTCTTTCAAAATCTAAGGAGGATACATTTCATTTCTCACAACAGATAAGAAATAGCAACCTTTGACCAGGAATAGTAATATAAACTTAATTTAATTATTACACTTTGGCAGCATCTTGGTCTTCCCCCTCACCATAATAAAAGTTTTTTTTAATATACATTTTCACTCATTTTGGAGGGAGGGAAGTGGTTCTTTTATAATTTAGCTCTGCTCCCAGGTAAAAAAAAAAAAGGGCATTCTATTAGGCTTCTTATGACCAGTGACTATAAGTCCTGACTATTTACCTGATGATGCTTTGATGTGTTTTGGGGATCCTTTGGGGTTTCTCATATCAGAGGATATTTTGAGGGGGTTGGATGAATGTTGACTATGGCTTCTGGAGACCATAGTTGCCTGGCACTTTACCTGGTGCTGAGTTGGTGACCGGGTGCTGGTGTCTAATGTTTGCTGAAGCCTTGGTGGGGTGAGTCTTCATTTCTTTTGAGGCTATACTGAAGCATGTGATGGTCTAACCACTGGTGGATACTAGCCATTGTGACTGTGGCCAAGAATGTAATAGTTCTCCCTGCTAAAGTCTGCCAGTTCTCATGGCTATGCTAAGGTAAGTCTGGTGTTTTCATTTGCCTTTCCCCCTACAATGGGTTCAGGATCTCGCACTTGTTTGTTGAGGTGGGGTTTGCTGTAGACTTGCTGGGTTGTGTCCTGTCCTGTCTCCTCTTTCTCCTTTTCTAAATTGGGAAAAAAATTTTCCTATGATTCCTACAAATTTCCTATGCTAAAATACTGTTTCTCCAGTCCCTTTGCTGGTTCTGCTTTTCCAGGATTTGTTCAGAGGTATTCTTTTATTATTGTTTGGAGGTAAATATGAGAGGGTTGAAACAAATTACTCCTTACTCTGCTATCATGAGATCTCAGAGTGGGCAGCTTTCAAGGTATTTTGAGCAGAATTTTAGAGATCCTTTATTCTGACATCTTGATAATAGAAATCAATTTTAAACTTTAGAAAACATTTTAAATATGATCTAATTTGCTTTTTGCAAAAACTTTAAGAGGCAGGTATTCATATAATTTTCATTTTGAAGATCAAAACAATAAGCAATTAAATAAGCAAATAAACAAACCAATAAATAAATGAGAGCCAAGCACATTGTACATAATATGAGATAGGATTCAAATTCCAGGTCCATTGATGTGTCTAGGAGCTGAAAGTATGGAGCAAGTTTGTAGATCAATGTCATTAGAACTGAAAGGATTTACCTTGTTTAAAATAACAGAAATTTTTTTTAGGTTTTTGCAAGGTAAACAGGGTTAAGTGGTTTGCCCAAGGCCACACAGTGAAGTAACTATTAAGTGTCTGAGACTGGATTTGAACCCAGGTACTCCTGACTCCAGGGCCAGTGCTTTATCCACTGCGCCACCTAGCCACTTTCTTGAAATGGAAATTTGCTGCTTTATATTTTAAATCATCTCATGTTTTGCTACACAAAAAAAAAAAAATAACAGAAAAGTTTTTAAAATGTAAAGACTGAGGGAAAGGTGGGTGGAAAGAAATTTTGTAACTTAAAAAAATACATGTGCATATGGATATAAATAATAATAATAACAATAACAATAATAATAATATAATATAATATAAACATTGTGGCAATGTAGCAGTACATAATAAGAAAATATATTAAAGGAAGGAAATCAAGGAAACTGGATGGACAAACTTAAAGAAAAGCATTTTAGTGAAGGTCGAATAGAGATAAAATTGATTTTGTTATCTGAGATTACTAAAAATCACATTAAGGGAAAAGGAATAGAGGTGTTTGAATTTCAAAAAAATAGATCCAAAGGCTTCTATGGAGGCATTATTTGGAAGGTTGCAATCATCCTGATACATACACTAGCATATTATTTCTAACTAGTAAATCCTCCATTCAAATGTTACCACTTCTAAAGTAGAGGTCTGACCAGGGTCATATCCTTGCCTTCCAGATTAATATGAAATCTTGTTTGACTTTTAAAGGTATTCATAACCCATCCCCACCCTATATTTCCATTCCTTTTAGACCTCACTCCTTTCTTCATCCCATGTAATCCAATTTTGATGGCCTCTTTGTTGTTTCTTTAAAAAGATTGTCTCATATTGGGCAGCTAGGTAGCATAGTGGATAAAGCACTGGCCCTGGAGTCAGGAGTAACTGGGTTCAAATCCAGTTTCAGATACTTAATAATTACCTAGTTGTGTGGTCTTGGGCAAGTCACTTAACCCAGTTTGCCTCGCAAAAACCTAAAAAAAATATTGTCTCAGAAACAAGAAGCATCTGCTTGTTTGTGTGGAATTTATGCAAAACAAGAAGGAAAATAATTAGTCCTTTATTTCCATAGCAATATATTCTTATTTGTTTTGTTTAAAATATTCTTAATTTAATCTAAAGTAATGTTCAATTAAAAAGAATTTGATTTCCAAATTTCATCTCTCATTCCTGCCCCTCTATCACCCCTTACAAAAACATAAGTAAATCAATTATACTTGTGAAGTCATGCAAAACAGAGTTCCATATAAGCCATGATTTAAAATAAAAAATACTTAAAAAAACAAGAAAAATAAAGGAAGTTTTTAAAAGTATGTTTCAGTCTGCACTCACAGTTCATTAGTTCCCTTTTTTGGAGGTGAATAACATTTCTTATCATGCTTCCTTTGGAATTGTCTTTCCAGAATAATTAAGTATTTCATAGTAAATCATGCTAACAATAGTGCTATTGCTGTATACAATGTTTCCCTGATTGTTTTGATTTTACTCTCAATCAGTTCATATAGATCTTTCCAAAGTTTTCTGAAACCTTTTCCCTCTTCATTTCTTATAGCACAATAGTATTCCGTCACAATCATATGGTATAACTTGTTCAACCATTTACCAATTGATACAAACCCCCTCCATTTCCAATTTTTGCCACCATAAAATAGACCAGTTATAAATATTTTTATACAAATAAGTCCTTTTTCCTTTTCTTTGATCTCTTTGGGATGCAGATCTGGTTGTAATATTTCTGCCTTTTATGAACCTAAGGACATAATTCTAAATCATTCTCAAAAAATTATTGAACTACTTCACAACTATATGTCAGTATCCTATTTTCCCTCTCTGACATTAGTCTCAGTTCCCTATATATTTGAAAAATGAGAATGTTATTACAGAAATCTGCTGCAAAAATTTTCCTGTTTCCAGTTTCTCTTCTACTTAGTTTTCTGTGTACAAAAGCTTTCAATTTCCTTTTGTTGTAGAAGGATTTGCTAGTTTCCT
The DNA here is from genome assembly GCF_037893015.1 of Macrotis lagotis. Lineage (NCBI taxonomy): Eukaryota > Metazoa > Chordata > Mammalia > Peramelemorphia > Peramelidae > Macrotis > Macrotis lagotis. The sequence goes on along the minus strand of NC_133658.1, from coordinate 469,311,892 downwards.
CATGAAGAACTCACCAGAGTTGCAAAAGAAAACAGATTTATTAAAAAGACATTACATCACAAAAGAAAGTGAGAGATAGCTAAGAGTCCCTCAAAGGCCTCATGATTTTGGCCATAACAGTTCAACCAGGAAGGACAGCTGATTCAACTGGAGCATTTGAAGATCTGAGACCTTAAGTTTAAGAGAGTTAAAGGTCATCACATTAAAAACTGTAAGTATGAGAGAGATTAAAAAATTCTTTAAAGTCAATACAATTTAAGCCTCAGCTCCTTAATCAGGCACATTAACTCATGCATTAGAATAGAAAGAAATAAGGGCAGTAAGGGCTTGAGAAATTCTACAGTTCCTCCTTAAATATCCATTCAGGATCCATGGGAAGGAAGGCATTTGGGAGTGGTATGAGTCTTGTATTCGATAGATTGCTGTAGAGGGGTGTATTTGTAGCATGAATTCCTACCTGGTTAAATGTGACCTACTATCTCACAGGTTTGATTTAGCAATTTAGGGCAGCTAAGTGGTACGGAAGATAGAACACTGGTCCTGAAGTCAGAAGTTCAAATTCCAACTCAGACACTTGACATTTACTAGCTTTGTCACCTTGGGAAAGTCATTTAATACTGGTTGCCTTGCATCCAGCATCATCTCCAGTCATTCTTAAAAATATCTAATCAAGATGACACTGGAGGAGAAAGCAAGACTAGACTTTGCACAGTACTCCCTCATTCAAATCCATTTCATTTGCATGACATGACATCACCTCACCTCCCTGATGTCATGGTTTTCTTCCAGAGTAAAAAATAAAAAACCCAACAACAATCTAGCATCTAACTTGACCCACTAGGGAGGACATGACCAGGGTCAAAATAAAGGTCAAATTTACAAAAAGATTACAAAAGTGTTTCCAATTACAGTATTCCTCTATGCCCATAATTCTCTGCATCACTGTGATCTTTTTTGTATCTCTTGTTTGTTCCAAATTATTTTTCGCCTGTCCATAATAAAGATAAGTACAGTTATCCATGTTCCCCTAATTTGCTCATGTTATAATTTTTTCCTTCTAAGTCATTCATCAGTTTTCACCTTATTCTGCTAAATAATGTGAGATGTTGATCTATACCTAAACACAAAGTACTCTGGCTCTCATTGATTGACCAATTATTGGGATCTGCATTGCTCAGAGTAAATGTGAATATCAATTGCTTCAATTTGGGCTAGAATCCCTGAGGATCTTTCCCTCTCTGACTGATTTGTTTTGTTTTGTTTTGATTAGGTGAAAGAGGTCACTCTTTACCTTATTTATAATGTAGTCTTAATCTGTCTCAGCTTAAAAAGTTTAAGGTTTCCCAATGAATACATGGTCATTTCCCGTCATCCTGATCCATATCTGGCCATTGAAACCAGATTGTTCAGGGGGAAAATGTAAAACTGTTGACTTTGGACAGTTATCCTTCACATAAAGCCAATTCACTCCCAGATCATGGAATAATATCCCTGACATAATCACCTTTTATGAGAATGAATCACAAACCACAACAATGACAACAACATGGCTTTTTCTGCTTCTTTTGACATAGTCTTAATGTATTGCTGTTTTTCTTATTGATAGGGTCAATTATGTTAATAGTTTTTTGTGATATTGGATCAACCATGCATCCCTGGTTCAAATTTCACCTGACCATAATGTATAATCATTTTGATTATATAATCTATAATCTATAATCTCCTTGCTGGTATTTTATATAAAATTTACATAAATATTCATTAATGGATTTGGTCTACACTTTTTTTCCTCTGCATTTGCTTTCCCTTTGAACCCCCGATGATAAATTTGAGTGACAAAATGTGCTTAAACATTTTGTGACATTCACTTCCAAATTTATCTAGTCCTGGGAGTTTTTCTTTAATGAACTCATTCATGACATTCAATTTCTTTTTCTGTGACAGGGTTATTTAAATATTTTTTTTCTTGTTAATCTGGGTGGTTCACATTTTTTTTGTCAAATTTGAAAAATATTCATTTATTGCAGTAAAATTGTTCATTTTACTGCAAAACTAATTTCTAATAATTGATTTAATTTCAATGTTGTTGGTAGTTCATTGATCATTTTCATTTTAGATAATTTGGTTTTCTCTCTTTGTTAAAACCACATTAACCAATTTTAATTAACCAATATTTTATTTATTATTTTATAATACCACTTACTATTTTTTAATATTTTTGCTGCTTTCAAATTTAATAATTTATCTTTTAATTTTCATGAAATCCATTGTGGTGTTTCTTTTAATTTCTCTCACTATTTTTTGTAGATGCATGCCCAATTCATTGATTTGTTCTTTCTCTCCCATTGAAATGTACTTTAAGTGTGACTTAGTCTACATCCCACAAATTTTGGAGTATTATCTCATTGCTGATTTTTTTAAATGAAATGATGATTTTTTCCTTTGAGCCATTAATTCTTAAGGAATAGATTACTTGATGTCTAATTAATATATTCTATTCCTCCATGGCCATTTATTAAATGTAATTATATTGAATTATGATCTAAAAGGATGTATTTCTACTTCTCTGCATTTTGTTATGTTGATTCCTTATGGTAATCAATGGTCAGTTTTACTGAAGGTACCATTTATAGCTGTTGTTTTCATTTTTTCAAATTTTTTTCTACCTCTCATGATTCATATACTCCTTTTTGAGCTTTTTCATGGTTCGTTCTAATCTTAAGACAACTTTCCATTTTTTTCTTTGGGATTTTGCCCACCAAGTATTTTGATATCATTGTCCTCCTTTACTGCTTTGGTCTTCTCTGACACCATAAAATTTATTTATTGTTGCTGTTATCATTTTCTCATCTTTATTTTTCTCAAACCTCTTTTCTTTCTTTTCAATTTGAACTCTGATCCCTAGGTGAAAGGGACACTGTTTCATATTTCTTGTGCCAGTGGCAGTAGGTTCTAAATTTTTACTGCTGTTGCATTGATATTGCCCTGAGGTCCATGTGAGGATTCCAATGTCTGGTGCTATATTGAAGGACTGGCTATGACTTCGGGAGACTGTAGGGATATTTCAGCTTATCTGCTGCTAGATTAGGATCCAAGTGTTAGTGTTTGATATGTTCTTTGGGTGATCTTCTGTTTCCTCAAGATCAATCGAAGCATGTGAAGATCTGGTCCTGGAGAATGCCTACCGATGACTTGGATGAAGCATAGCACAACTGCCTTAGATGGAGTCTATTGGTCCTCTGGCTATGTTAAGAACATGGGTGAGGGTGGGGGAAACCTGGTGTTGGCATTTACTTTCAAGGTTCAGAATCTCTTACTGAATGGCTGAGGGGAGGATTTCTGCTGCCTTTCTGGCACTACATTCCTCTGCTCCCCCTTTACTAGAATGAGATGGAGCTTTCCCAAGTTTCTTGGTATAAAAGATTATTTCACCCCAACCACTTGCTAGTTCTGCTTTTCTAGAATTTATTCTGGGGTTTTTTATGGTCATTTGAAGGTAAATATGGAACAGTTGCATCAATTTACTGTATATTATTGCATATTGGTTAACAAAAGTGGGTATCTAGAGGAGAAGTTTCTAAACAGGGAATTCCCAATTGATTGATTGAATGATTCAAGCAATAAATATTTAAAGCTAAAGTTGAACAAGTATTTAAACAATTTGTGAGTAATAAGGTGCTTTGAGCTCTGACTAAAAATAAGTGATTCCATAGAGGGAAAAAAATGTGAAGTGATGTATGGATCAGAAATATATCCAGTGTTATTTCTAACCAAATAAGCCTATACAAAGTTCTTGTTAACAGTGAGTTGAGTATTTTTGAAATGCAAAAGGTAAAGACTGGATGGAAATTCCATTAATAAGAATCACATATTTCTTTTTTCTCTTTCATTGACCAGGGGACAGAATTGTGCACTTCTAAAGGTTAAAAGATCTGAAGTTGCTGTAAGTATAAGTATTCCTAATAAATCTTCAGAGTGGCAGTGACTGACAGGAGCATTTGCATCAGAAATTAGTGATTCCCTGGGAATAAACTAGGCATAATATGAAAAGGCAGCTTTAATATTCTGTAAAGACATGTATCTGTAATGCAGGTATGATTTAATTTATGGAAAACAACTAACTGATTGTTTCAATATCAAAAGAAACAAAAATCATATGATTGTATCAATAGATGCTGAAAAAGTTTTGTGAGAAAATATAATAAAAGCATATGAAAGCATAAATGATTTTTTTTTCTTAAAATGGTAGGAAACATCTACCTGAAACCCTCAGCAATAATTATTGTAATATTTATAACTTAGAAACCTTCCCAGTAAAATATCATGTGAAATAAGGTTGCTCACTGCCACCAATATTAATCACTCTTGTATTGGAAATTTAGTAATAGCAATGAGAAGGAAAAAGTAAAGGAATCAGAATGGGCAATGAGGATACAAATCTATTCGTTTTTGCAAAAAATATGTTAATAGACTGAAAATTCTAGAATTTCAACTAAAAACTAATTGAGGGGCAGCTAGGTGGCACAGTGGATAGAGCACCAACCCTGGAGTCAGGAGGACCTGAGTTCAAATTCTGTCTTAAACACATTATCTGTGTGACCTTGGGTAAATCACTTACCCCACTACTTTGCAAAAAACATAAAAAAAACTAGTTGAAACAAATGATAATTTTATAAAAGTTGTAGATACAACATAAATACACATAATCCATCAGCATATATTCATATCATCATCACAAAACTACAAGGAATAATAGTAAGAGATCTCCTATTTTAAGTAACTTTAGACATCAAAAATTATTTGGGTTTTTTAAAAAACTTTTTCTATTTTATTAATTCTGTTTTTTCAAGGAATTCTTCTCTTCATTTTATTTTTGTGCTTTTTTTTCCTCTTTGGCCTAATTTGCTTTTAAGCTGTCATTTTCTTCAGTATTTTCCTTGGGTTTTTTCTTTAATAAGCCTTTAACCTATTTCCATAATTTTCTTACATCATGTTAATTCCTCTTCCCAATTTTTCCTTTAACTCTCTTGATTTTTAAAATCCTTTTTGAAGTTTTCTATAGTCCAAGATCAATTCATATTTTTTCTTTGAAGCTTTGGATCCAGGGACCTTTACTTTCTTTGTCTTCTTCTTAATGTAGGTTTTGATTTTCCTCATCACCAAAAGAATTTTCTATGATTAGAATTTTTTTTAATATTTTCCTACCTTATATCTTAATTTTTAACTGTAAGCTAAAGTGGAAGGGAGCACTGTCCCAAGCTTTGAGTATTTTTATGCAGCTGTTTTCAGAAGTAATTTAGGGTTTATAAGTTTTGGCTCTTCAAATTTGGTATTATCCACAGAAAATTGTGTTTGCTTCTCTCCTCTACTGTGCACTGGTTTGTGAGTGACCATAACCCCTTTTTTCAACTCTGGAACTTTCATCAGAGTCCTTGTTCCCCTGCAGCTCTGTTAAGCTAGTATTCCTACTCACACTAAGACTAAGATCCACAACTACAACCCCAATTTAAGAATAGGCAATGCAACATGGTCCTATCTCTTGTGACAGCAAAGAAACCCCTGTAAATCTCCTTCTGACCTATTATCTACTTCTCTTATCATCTGTGTGCTGAAAGGCTTGGAAAGTGCACTGTTGCCACTTGTGCACTTGTCTAGGTCGATTTCTGTTTTGCTAGGACCAGATCTGAATTGACCTGGCCTGCACTGAATTGTGCTCCTCCTTCACCCAGGTGCAACAGAATTTTTCTGCCAACCTTCTAACATGGATTAATCTGAGGAAATATCTCTTCCTGTTTTTGTGGGTTCTGCTCCCAGAGTTAGTTATCATTATTTAAAAGTATTTGAAGGGCTTGGGAGGAGAGCTCAAACAAATTCTTACTGTATTCTGTTATCTTAAACATCCCTCATATTTTCAAAAGAAATGAATAGTAAAACATGATTTTGTGAATCAGGGCAGTATCTCTTCTCTAGTTTTAATGAGTTGCTACTCGTGGAAATTCCCATTCCTATTATGCTCTCAATAGAATAGTTGCTACCAGATTTACAAGGAAGTTTAAATATGCATAAGGCATATCACTAGTCACCTAGGTACAAAGTCACCATAAAGTACCTGACCTGGAGGTAACATTTGCTCCACAAGGACATTTGACAAGTATTTGTTAAGGATTTACTATGTGCCGGGGACCATAATAGGGATGAGGGTACAAAGTCAACAGTGACCTCATTTTTGAAAGAGGAAGGTCACATATATACATACATATATATATATATATATATATATATATATATATATATATATATATATTAGCATCTGGTGATAGAGAGCATCAGAAAAGATCTAAGAGAGTGCATTCCAAGTTTATTGGGGCTTCAGAGGAAGGAGAGGATGTATATACATAGATATGGAAACAGAAAATTGAATGTCATTGGAATATAATAGGCCACTTTATAAAGTTCTGGGTGTGTGCATCCATAATAAAGCTGTACTGGTATACTGATTTTGTTTAGTAGAGAGTTTTAAATGCCATACAAAGGAGTTTATATTTTATGCTAGAGGTCATAGGGAGCCACTGGCATTGTTGAACAGGACAATAACTGTGCTTTAATAATAACAACTTGACCTGTGAAGAAGATAAATTTGAGTGAAAAGATGTTGTATAACTACATCCAGGAAAATAAATCAGGATAATATATTAACACTTTAGGTAAGAAGTGATGAGAACTACTCATTTATAGTAAATTCGAGGTCATAAAGGAGTCTTTTCTTTCATTATACAGTCTCCCATAGAGAAAACCAATAGCAAACTCAATACACAAATACACATGATATCAGATAGACCAGTTCTGTGGTCTGAAAATGTAATAAAGGTGGTTTGGGAAAAAAAAACTAAACTACATGCAGTTTAATCAATGATGCTATGGTAGTGCTTGGCCAATCTCTCCCTAATTTGCAACAACTGCAGCTAATGAAGGCCACAGGCAGAATCTGATGAATTATGCAATGGAAGGAGAAAAGTTACCATTACTTCTATGAATATAAAAAGCCTTCCAGGTACTGTATTACTGCTAATTTAACTGTAGACCTGCTACTCCTGAAATATCCAGAGATGGAAAATACTAAGTGGCAGCAAAACCCACTGCCACCTTAATGAAAGGCATGTTTTCCCTCTTTTTTAGTGGATGCAAAAAAGAACATTTCTTACTAATAACTGCTACTATTTGTATCAGGAGACAATGTTGGGATAAGGGTAGCTTCTGAACATTGTATTTCTTATTTATAATTTAAAGATAATGGTAAAATATGAAGAAAAATAAAAAAAATATTTTAACAACTTGAAAATAAGAAACCTGAAATATTACCCATGTCTAGACTATTTGAGTAAAGGTACATATATAAAATGTCTAAAGATTCATAAAAGAACTGCATTATATGGTATGACTACTCAAAGGATCAATAAATTTTATCAAGACTGGAAATTTCCAAACTGAGAATTCTGGAGGGGATAGACTCAAGTTGACAGAGAGAAGCCAGTAATTTCCCTTAGCTTTTTATTTAGGTTTTTGCAAGGCAATGGTGTTAAATGGCTTGCCCAAAGCCACACAGCTAGGTAATTATTAAGTGTCTGAGACCGGATTTGAACCCAGGTACTCCTGACTCCAGGGCCAGTGCTTTATCCACTGCGCCACCTAGCCAACCCATTCCCTTAGCTGTTTTGAGTTTCCCTCAGAAACAACATTAATTAAGCCTCCAAATGGATTCTGGAGTGAAAGAACACACAAAGCAACAGTGCAGCATGTCCTAGCTTAAGATATCTAGAATGGACTGCAGGAAGGATTTGTCCTACTCAGGTGCAATGGAAATATAGTTCAGCACAGGCAGGGATGGAAAAGGCAGTGGGAGGCTTTCAGCTGCAACCCTAATCCTGGTTCAACATGCCAGAGACACTGTAGGAGATCTGAGAGATCTCCAGGCCTGGTGTAAAATACAAAATACCAATCCCAAAACAGCAGGCTCGACTAGATCAGGCAACATAAGTATACTAACAACACTAACAATAAAGTAGCAACCCCAATGTACAGAAGATTTTGACTGAAATTTCAGGAAATGTTTGACAGTACTGCATTGATCCAGGGTGCAGAACTCTACCTTAAAAACCACAAACTAGGCTAAGCATGAGGCAAAAAAAGAGAGGAAAGCACTAACTATTTAAAACTACTCATGGGCATAAGGTAGATCAAAATACCATTTTCAGAAGATGACATTGAAAAAATATCTATATATGAAACATGAGGAGAATATTAATTGATCTCTAAGTCAAAAATTTCTCTTGAAAGAGATCAAGTAGGGTGGAGCCAAGATGGTGGCAAGATGGCAGGAATTTCTGGAAAATCAATTCCCCCAAAATGCCAAAAGCCATCAAATTATGATTAACCAAAATTTAGTGGGGCAGAACCCACAGAAAGACTGAGTGATACAATTTCCCCCTAGTCCAAGACAACTTAGAAATTCCACAGGAAAGATCTCTTTCACTGGGAATGGGGATTGGAAAAAGTCACAGCAGAGATGCATTGCAGCACAGATGAGCAGGGTGCCCAGGCTTGAGGTAGAGGGGATGGTTTCCAGACTTCTTAGCCCAGGGATCATTGGGGACAGCCAGAAGGGGAAGTGAGAGAACTCTGACACACCAGTGAGTGCAGAGCAGAGCTCTGGCCCTAGAGCAGTCCTGTGGTGAGAACTTGCAGCAGGAGTCCACAGAGCCACTCAGTTGAACCAGAGCTCTCAGTCCATGGATGGTAAAGGGGTTCAGGGGGAGACTGAAAAGGTCTTTCTGCTCTCCCTGGGACAGGACTCAGTTGTTTGACCACACTCAAATCCAGGGTGAAATATGGGCCCCCATAATACCTGCATAGCTGAGCAGGGACTGTCCTCACAGCTCCAGGGCAGAGAGGAGTGCCTGAAAACAGGCAAGTGAAAAGTCAGATCCTCTCATAAGACCTCAGAGGAATTAATGTCCCTGTGGGTTGTCTCCCCAAAACAAAGCCTTGGAAATGTGATAAATCAGTCATAAGCCAAGTGAATGAGCAAAAATAGAAAAAAAGAATTTGATAATAGGAAATTTCTTTGGTCCCATGGAGGATCAAAATACACACTCAGATAATGACAAAGTCAAAAGTTCTGTATCCAAAACCTCCAAGAAAAGTAGAAAATGGGCTCAGTCTATAGATGAACTCCAAAGGTATATTTGAAAAGCAATTAAGAGAGGTAGAGGAAAAATAGGGTGGAGAAATGAGAGCGATAACAGATAAATCATGAAAACCAAGTCAACAACTTGGTAGAGGAAATATAAAAATCCTGAGGAAAATAACATGTTGAAAAGCAGTTTGGGTCAAATGGATAAAGGAAGAAAATAAAAACAAATGAGGAGAAGAATTCCTTGAAAAGTAGAATTGTCTAGATGAAAAGGCAGATTAAAAAAAATCTCTGAAGAAAATAACTCCTTCAAATGCAGAATGGAATAAACGAAGCTGGTAACTTTGCAAGAACTCAGGAAGAAATATAACTTTATCAAAAGAATACAACAAAAATTAGAAGAAAATGTGAAATATTTCATTGGAAATACAATTTCCTCATGTTTAGCCTTGCTTGTGGTTGTCAGATTCAGGAGAGATAATTTAAAAATTATAGGGTTACCTGAATGTCATGACCAGGAAAAGAGCCTAGACTTCATTTATCAAGGAAGAATACTGCAAAATTGCTCTGAGAATCTAGGAGCAAGGATCAAAATAGAAATTGAGGGAATTCATTGATCACCTCCTGAAAGAGATCCCAAAAGAAAAACTTCAAGGAATATTATAGCCAAACTACAAAACACCAAAGTCAAAGAGAAAATACTAAAAGCTAGCAGAAACAAGCAATTCAACTTCTGTGGCTCCATCATGAGGATTACACAGAATCTGGCAACATTTACATTAAGGGTTCGTGGGACTTGGAATATATTTTGGAAGGCAAAAGATCTTGATTTACAACCTAGAAACAACTAGCCAGCAAAACTGAACATCCTCTTTCAGGGGGGAAAGATGAATGTTCAATGAAACAGGGGAGGTTCAAACTTTCCTATTGAAACAACCAGATCTGAACAGAACATTTGGTTTCTAAGTACAGGACTCAGGTAAACAATAGACAGGTTGGATGAGAAGGACTAACTTAAAGATGTTGAACTATTTGTATTCCTGTATAGGAAGAAGATACTGATAACTCATATGAACTTTCTCATTTATAAGATCAGTTATAAGGAGCATATATAGACATGGCACAGGAAGGAGCTTAATATAATGATATAATACAGTAAAAAATGTAGTCGATTGGTGATAAGGAAAAGTAATGGGAAGAAGAGAAAAAAGAGGCAGAAAGGGCTAAGATATTTCACATAAGAGTTCAAGAATAAGCTTTTACAATAGAGTGGAACAGGGGAAGGTGAGAGGGAATGAGTGAGCCTTCATTCTCATCAGAAATTGCTCAGAGAGGAAATAACATATACTCTTAATAGGGTATAAAAGTCTATCATATTCTAAAGAAAAATGAGAGGAAATGAATGGGATAAAGGGGAATGGGGTAGGGAAGTTGGGAGTACATGATAGGATTGTGGGAATGGGTCCACAGAATACAATATACTTCTGAACAGGGACAGGATGAAAGGAGAGAAAATGAAATAGATGAGAGTGGGGAGGAATAGAGTAGAAGGAAATACAGCTAGTGATAGCACCTGTGGGAAAAATATTGAAGCAACTTCTCTGGTGGCTATGATGGGGAAGGCAATTCATCCTAGAGACAGAACCACTGGAATCTGAATACAGACTGAAGTACACTTTTTTTACTCTCTCACTATTCTTGAGGTTTCTCATCTTTTTTTTGGGGGGAGGGGGATTTATTATTACTCTCACAATGAGACTATTATAATAATACAATATAAATAAACAAAAAAAATAAAAACATCCCAGATTTTAAAAAGAGGGAAAAAAGAGATCAAAATGATTTTAAAATTCAAGTATTGTGGAAAGAATTGAGAGGTAAACAAGAGAGATTCAATAGACTATCAAATGAAACAAAAAGGCAACATCTTTAAAAGTAGAAGTGGAATTCACGAAGTGGAAAACAGTGCAAAGAAAACAGCACTTTAAAAATTTGAATTGGGCAAATGCAAAAAGAGAATTTGTCTATCAATAGAGAATGGAACCCAGATATGAATTATCATTATAGCAATTCCTCAGATGTTGCCTTAGATACATAGAAAATATTTGTTCAGGGTCATTCAAATAATCATCTTAAAAGGCAGGATTTTAAACAGGATCTTCCTAAATTCCTAACTTGAAATAGACATAAAACATTCTTGAGAATCAAACCTCTTGAAGTGTAAAACTTGACCTTAGATTAGACCAATTTCCTTTTTCACTGATTGAAATTTTTGTGAATAATGCTTATTAGGGAAACTATTTTGATTCCTTAAGGATGTATAATTATTTAATATCAATCTGGTCTTCCTTATACCAAGGCAGTCTTTGTTTTATCTTCTACTTCTTTGAATTCTCTCCTTACCAAGACTCCCCAAAATGTATTTTTCAAACTTCCTCCCATCATCAAAACTCCTAAATGATGCAACTATTTCATACTTTCCTGCAAAAGATCTTAATTCGCCTTTGACAGAAAAAGTGATGTCTTTTGACATGAGCTCTCTGTTCATCACTACATCTCCAAACACTATGTCATAATTCCCAAATCTATTTTCTTTAAATCTGTTCTGTATTAGAGAAGTGACTCCTTATCAAGGTTCCTCTCCTCAGATTTTATCTACAAGATTGTCCCCAGAATCATCATTGTCAATTTTAAATCTATATCTACTGTTTCCAAAATGTCTATCAAGATGCTATGATTTTGCCCAGCCAAAACAAACAAAAATGAACCTAACAAGAATCTACCTCCACTCAAGTTATTACACTAAATACTACATTCTTTTCACAAACTCCTATAAAATCCTTTTATTGCTTTTATATCCTCTCTTCTAACTAGCTTTCAACCATTTTCAAAGTTTTTTTAATTTCATCATATTTGAAACTCTTCTTTCCAAATATATTTTGAGCATCAAAACATGTTTTTGTTTTCATTTACATTTTTTTATTTATTTACACATTGCTAAAATAACCTTGTTGTAAGAATAAAGATAATTTTCCTCCCCCCCACATATTTTTTTAAGAAACCTCACAATCAATAAAGTGAAAGAGAAAACAAATTGTGCTTCACTGTGTATTCAAATACCATCAACTCTGGATTGGATTGCATTCTTTACCAGAAGTTCATAGAAGAAGTTACTTCCATATTTTTCCCATAGTTGTCATTGCTGATTGTAATTTCCTCCATCCTTTTCTCCCCACTTCCATTTATTGTATCTTGTCTCTTCTTTCACTCTGTCCCTCTTCAAAAGTGTATGATGGGGAAGATAAGTAGTTGTAGCTGACAGAGAGACCCTAGGGTCAGGAGGCCCAGATCCCAAATCCCACCACAGACGCATTGCAAACACTCAGCTATATGGGCCTTGGTAGGCCACCCAATAACACCAGCTTGGGCAGCTAGGTGGTGCAGTGGATAGAGCACAGGCCCTGGAGTCAGGAGTACCTGAGTTCAAATGCAGCCTCAGAAACTTAATAATTACCTAGCTGTGTGGCCTTGGGCAAGCCACTTAACCCCATTTGCCTTGCAAAATCCTAAAACATCACCACCAGCTTGAAAAAACAATAAAAGGGGTTGTGTCCAACTACCCTCTCCCACAATCTATCCTCTCCTCTATCACCTACACTCCCCTTCCTCTCCCCCTCTCCTTTATTCCTTCCCTTTCCTCTCCTTTTTCCTCTAATGTATATTTATATACTCTATTAACTGTGAATGTTGTTTCCTCCCTAAGCCATTTCAATGAGAATGAAGCCATTTTCAATGAGAGTATGAAATAGTTGCATTCATTTATCCTAACCTCCCCCCTTCCACTCCATTGCACTAACTTTTTCTTGACTCTTTTGTATGAAATATCTTAGCCTCTTCATTCCCCTTCTACCAATCCATTGCCTTTTCATCCTTTGACTCCATCATTCCACTATATTATAACTTCATATTAATCTTATTAATATATCTCTCTCTCCATATATATAATATATATATATATATATATATATATTTTCTACATTTATATCTATATCTATTTCTATCTATAGCTATAGATATATACCTATATCTATCTATAATATATATATGTACATATACATATACATATATGTTTCTTTCTAACTGCTCTAATAAAGGAGTAGGTTCATATCAGTATTACAAGAATCATCTTCCCATGCAGGAGTACATGCAGTTCAATATCATTGCATCCTTCAACATTTGCCCTTCCCATCCATCCTCTCTAGGCTTCACCTGAGTCCTATACTTCTATTTAGCTCTGGCCATTTCAACAGGAACACTGTAAATTTCCCAATTTCACTGAATATTCATCGTTTCCCCTGGAAGAGGATGCTCTGTTTAGGTGGGTAGTTAATTCTTCATTGTATTCCACGTTCTTCTGACTTCAAGAATATTATATTCCAAACCCTATGAGCCATTAATGTGGAAGCTGCTACATCCTGTGTAATCTTTACTGAAGCTACATGATATCTGAATTTTTTTCTGGTATGCATGGAATAATTATTTTCTCATTGAGAAGGAGTTCTAGAGTTTGCCTTTAATATTTCTGGGGGTTATAATTTGGGATCTCTTTAAGGAGGAGATTGGTAGATTCTCCCAACTTCTATTTTGCCCTCTGCTTCTAGGATATCAGGGCAATATTACTTAAGAAATGCTTTTAAAATTAAGTCAAAGCTCTTTTCCTGACATTCTCAGCCAAGATGGCAGAGAGAAGACAGGCACAGTTCTAAAGTCTCCTGATCTTTCCCCATCTATGATATGAAACAAACCTCAAAAAAACCACACAAACCACAAAACCCAGAAAGAAAAGCCAGGAGGAAGAACATCTACCTCAGGATTTGTCTCCCACAGCAGCCTTGGGTGAACTGGGCAGGGAGAGTTTGGGCTCAGAGGGAGGATCAGCCCTAGATCAGCCAGATTAGCTGGTGAATTGGAACCAGGGAGTCTGAGCACCCAAGAGAGGGAACTGCTGGATCAGCATTGGGGCTAGACCACAGGTGCTTGAGTCAACTAAGGAGCAGAGGCACTGGTGTTGGTGCTGACCTTCTGTAGCTTGCTGACAGGGCTGGGGGGTAGAGTTCCTGTGAAGGAGAGCTGTGGACACCATCCCTGGGCTCCTCTGGTCTGAGGAACTCTGAGTCCATTCCTCCACTGAGGCTGAGGCCTCTTCCCAGAACACACAATAGCAGACTACTTCTGCTTCAGGCACAGATGTGTGAACAGAAGAATATACCCAGCTGACAATAGGGAGAGGAATGATCTCACACCAGGGTAAAGCCCACCATTGATTGAAGAAAAAAGGATTCAATAGCTGCAAGCCCTCCCTTCAAGCTAATGAAGGAACCTCAATCAATGTCACAGACAATCCAGAGAAAGCAATCAGCACCTCCTACTGGCTAGCCAGAGAAATTGCACTCTGTGAGTAAAGCCTCTAGTGATCCCAAACTGCTGTTAACCAGACCCTCCCCAACTCAAGGTCTTAGCAAAATGAAGAAGGGTCAGCAGAGTGGTGGATCGATAGAAACATTCTTGGAAGGAAAAAAAAACCCTAATTCAGAGAGACCTAGAACCTCTGAGGAGAATATGATCTGGTCTTCAGCACAGAAAGACTTCCTTGCAGAAATAAGGAAGTAGTTTAAACATCAACTGGAAAATTTGGAACAAGAAGCCCAATAGAATATTTACACCTTGCAACAAGAAAACAAATCCTTAGAAAATACAATTGGACAAATACAAAATGAGAATAAATCAGATCATCAATTGGACAAATACAAAATGAGAATAATTCTCTCAAAAGCTCAATTGATCAAATGGAAAACTCTTTGAAAAGTAGAATTGGCCAATTGGAAAAGGAGTTGCAAAAGGTTAATGAAGAAAACTCCTCCCTAAAAAAAAAAAATGGAGTCTTCATAAACTAATGACTTCATGGGGTAACAAGAGTTAGTTAAACAAAATCAAAAATAGAAAAAAATAGAAGAAAATGTAAAATACATCATCAGCAAAATGACTGACCTTGAGAATAGATCACGGTGGGGTAGCCTGAAAATTATTGGTCTTCCTGAAAAAAACATTGAAGCGATAAAAAGCCTGGACTTATTATAAATAAAATTGCCCTGATATCATGGAACCAGAGGGCAAAGTAGTTATTGAAAGAATACATCGATCCCTTCCAGAAAGCAGCCAGAAAGAAACAATTTAAATAGCAAGGAACCACAGTAAGGATCATGCAGGACCTGGCTGCATCAGCATGAAGGGATCAAATGGCCAGGAATGAGATATTTCAAAGAGCAAGGGAGCTTGGAATGCAGCCAAGAATCCACTACGCTGCAAAACTGAGCCTTCTCCTCCAGGCAAAAAGATGGACATTTAACAAACTGGAAGGATTCCAAAAATTCCTGATGAAAAGACCAGAGCTAAATAGGAAATTTGGACATCAAACAGGAAGTTCAAGAGACACATGAAAAGGTTAAAAAAGGGGGGGGGGCATAAAAGAAAAAAATTGCTATCCAATAAGTTGAAACTGGCTGTATAACAGCATAGGAAAAAAGATTCTCACAAAACTTGTGAATTTTAACTCTAACAAAGAGAATATACCTAGCCAGAAATGATGGACATTCATGACCTATCCATGAGACTGCTATCTAATGACATGTATGGGAGAAAGACTCTAATAGCTCTCAATTATTTTAACTCTATTAGATAGAAATGATGGATACTTAGAATTTTCTATGACTCAGAGAGAATGATCTAAAAAAAGACTACCCATTAAAAAGGGTAAATCTCATTACACTAAGAGGTCCAAAATATCTATGGTAATAGAGGGGAAGAAAGAGAAGATGGAAAATACTTGAATCTTCTTCTAATATGCCTTGACTTAAAGTCAACTTGCACATACTTAGTAAACTCAAAAAAAAATCTAACCTTTCAAGTATTAAAAGGGGAAAGGTGGAGGGGTGGATGGAGAAAAGGAGGGGGGTGGGGAAAAAGAGGAACTAACAAAAGGAAGGGAAGGGAATGGGGAAAGAAAATGGGGTGGTGATATAGGAGGGCAAACACACTGAAAGGGGTGATGTTCAGAAACAAAATATTGGGCAATGCAAATAAGGGGGGAAGGGGAAGACAAAGAGAAGAAAGAGAGAATAAAAAAAAGAGAGAGACAGGAGGGCAATGAAGAATTAGTAATCATAACTTTGAATGTAAATGGGATGAACTCTCCCTTAAAACGTAAGCGAAGAGTGGAGTGGATGAAAAAAACAGAATGCTACAATTTGCTGCTTGCAAGAAACACATTTGAAGCAGAGAGATACATATAGAGTAAATGTAAAAGGTTGGACAAAAATATGTTTTGATTCAGCTGAAGTGAAAAAAAAGCAGGGGTAGCAATCCTTATTTCAGACAAAGCAGCTTCAAAATTAGATAGGTTTAAAAGAGATACAGAAGGAAACTTGATCCTCCTAAAATGTACCCTAGACAATAAAGTTATTTCACTACTGAATATATATGCACCCAATGGGAGAGCATCCAAATTATTAGAGGAGATGCTGAAAGAACTACAGGAAAACATCGACGGCAAAACTCTGCTAGTGGGAGACCTCAACCTCCCTCTCTCAAATCTAGATGAATGGAATTATAAAATAAACAAGAAAGATGTTAAGGAGGTAAATAGATTGTTACAAAACTAGATATAGTAGACTTACAGAGGAAATTGAATGGAGATAGAACAGCATATGTCTTTTTCTCTGCAGTATGTGGAACTTATACAAAAATTGACCATGTACTATGATATAAAAACCTAATGGTCAACTGCAGAAAGGCAGAAGTACTGAATACATCTTTTTCAGATCACAATGCAATAGAAGGCATATGCAATATTGGGTCAAGCAGATATAGACCAAGAACAAATTGGTATTTGAAAGACCATTTTAAAGAATGAGTGGAACTACATACAAATTGTAGAAAGAATTGACCATTTCATCCTAGAATTAAATATACAACTAAAAAAATTAGAGAAATAGCAAATTAAAAATCCCCAATTAAATACCAAATAATCAATACTAATAATCAAAGGAGAGATTAATAAAATCAAAAGCAAAAAAATATATTGAATTAATAAATGAAACTAAAAGTTGGTTTACAACTAATGATTCTGAACAAGTACTCATTTCTAAAATATACAGAGAACTGAGTCATTTTCTTTTTAAAAAAAGTAATTCCCCAAATGACAAATGGTCAAAGGATATGCAAAGGCAAGTTACATATAAGGAGATCAAAGCAATCCATAGCCATATGAAAATTTTCTCTAAATCATTAATTATTAGAGAAATGCAAATTAAAGGGTCTCTGAAGTACCATGGCACAACTCTCAAACTGGCCAATATGACCAGAAAGGATAATGATTATAGTTGGAAGGGTTGTGGGAAATCTGGGACACTATTACACTCTTGATGGACCTGTCAACTCATCCAACTTTTCTGGAGAGAAATTTGAAACTATGCCCAAAGGGCAACAAAAATGAACATACCCTTTGATCCAGCAATACCACTACTGGATATATACCACAAAGAGATGATGAAAAGGGTAAAAACACATCACTTTTACAAAAATATTTGTAGCAGCCCTATTTGTGGTGGCAAAGAATTGGAAATCAAGGAAATGTCCTTCAATTATGGAATGGCTTAGCAAACTGTGGTATATGTATGTCATGCAACACTATTGTTCTATTAGATACAAGGACAAGGAGTGATGGGAGTTCAGGGAAGCCTAGAGGGATTTGCCTGAAATGATGCTGAGTGAGATGAGCAGAACCAGACAAACACTATGCACCCTATCAGCAACGTGGGGGTGATGTTCAACCTTGATGCAGTTGCTCATTCCCTCAGTGAAACAACCAGGGACAATTTTGGGCTGTCTTCAATGGAGAATGCAATCTGTATCCAGTTAAAGAGCTGTGGAGTTTGAACAAATTTCAAGATCTATTCCCTTTAATTTAGAAAAAAACAGATATCTTACTGTCTGGTCTTGCTGTCTCTTATACTTTTTGTTTCTTCCTTAAGGATGTGATTTCTCTCTCATCACAATCAATTTGTATCAATGGACATCATGGAAAAAAATAATAACTGATAGATTGCTTTGCATGGTAGGGTTGGGAGAGGGAAGTAAGATTGGGAGAAAAATTGTAAAACTCAAAACTCAAATAAAATCTCATATATATATATATATATATATATATATATATATATATATATATATATATATATACACATAAAGCTCTTTTCCTAATCTTGGTTTTCTAGTAGCCCAATACATATTAAATTTTCTCTTCTGGATCTGTTGTTTTCCCAATGAAATATTTCATGTTTTTTTCTAGTTTTTCATTGTTTCAGTATTGTTTTATTGTTTCTTGATTCTTCACAAAGTCATCAGCTTCCCTTAGCTCCATTAGACATTTGAAGAAGTTGCTTTCTTCAGAGAGCTTTCTTATCTCCTTTCCCATCTGGGCAATGCTCCTTTTTGAAATATTCTTTGCATTAACTTTTTGGACTGCTTTTTCCATTTGACTTAAACTGTTTTTTAACATGGTATTTTTTTTTTTTTAGTTTTTTGCTAGGCAATGGGGTTAAATGGCTTGCCCAAGGCCACACAGCTAGGTAATTATTAACTGTCTGAGACCAGATTTGCACCCAGGTACTCCTGACTCCAGGGCCGGTGCTTTATCCGCTGAGCCGCTAAGCCACCTAGCCACCCCCAAAGAAGCTATTTTTTTTTAGGTTTTTGCAAGGCAAACGGGGATAAGTGGCTTGTCCAAGGCCACACAGCTAGGTAATTATTAAGTGTCTGAGACTGGATTTGAACCCAGGGAATCCTGACTCCAGGGCCAGTGCTTTATCCACTCTGCCACCTAGCTGCTCAACATGGTGTTTTCTTCCGCATTTTGGGGGGTCTCCTTGACCAAGTGGCTGACTTGGTTTTCATGTTTTTACTGCATTGCTTCCATTTTTCTTTTTCTTTTTTTCTTTTTTTTTATTTAGCCCTTGATTTATTGATACCACAATGAAGTGATTTATTCATTTATGACCAGTTTCAAATTGCATGTCTACATCCTTGGATTAGCATTAAAAGGGGAAGAGGGATTTAGAGAGAAAGAACCAAAGCTAAGAAGGCAGGCTTGGTGGAAGAGACCCTACAACCCAGGTTAAAATATTCTCAAGGTCTTTACCAGTCATACACTTCCTCCCTCTCTCCCAGCTCTTCTCTCTCTCTTTTTTTTAATTTATTTTATTCTCATTTTGCACAAATGTTTTTTTTTGACATTAATAAAATATTCTTGTTTGCTAGTAAACAAAATACTCCTCTTCCCCCATGAATATAGACAGACTTGCTTGGGCAAAAAATAAAGGGGAGAGAAAAAAATTAAAATTAAAAAAAATAATACTAATAATTGTAGGTATGGCCAGGTGGCACAATGGACGAAGCACCAGCCCTGGAGCCATGAGCACCCGAGCCCATATCCAGCCTCGTAATCCCAACAATCACCCAGCCGTGTGACATGCAAGCTCCCCGATCCCCACTGCCCTGCAAAAACCAAAAAGAAGAAAACAAAAAGACCCAAAATAAAATAAAATAGTAATAATAGTAGGGGTGGCTGGGTGGCAGACAGAGCATTGACCCTTGAGCAAGGAGCACCTGGGTCCAAATCCTGTACCAGAAACCCAAAGGTCACCCTGCTATGTGGCCCCAGGAAGGTCATTCAGCGCCACTTGCCCTGCAACCTCCCCCAAATAATAATAACAAAAAATGTGCTTGAGTCTTTGTTCTAACACCAACAACTCTGTCATGGGTGGATCACATTCTTTATGATAAGTCCATCACAAAAGTTACTTCCATATTTTTCCACCGTTGCCATTTCTGATTGCAACTCCCACCTTTCTTATTTCTCCACTACCATGTACTCTATTTTCTCTCTCCTTTCACTCTGACTCTGCTGTAGGGTCGTTGACTGGCTCAGCAGACAGATCCCTGGTCCGGGGGCCAAGAAGCCCTGAGCCCCCATACCACCCTTAGGCCCAGAATCCAAATGGCCCCATGATCCTGTACAGGCTACCCAATCCCAGCCCCTTGCAAGAAGTAAAAAAGAAAATGTGTTATATCTGACCACTCACCCCCCATGGTCCATCCTTTCCTCCATCACTCACATCCCCAACCCTTCCCCCTGCTCTCCCCTCCTTCTTACTCCAGATGTCTATACCCCATTGAGTATATATGCTGTGTCCTCTCCTAACTACCTCTGTTGAGAGCAAAGATTCCCTCATTCCCCCTTGCCTCTCCCCTTCCATATCATTGCAATAGCTCATTGTAATAAAAAAAAAATCTTACATGAAATATCTTGGACTATTCCCCCTCTCCTTTTTCTTTCTCCCATTCCATTTCCCTTTTTTTCTATTGACTCCATTTTTACACCATATTTTATCTTCGAATTCAGCATTCTCCTGTGCTTCAACTATAAAAGCTTTCTCTACCTGCTCTATTAACTAAGAAGGTTCATATGAGTATTATCAGTGTCATTTTTCTATGCAGGAATACATGCATTTCATCCTCATTAAGTCCCTCATATTTCCCCCCTCTCCTCCAATCTCCATGCTTCACCTGAGTCCTGCATCTGAAGATCAAACCTTCTGTTCAGCTCTGGCGATTCCAAAAGGAACCTTTGAAATTTCCCTGGTTCATTGAAAGTCCATCTTTTTCCCTGGAAGAGGACATTCAGCCTTGCTGGGTAGTTCATTCTTGGCTGCATTCTAAGCTCTTTTGCCTTTAGGTATATTGTATTCCAAGCCCTACGAGCTTCCAATGTAGCTGCTGCTAAGTCCTGTGTGATCCTGACTGCAGCTCCACGATATTTGAACTGTGCCCTTCTGGCTGCTTGTAATATTTTCTCTTTGACTTGGGAGTTCTGGAATTTGGCTATAATATTCCTAGGGGTTGTTTTTTTGGGATCTCTTTCTCAGAGGGATCAGTTGATTCTCTCCATTTCTATTTTGCCCTCTGCTTCTAGAATATCAGGGCAATTTTCCTGTAGTAATTCTTTGAAAATGTTGTCAAGGATCTTTTCCTGGTCATGACTTTCAGGTATTCCAATAATTTTTAAATTATTTTTCCTAAGTCTGTTTTACATATCAGTTGTTTTTTCAATGAGATATTTCATATTTTCTTCTAATTTTTCATTTTTTTGGTTTTGAAGTATTGATTCCTGATTTCTGGTAATTTCATCAATCTCCCTGAATTCTATTCTTTGTCTGAAGGATTTGTTCTCCTCAGAGAGTTTTTTTATCTCTTTTTCCATCTGTCCAATTTTGCTTTTTAAAGCATTCTTCTCCTCAATAACTTTTTTGAACTGTTTTATCCATTTGACCTAAGCTGGTTTTTAGCATGCTATTTTCTTCAGCATTTTTTTGGATTTCCTTGACTAAGCAGCTGACTTCATTTTCATGTTTTTCCTGCATCTCTTCCCTTTCTTTTTCCCATTTTTTCTTCCAACTCCCTCATTTGATTTTCAAAGTCTTTTTTGAGCTCTTGTCATAGCCTGAGCCCAATTTCTGTTTTTCTTGGAGTCTTTAGATGCAGGAGTTTGTGCTTCCTCATCTTCAGACTGAGTATTTTTATCCTTCTTGGGATCATTTGCAAAATATTTCTCAATAGTCTTCCTTTTGTTTCTCTGCTTGCTCATTTTCCCAGCCTGGGCCTGGTTTGGGGTGCTTCCTGAGCTTTTGGGAAACTCCCACAAGGGTCTCAGTGTGTGAGGCTCTTTCCTCCCTCCTGGTCTGTGAAGGACCATAAGCACCTCCCTCTGCCACGGGGCTGAGGTGGTGGGGGTCTGCTCTTCTGTTGGGGGGGGGGGGCTTAACTGCGATCAGGATCTGAATGTGGTCAGAGCCCCAGAGTCCTGTTCCAGAGGCAGAGGACAGAGCACTGCAGTTTCTCTCTTCACTCCCCTCCCTCAGCTCAATGGGCTCATGCCCTGGGGGCTAATGCTTAAGGTCTCTGCCTGCTTCTGTTTCTGGGTCTGGGCTGCTGAAAGACCAAGCTGCTTCCTGTGTGCCCCCAGGGCTGGGCTCCACATGCTCGCTCTGGCAGAGGTCCCCTGCTGTTCCCCCACTTTGTTCCCTGTGCTCCTCGGGGTGCAGCTCAGGATACTCCCCCGCTGCTGTGAGCTGTGACTCCCAGCACCCTGGGCTGCCTCCGGGAGGCTGAAGTTCTTTCGCTCTGGTGTGCCACCCCTCTGGCGAGCAGTCTCTCCGATCCTAGGGAGCAGAGCCTTTCTGCTCTTTTCCAGGTTACCTTGAGTAGCAGAACTGCCTCACTGGGTCCCTTTGTGGGTTCTGTCTCTTGAAAGTTTAGTTTGAGTCCTTAGCTAATGAGTTTTATCAGAGAGCTCCTAAGACTTGATCCCTTCTTGTCGCCATCTTGGCTCCACCCCCGCTACCATTTTTCTTTCCAATTTTTCTGCTACCTTTCTTATTTGAATTTGAAATTATTTTTTGAGATCTGCCATACCTTAAGCCCAATTCTAATTTTGTTTGGATGCAGAAGCTTAGACATTGTCATTTTCTGAGTGTGTGTTTTGAACCTCCATGAGTCCAAATTAATTATCTATGGCAAGTATCTATAGTTCTTTTTTCCTGATTACTCGTTTCCCTAGTCTATGTCCTTGTTTTAAGGTCTTTTGAGTGTTATTGAACACCCCTGCAAGGACTTCAATGTCTTATGAGAGTCTCTGACTGCTCTTCTGGCCTGTACTCTGGTCTGTGGATGTCGACAAGCAATCCCCTCTGTCCTGCATCTGTGAGAAGCATCCCTGTTCTATGGCAGTAAGGTGCTATAGGCTGAACCCAGGGTCTGAATATGGGCAAAGCACAAAACTCCTTTTCCAGGGACCGAGGAAAGACCCTGACATTCTGCCCCCACCTCAGTCTAGAGGCTGAGTGTTCTGGAAGCAACTGTCAGCCTGCTTCCCTTTCCTAGGCCCATGATTGTACTGGAGGCCATGTTGGCCTGGGCTCTGTAGTCACTCAGGCAGAGTTTTCCCCAATGATCTTCTATGTTGTACTTGGTGGTCCATAGGTTTGGAAGTCTGGAAACTGCTTCTCCTACCACAGATCAGCACCCCCAAGATCTAGGTATCTCATAGGCTATTCTTCCTACCCTTCCAACCCCCTGGAACAGAAACATCCCAAGATCTTCCAGATTACCTTGGGCTAGAAAATTGCCTCACTGTGTCTTTCTGTGGGTTTTTTTTCTCTTGAAAACTTAGTTAGAGTCAGAATTGTATGATTTTTGGAATATTTTGTAAGAATGCTTCTGGGAAATCCTGATCTTATGCAAATATCTAGGCTTCACTTCTGCTTTTATTATCATTCTTTAAACTTTCTGACCATTTTTCAGCATTTGAAATATCACTACACTCTATTCTCTTTTTTTGTTAGTTTTTTTTGTTTTCAAGGCAAAGAGGTTAAATGACTTGCCCAAGGTCACACAACTAGGTAATTATTAAGTGTCTGAGGCCAGATATGAACTCAGGTCCTCCTGACTCCAGGGTTGTTGCTCTATCCATTATGCCACTTAGCCACCCAGTTCTCTGGATTTTTAATGCCAATTGTCTTTCTTAATTCTTCTTCTATGTATCTAAATGCTCTCCAGGTTTCTTTCACGTACTATCATCCATAGAATATCCATTAACTTCAGGCATAGATCTGATCTCTGTCTGTAGGTTCTCATTTGGATATAACCAAGTTTTTCATGGTTTCATGGTTTCAAGGATTATTTCTTTAGAGGTCTCAAAGATCTCTTTTTTGACCATTTATTTCCTCACTGAGTACACAGCAATATTACTACTTGCTCTATTTCCAAAGACAATTACAGAAAAAAAGAAAAGTACTTATGTTTTCTCAAATTTTTACAGTAACTTTCTTTGTAGAGTCAAAGAACTGGAAATAGCATGGTAGTTCATTAAACAGGAATGGATGAAACAAGTTTTGGTATATGATTATTATTGAATATTACTATTATAAGAAATGAGATCATTGGTTTTAGAAAAGCATGGATAGACTTGCATGGAATAATGAAAATTAAAATTAACACAACCAAGATAATATTGTATACAGTAGCAATAATATTGTTTTAGGAACAACTGAGCAAGTAAGTTTCTTTCACTAGTATAATTATCCAAGTTAACTGTAAAAAATATAAATATTTTATGGGCATTCAGAAAAACAACTGATAATTAGAAGCATGTTTAAAATAATTTTACAATTATACATATCACACACACACATACACATAAACACTCCTACTTGAATCTAATGGTTCCATTTCTAGGGGAGAATATATGGAGGTAAGAAAAAAAGACATTTACATGAAAATGTCATTGTATTTTTAAAAGGAATGGCAAGTTGTTCGTACTAGATTTTCAGTTTTATGCATAATCATCTTTTTATTATACTGTTATAGAAATATTTATTTTACTTCATAAATAAAAAATAAATTTTTTAAAAGGAAAGAAAACTGAATCATAGCAGCCAAGTAGACATTTCTAAAGAGATGTTCTATAGA
The DNA here is from genome assembly GCF_037893015.1 of Macrotis lagotis. Taxonomy (NCBI): domain Eukaryota; kingdom Metazoa; phylum Chordata; class Mammalia; order Peramelemorphia; family Peramelidae; genus Macrotis; species Macrotis lagotis. The sequence goes on along the minus strand of NC_133658.1, from coordinate 469,287,063 downwards.
TATCTAAACATTTTATTAATTAGGTGCAATATTATTATATTTATATTTATTGTATTTCTTATTATATTATACTTATATTTATTTCCAATATTTTTCCCTGTATTACCAAGAGAACAACTATTCTTCTAAGCAACTGGGTTTGCCAATTGCCACATTGCCACAAGTGTCACTCTTGACTGGAAAATAAAGAACCACTAGCAAAATGATTGAGGAGTGTGTAGACAAGTTCAGAAATTCCAGTACTGATTAGAAAACAAGGAATGACAACAACAAACTGGATGATGATCTTTAATGAAAAGTACAGAAATTTCCATTATATGTTATTTAGGCTCCTCAATTCTATTTTTTTAAATTTTTCATTATTTTTTCCCAACTACATTATTCTCAACATTCATTCATGTAAGATTTTGGATTCCAAAATTTTCTCCCTTCCTCTGTTCCTTCCCTCCTCCCTAAATTAACAATTATTATGATAAGATTATATACCTACAATAATGTTAAACATATTTCTATATTAGTAAAATTGTGAAAAAATAATCAGAAAAAGGTAAAAACTAGCAGAAGGAAAGGCAAAAACCCCAAAGAAAGTGAAAATAGAATGACTTAGTCTTCATTCAGACTCCATAATTCTTTTGCTGGGTATCAATGGCATTTTCCAGGGTAAGACTTTTATAATTATCTTTTATAATTGTATTGTGGAGAAGAGTTAAGTCTATCAGTACATTGTGGCTATTAATGTGTATAATATTCTTCTGGAATTAGAAACTGACAGAACGTCCATCAACTAGGGCATGTGACTATGATGGTACATTATGTTGTTTTAAGAAATGATTTTCTCACAAAAATCTGGAAAGATTCCCATGTTCAGAGGCAAAGGGAAATGTATTGTGTACAAAGTAGAAGTAATGCTGTAGGATAATCAGCACTGAATAACAACTTTTCTCAGAAATACTGTGACATAATTCTGACTTCTGATAAAGAATGATAACCATTCACACAACAAAAGAGCTAATGATTTCTGAAAAAAAAATTAAGCATACTTCTTTTACTTAATTTTTCTTGCTGTTTCTTTTGAGGGTGTTATGTTTTCTTTCAAGATATTGTTATGGAAATATTTTGAATGATTGCACATTGTACATCCAATTGCTTGCATTTTCAATGAGGATGAGGGTGGGGTAAAAGAAATGGAGAGAATTTGAAACTAAAAGTTTGAAAAATGAATGTTAAAAATAATTCTTAGAAGTTACCATGAAAAAACAACATAGTAAATAAATAAATAATTTCTAAAAATGGTCACTATAAATATTTTGTACATGAGAGTCCTTTTGTTTGTTTTTATGATGATCTCTTTGGAATACAGGCATAGTAATGTCATTGCTGGATCCAAGGGCAAACATAGTTTTATAACCCTTTGGGCATAGTTCCAAATTCTCTCCAAAATGTTTGGAGCAGTTGACAACTCCACCAATAATGAAATAGTGTACCAGTTTTTGCACATCCTCTTCAACTTTTATCATTTTCCCTTTCTGCCATATTAGTTAGTCCAATAGGTGTAAGGTATTACCTCATCATTATTTTGACTTGCATGTCTCTAATTAGTAGTTCTCTAGAGAATTTCTTTGTATGATTTTAGATAGCTTTAATTTCTTCATCTGATACCTGCTTAATCACACCCTTTGACCCTGTATGATTTGTAGAATGGCTTGGATTCTTATAAATTTGTGTGAGTTCACTAAATAATGTAGAAATGAGGACATTATCCAAAACACAGGCTGTAAAATGAGTTTCCTACCTTTGTGCTTTCCTTTTAATCTTGGTTCCTTTGGTTGTATTTGTGCGAAAGTTTTTCCACTAAGTGTGATCACAATAATCCATTTTGTAATTGATAATGTTCCCTATCTCTTTTTTGATCAGTTTCTCCCCTTTGATAGATCTAACAGACAATTTTTTGGTTCCTTTAATTGGTCTTTGTTGGTCACCTTATATCTAAGTCCTGTATGAATTTTGACCTTTCTTTTGTGTAGATTCTGAGATGTGGGTCTATGCCTACTTTTTGCAATACTATTTTTCATTTTTGAAGTCGATTACATCTAATTGTGAGTTCTTATCCCAGAAACTAATGTGTTTGGGCATATCAAGCAGTCATTTACTGCCATATCTTTTGTATCTATTCTATTCCACTAATCCACTTCTTTATTTCTTAGGCAATAACAGAAGTTTTGATAATTGCCACTTTATAATATAGGTTTAAATCTGGTACAGATCTTTGCATTTTTTTCATTAATTCCTTCTATTTTCTTGATCTGTTGCTACTGATGAATTTTGTATTATTTCTTCTAGCTCTACAACATAGATTTTTTGGTACTTTAATTGTTATGGCATTGAATAAGCAATATAATTTGGGTAGAATTATTATTTTATCATATTAATTCAGCCAAACTAAATAATAGAGATAAAAATGAGCATCCCTATTTCAACTCTGACCTTATGGGAAATTCTTTTAACTTCTCCCCATTATAGATAATGCTTGCTGATGGATTTAGGTAGGTACTGCTTATGTTTTTAAGGAAATGTTCACTTATTCCTATGATCTCTAGAATTTTTAATAAGAATGTATTTTTGAAAAGATTTTTCAGCACCTAATTAGATTGTCCTAGGAATTTTGTCAATTTTGTTATGGATATGTTCAATTATGTTGATTGTTTCTTAATATTGAATATATATTCCTTTATACCTTTTATAAATGCTACTAAATCATACTATATTATCTTAATAATAACTTGCTATAATCTCTTTGATAAAATTTTATTTAATATTTTTGCATCAATATTTATTAGAGAGATTGGCATGTAATTTTCTTTATATAGTTTAGCTCTTCCTTGTTTAGGCATAAACATTGTATAGGTAGTCATAAAAGGAACTTTAAAGAAATGGTTCTTCACCAATTTTTTTCAAATAGTTTATATAGAATCAGAATTAATTGATCTTTAAATATATGGTAGAATTCACTTGTAAATGCATCTGGTCCAAGAAACATTTTCTTGGAGTATTCATTGATAGTGTCTTCAATTAATTTTCCTGAAATTGCGTTAATTATTCCTCTTCTGTTCATCTGTGTCATTTATATGTTTGTAAATATTCATCCATTTCACTTATATTATTAGATTATTTAGTTTGCAGTTGGATAAAATAGCTCTGAATAATGACTTTAATTTCTTACTTTTGTTGCTTTATTCATCCTTTCCATTTTTGATATTGGCAATTTGGTTTTCTTTCTTTTTTAATCAAATTAATCAAATGTTAATTTTTTGAAATATTTTTTAAAACTAATTCTTGGTTTTCTTTATGAATTCAAAAGTTTTCTTAGTCTCAATTTTGTTAACTTCATTGATTTTTCAGAATTTCTAATTTAGTATTTACTTGGAAATTTTTATTTGGTTATTGCTAGCCTTCTTTTAGTTGCATGCTCAATTCTTTGATCTCCTCTTACTTTGTTTTATTCATATAAGCATCTAGAGATATAAAATGTCCCTTGATACCTGTTCTGGCTGTATCTCACAAGTCTTAATATATGTCTCATTGTTGTTATTGTCTTGGATGAAATTATTTTGATTATTACTATAATTTGTTCTTTGATTCATTCATTCTTTAATATTAGATTATTTAATTTCCAATTAATTTTTATTTTGTCTTTCTTTGGGCCTTTAGTACTTGAAAGTTTTATTTGCATCATGATCTGAAAAGTATGAATTTAGCATTTCTATATTTCAACAAGTGATTGTGTAGTTTTTAGCTCCAAAGCATGGTCAATTTTTGTATAGGTGCCGTGTACCACAGGAAGAAAACAAAACATTTTTCTTCCTATTCCCAATGGAATTTTTTTTCCAAAGGACTATCTTATATAACTTTCTAAAATTCTATTCATTTTCTTAACTTCTTATTTTGTAGTTGGAGTCATCTAATTCTGAGAGAGGGAGGTTGAGGTCCTCCACTACTGTTTGATTGTCTTTGTCTTCCTCTAACTCATTTAGCTTTTCCTCTAAGAATGTGCCTGCTATATAATTTAGTGCATACATATTTAATGTTGATATTATTTCATTGGCTATTGTAATTTAAAGATGTAATTATCCCTTTTAATAAGATCTATTTTTTATTTTTGCTTTTGTGTTGCCTTAAATAAGGATAGCAATCCTTGCTTTTTATTTTATTTCACTGGAAGCATACTATATTCTTCTGCAGTCTTTAAACTTTATCTCTTGTGAATCTATTTGCCTAAGATGCATTTCTTGAAAACAACATATTATAGGATTCTGGTTATAATCACACTGCTATCTGCTTTCATTTTATGAAAATGTTCATCTCATTCAAATTTACATTTCTGATTACAGTCTTTGTATTTCAAAATTTTTCCTTGTAAACACTATTGTTAAGACTCTCATTTTTAACCCATTCTGCTATCCACTTCCATTTTATTGGAGAGTTCATCCCATTCATTCACCATTATAGTTACTAACTCTGACTTTTCCTCCATCCTATCTTTTTTGGTACTTTTCTTTCTACTTTCACCTTATTCATCCCCACCAGAATTTTGCTTCTGACCAGTTTACCCCAGTCTGCCCTCCATTCAATCTGTCCCTTTTCTTTTCTTCCCCCATTACCTTTTTCTTTCCCCTTCCCTTTACCCTTCCCTTCTTTCCATTCCTCTTTTACCTTTCTTGCTGCTTTTCCCTCCTACTTCCCAGTATGGTAGAATAAATTTCTCATTGGGAATATATGTCATTTTGCTCATTCAGTCAAATATGATTTAGTCAATGTTCAGACCCTCATTTCATTCCCCCTTCTCTAATAGGCCCTTTGTGCCTCTTTATGTTTTATTATTTATCTTCTTCTGACTCTACCTTCTTCTCCCAATATGATCCTTTTTTGTCTTGTTTTATAACTGTCATATACACATATCATTTAAACATATCACTTTCAACTATCCTAATAGAAATGCAATTCTCAAGAATTGTTATGATTATCACATCATAATCAATTTGTACCTATACCCTCTAAGAATGTTCCTTGAAATGGTTCTACTAAAATGCAATTCTCAAGAGTAACAAGTATTGCTTTCTTTTTACATTTCTACTTCTTGAATCATATATTTGAATATCAAATTTTCTGTTCAGTTCCAGTTCATCTTCTGTTCAGTTCTGTTTATCAGGTAAAGCTTAGAGTGAATTATTTAGTTGAAAATTCATCTTTTTTTTCAGGGGGCAGTTAGGTGGCACAGTAGATAGAGCACAGGCACTGGAGTCAGGAGGACTTGAGTTCAAATACAGCCTAAGATTTTTAATAATTCCCTAGCTGTGTGAACTTGGGTCACTCTTAACCCCATTGCCTTAAATAAAAAGAGAAAAATCCATCTTTGTGATCATACTATTAACTTAAGGTATTAATATACTCTAAACCATAGTTTTATTACCATTTGGGTGTAGTTCCAAATTGCTCTTTAGAATAGTAGAATAAGTTCATAACTCCATCAACAATGCATTAGTGTCCCCATTTTCCCATATACCCTCCAACATTGATCATTTTCCACTTTTTGTCACATTGGCTGAAGTAGGGATTTAGTAAAGGATTGCCTACCAGGACATCACTGTAATTTTATATTATACTATATGTGGGTGAAAATCACCAAATAACAGTAATACCTTTAACCATACTCATTGTTGTGATCCCCTGACCAGCAGGGGATACATTCAGCTGAGGAGAGAAAAGGAAACACATATACACCTGAGTGGGGAATACCAGGAGGACAACTGCCAGAGCTGAAAACATCAAACAGTTCTTATAGAAGAAAACCACAAAATTAGCATACAGGATAAAAACAATGATGTAACATTGTTATGGACAGGAAATAACCCAGCATGATGTGACCCAGTTCGAAAAGTTCAGGAAAAGGGCTTACTGAATACTGAGGCTATGAATGATGCAGTTGTGTTATCAAATCAGAGTTCTGTGGAAGCTTTCATCTCAAAGGTCACCAGAGCTCAGGTTGTTTTGGGCATAACTGGCCTCTTGACTCTGAATTTGTTTAAGTAGCCTCTACAACTCTTTATTTTCCCCTTGGAGGAAGAAGAGAATCTTTAAGTTAGGGAAGCATTATATATCTAGAGGACCATACAAGTCTTTAGAAAAGTTCCAATGCCTTTAAAAAAAATTCATGTTTCCCCCCACCATTATCTAATTAAATAAAATCAATTATAATTGATACTGCCAGAAATAATTATTTTAAAAAGCTAAGTGAAGAACTAGGATATTTTTAAAATCTGATTATTTCTCAGGTTCACTTTTAATGGAATAAATTGATATGGACCCTCATTTGTTGAATGGAGTCACTGGGTTAAAGATTAAAAAAAAATTTGTCAGAATTTCACAAACTTGAACCCAATTTTTTATGACCAAAGACTTTTTAATAGACATTAAGTGGTAGAATACTAGTCATAAGGTTCAGAAAAAAATTCTTCTCATTACTCTCTTTATGCATTGAAAGTAAACAATTATCCTACTCTGTTTTTGAAGTGATATAATAGATATCCCAATAATTGAAATTCTCCCTTGCTATTTCACCATACTGTCATGACATGGTAACCAGGTATTATTAACACTCAGTACAATCACTGCCTCCTCTAAAATTGAGATATCTATTTTTACCCCAAAATAACATATGCACAAATATATTACAATTTCTCTTTGACAGTATAAGATTTGACTAATTTGAGCTGTTCATTAAATTTGGCCTGAGAGAAAGATAAACTTGATGAAAGGAAAAAAAAATATTACCATGAATCAGACAAGGATACACAAAAACACAGATGTCTAGAGAGAGGTGTGAGTACATGTGCAATCAAAAAATGATACTAAATATATTTAGGAAACAATGGTGGTTCTAAAACAGACTAGATGAGTATACAGATTTACTAAGCATGTAAATAGAGATAATAATTTAGCAAATTGAAACTGAAGTCACCTACTAACTTGACCTAGAAAGAGAAGAAGAGAAATTCAGGGATGTATAAGTAATACCTACAGTTAGTGAATTTGGATGAAGAACCAAAAAAGAGACCAAAACAACATGCTCAGACAGGTTGTAAGAGAACCAGTAGGGAGCAGTGTCACAAACACATAAAAATGCATGCACAAAAAGCAAAAATCAAAACATAAAAAAATGGTAAAAATAAAACAAAAAAAAGATAAAAGCTTCCAGGAGGAGACAGTGAGCTGCAATGACAAATGCCATAGAGAATTTAAGTGTAAAGATTGATAAAATATCAATAAAATAATGAGAGATCACAGAAAATTTTCAATAGAGTGGTTTGACTTGAAAGATAATAATGGGAGACAAACTGAATTAGGTCATGAAGAGAGTGAGAATACCTATCATATTGTCCAATTTCATGAAAAAGAAAAATGAACAAGGTTGGAAAGGATGTAGGCAAATGTGGATACTAGGTGGAGTTATGAATTGATCCACCCATTCTGAATAATCCCCAAATGGCAGTAAAACAGTGCATACCCTTTGATCCAGGAATACCACTACTAAGTCTGTATCCTAAAACAATAATTAAAAAAATAACAAACAAAAGACTTATATGGACAAAAGTATTCTATTCCTGGCAGTTTTTTTTTTTTGTTGTTGTGGTAGTGGTAAAGAATTAGAAATTGAGGGAATGCCCATCAATTGGGGAATGACTAAACAATTTATGATGTATGAATGTGATGAAGTACTATTTCTTCCTGTAAGAAATCATGAAAGGATGGACTGCAGAAAAGCCTGTAAAGACCTACATGAACTGCTACAGAATTAAGTTAGCATAAGAACGCTGTACACAATTAGGAGCAATGTTGTGTGATGCTTAACTATGATGGACTTAACTCTTCTTAGCAATACAGTGATTAAAGAAAATTCTAAAGGATTTGTGATGGAAAATGCCATACACATTCAGAGGAAGAACTGTGGAATCTGGATGCAGGATAAAACATACTATTTTCAATTTTTGATGATTAATGTTTAATACTTTATGACTTGTTTTCCCCTTTTTATGTTTTTCACCTTTTGTTGATTCTTCTTTCACAACATAATGAATATGGAAATATGCTTAATACAGTACAAGTATAATCTATATCAGATCTTTAGTCATGGAAGGTAGGGAGAAGGGATGGTAACAAGGGAGAAAAATGTGAAACTCAAAACCCTACAGAAAAATGAAGGTTGAAAACTGTCTTTCAATGTGGTTGGAAAAATAAATAAATTAATTAAAATTTAAAAATAGAGAAAAAGAAAGAATAAGAAAGGAAAAGTGAAAAATTGTACACAAGAAAAGAGGAAGACATGGTATTATATTTTGAGTTAATGGAGTGATCCATGAGGAATTTTTTTTTTGGGGGGGGAAGCAGATTTAATAAGAAATTAGGAAAAATTAGTGTGACATCAGGACAGTCTGGTTGAGAAAACAGGAAGACTTTGGATTAAGGATAGTGTCTGACTTTTTATCTTAGGCAGAAATAAAGGTTATGATAATGAAAGAGGTCTTAGAGATGTGACATCATGTGAGGAAGAAAAAAGAGCTAAAACTAGTTTCCTCATAATCATAACTTGCAAATGAAAGATGTCTACAATAATATCAATAACAATTAAATTCAATATTGAATTAATAATTTTGATAGAGGATTATCATCTGTAAAAAGATGGAAAAGTTGATTTGCTGGAAAATTGTAATATCATAATTCTGACATTCAGCTCCAAGTAAAAGGGCAAGAGAGGCATTTTTTAAATGTAACTATTTTAGAGCAAAGAAAGGAAAGTTAAAGAAATCTGCTGATTATTGTAATTTTTATTATTTTTTTAGGTCTTTGCAAGGCAAATGGGGTTTAAGTGGCTTGCCCAAGGCCACACAACTAGGTAATTATTAAATGTCTGAGACCAGATTTGAACCCAGGTACTCCTAACTCCAGGGCCAGTGCTTTATCCACTGCACCACCTAGCCGCCCTTTATTGTAATTATTTTGATTAAAAAACAGATATATTTTTAAACAAAAAATAGCCTCAATTTGTTACTTCCATGCTCTGTTTTGAAGGATATTTATCTAGTCATGCTGTTTTTGATTGATACCTGCAGTGGAAGATGCAGTAGTTGAAAAGCCTCTCTTAAAAGCATTCTCTGTGCATTTTATTCTCTTATTAAAAATGTATATCATTGAAGATTGTTTGGCATAAGAGCATCATTTAGTGTTTCATTTAAGAATTCTGGTGTGGTTGCTATGGCAACTAGGTATTATTGTAATTCAGTACAGTCACTGCCTCCTCTCAAATCTAAGAAGGTATATTTTTTTTTTCCAAATAGAGCATAAGTACAAATACATTAAAAACATCCTTCAGGCCCATTAAGTTATTTTTAATTCAGAAAACTTTGAGATCCACCTAGTTTAGATTAATGCACATTATCTCAAATTCTAGGTATATGGATATCCAATCATACATAAAGATTGATGTAAAGTTGGGAAACTCTAATGCAACTATAGCTCAAGACATTCATTTTAAACAAGATAATCAGCACATTATAAATCTGTTGAAATTTGATACTCTCAAAAACTTCTAGTATAAAAAGTTACAATAGTTACTAACTCATTTGAATTCTGAAGAACCTTTCAAATCCTCAACTTTTATTTTTGCTGTTTGGGGAATTTTGCAACTAAAATTCACCATTTAAATCTGACTTTATATAAGAGGCCTTCCCCAATCCTTCTAAATTCTAGTGCATTCATTCTTTAATTATTACTTATATATCATTTATCCAGATTGCTTTATATGTATTTGTTTCTTTATTGTCTTCTCTATTAGAATCAAAGCTCATTTAGTGCAAGGTATGTCTTTTGCTTATTTTTCTATTCCTACAATTTAATACATAGCAAACACTTAAAAATGTTAAATGTTTGGAAATCTCTTGTCATTAAGGCAGAGGTCTGGTCCTCTGTCAAGGCATATGATGGCACAATAGATAAAGCATTGAGCCTACAGTATTGAATTTATGACTTCATTTCTTGCTTCAGACACATATTATCTGGGCAAGTCGCTCAATCTCTGTTTGTCTCAGTTTTCTCAATAGTGGGATAGAGATCAGAGTATTAACCCAAAATGATTTTTTTGAGCATAAGATGAGATAATATCTATTTAAAAATGTCAGTTCCTAGCCCATAATAGCAATTGAATAAAGTCTCATTCCCTTGCTCTCCCCTTCCCATTCTCAGGCCATCTACCTTTCTATCTGTAAATTGATACTTAAGTATGCATATATTTATACATATGCCTTCATATACATGGTTGTGTATATACACATGCAGCTAAATGTATGTTTCTCTTATGTATATATATATATATATATATATATATAATTTTTCTTTGTTGTTAATGAAAAATTCAGATAACCAGAAACATTTGGATAATAAACATATAGATTTAATTATAGAATTTTTTATAAATAAGCACAACAGGAAGAAAATGTGGAGGAAAAAGAAGATAATTTTTTGAAATTTTTACTCAACCATCAAGTACAAAATCTTTAGCTCCAAGATGACTGTATTTGTTTGTCAGTGAATTTCTTATCATGCTTCTTTTACATAGCTAAGTCTTATTGTCACTTCTTTCCCTACATATCCTAGGGCTGCTGGTTCTGCTTGGCTCAGCTTTCAATATCCTCACACTTTCCTTTTCATCTCAGAAGTTTGTAATATTTCCCTAATTCTTTTTTCATTGTTGTTCTTTTTATACAAATTTCTGGAATTTCTAAGACTTTCTTCCAACACCTTTGTAGATTTAAGAACTTATTCAGATTTTATTGGAAACTAATTATAATTGGTTGAATTAATAAATGTTCTTAACTCTTAATGACAATTTTTAAATATAGTGGAATAATCAATGAAGCCTGCTTATAAAATATATGACAAAATATACTCCAAGAATAAAGTTACAGTTTTACTTAAAAGACATCATTTATTGTGGAGTATGATTCATACACCCATCAAAATTTACTCTTTCAATATGAGCTTGCAAATCTGTTTTTAAAAATCATTCTCAGGCTGAGAGAATATAGTTGAGAATTATCTAAAAAAGTAAGAGGTGAACTTTGTTCATTTAAAAGAGCTAACAAATACCTCACCTCATTCTATTTTGAACTGTATTGTCAGGATTCTATATAGACTTATGAATAATTAGTCAAAAAAGAGAAAAAAAACAGATAATGATAGACAGAGGGAGGGAGGGAGAGAGAGAGAGAGAAAGAGAGAGAGAGAGAGAGAGAGAGAGAGAGAGAGAGAGAGAGAGAGAGATGAAAGAAAAAGCAATATATCCAACTAAGTACTGTTACCTACAGAGAAGATAAACAGTGAGAAAACTATTGTACTTAACACTATTCTAGAAGAAAATAAAGACAGGAAAGAGAAATTTTGGTCTTGTGTTCAACTGAATTGGAAGAAAACAGGGCCATGAGAAATATTTCAGAAATCTTTTATTTTCATGCACAATTTGCTGTCTATTTTATTCAATTGTCCTGCTAATACTCATATCTTGGTTTGCCCAAATAAGTCATAATGAGAGCTAAAAGTAATGCATTATCTTTTGTATTCTACACTTTGCCTGATTATAAGATCATATTTGTGAATTAGAAAGAATCTTAGAGGTTATTTAGTTCAGCCCATTAATAATACAGATTAGAAACTTAAAGCCAAGAAATTGAATGCTTTGACTGAGTAAGCAGCAAAGCAATAAATCCAAACTCATTATTCCAACTTCATTATATCTTTATACTTTATAGTGTTTTTTTAAATTGCACATAAAGAGAGCTATTAATACTCACTTTAATAAGATTTTGCAGTTCAAAGATTTTCTTCCTTGGCATTCCTTCCCAAGATGGCAAGTAATCTGA